>NC_136633.1:5089176-5511676 GCF_933228915.1 Telmatherina bonti
ATAGCACGAGAGGTGAGAAACGGATCGATACCAGCGATCAGCGCGCGGTGATCAGGATCTGATCAGTCACAGAGCTCATCACGTGACTGAATATTTCCTCTAATAAACAAACAAGAAAATGATGGAAAAACGGTTTAAATGATTTATTTGAGGCACTGTCCCAGTAACCAGCAGGGACACCTACCAGGTCTCCAGTCCATCTACAGGTTACAACCCGGGCTCGAACCAGCAACCATAGTGCTCCAGAGCTGAACCTCTACTGCCCCGCGCCGCGTTTTCATTGAATAAATAATAATATCAGTAAAATTATTCATGAGAACATGAGATGAATTCATCAGGAGAGGACAGGTAACTGTCAGGTGTGATGATGATGATGATGATGATGACGAAGGACTGGACAAAACAAAGTCTCTTTCAGTGTCGCCCTACATATTGAGGCTGGAATGTGACGCTGATGATTGAGCTCTACGGAATGAAAGAAGTGCCAGAAATAGAATAAATCTAATAAATAAATAATGACAGAGAAAATATCCAGAGAAATAAAATAGAATATATCTTAATATCATTTCATTGATTTATTTTAATTCTTTTGTTTATATTTATTTATTTTCTTCTATTTCTTCTGGTCTGTTTTTACTTCCTTGTGTTTAACCTGTCAATCATCTAATTGGGGGCGTGGCTCTAGGCCCCACTGACAAGAGTTTCCGCCATGATGATGACTGCAGCACTCGTAGTTATGTTAACATAAAGGTAGAATCTATGCACCTGCATCTGCAGGTGAACTCTAATGAATGACAATGAAGCATTTATCTGACAATAACCTAAAATAGTTCCAGGAACAGATTAAACTGACCCAACTGCAGTTCCCCCTTCATCCACTAGGGGCTCCAGAACAGAGCGAATCCCCATAGACTCCCATGTTAAAAAGACCAACTTCACAGCAGAAATAAACATGTTTACAGCCTGGTACAAAAATAATTTAGTTTTAATTGGTTATGTTAACCTTCATGACCACTGTGGGGCGAGCAAATTTTTTTCTAACTCCTCCATTAAGAAGGAATTTCATTTTGAAATTCGACATATTTATGGGCGTGTCCCTTTGATTTCCCGCTTCAAGTCAGAAGAACGTGGAACAACCACAGTATTTAGCTGGTTAACAATGCGACTTAGCATTAGCCCGCTTACCTCTGTTAGCTTGTAGCTGGTTAGCTCCTGTTAGCTCCCAGTTAGCTCGGTTATCAATCCTCAACCCCCACGCTCACAGCCCCCCTCTCAGCTCCACCTCTTCGCCCTTTTTTGTATTTTCTGGGAACGACAGCTAACATGACGTTGCCAAGATGGTGATGGTAGGAACCGCCTAATGTCCAGATACCTACTAGTGACATAATGGAGGCTCCGTCCACTTTTAAAAAAACACAGTTTAGGGTTCAACTTATAAGTAGGGGTGAAAAACCCCGCCCCTAAGCAGATGATTGACAGCTTGAATGTGCAGAAATAAATGGAGACAAGAAAGAAAATCTTTAAAAATAAATGAATAAAAACAAAAGAATGAAAATAAATAACTGAAATGTTTCTATTTAATAATTTTTGTTCCTTACTGTTTGAGATTTATTATTTTCTCTGGAGCTCTTTTCATTCCATAACTGGGACGTAAGCCTGCTGAGGGGTTGAATGGGGGGTGGGGTAGAAGACATTGGGGGGCGGCCCCCTCCTTGTTGACCTACTGAGAGCTCTGTGACCTCCATAATGTAATCCTCTGCAGGATGAACATTAATCTACACTGCAGCACTCACAATACCTTCATCATCATCATCATCGTTACCATCATTATTGTTACCGTCATCATCCTCCTCATCGTTAACATTATCACTCTCCTCCTCTTCATCTTCCGCCTCATCATCGCCATTAATCACAGAAAACCAGCTTCAGTGTTCAGGTTTAAAATAAAGTTTGCACAACAGAAACACGTAGAGACGAATGAAACGTGGAAAAGGTCCTGACCCTAAATGACCCAGGTCATACCTGAGACAGGTAGATACGTTCTGATTAAACACATCTTTTACACTAGACGGTATTGTCTTCCTGAAACGGGTAGATGCGTTCCGATTAAACGCGTCTTTCATACCAGACGGTATTTTCTACCTGAGACGGGTAGATACATTCCGATTAAACACGTCTTTCACACTAGACGGTATTTTTTTACCTGAGGCAGGTAGATATGTTTCAATTAATCGTGTCTTTCATACTAGACGGTATTTTTTACCTGAGACAGGTAGATATGTTTAAATTAATCGTGTCTTTCATAGTAGACGGTATTTGGTAACTGAGACAGGTAGATACGTTCCGATTAAACTTTACACTAGACGGTATTTTCTACCTGAGACAGGTAGATAATTTCCGATTGAACGTGTCTTTCATACTACACGGTATTTTCTACCTGAGACAGGTAGATAATTTCCGATTGAACGTGTCTTTCATACTACACGGTATTTGCTAACTGAGACAGGTAGATACGTTCCGATTAAACGCGTCTTTCATACTAGACAGTATTTTCTACTTGAGGCAGGTAGATATGTTCCGATTAAACCCGTCTTTCACACTAGACGGTATTTTCTACCTGAGACGGGTAGATACATTCCGATTAAACGCGTCTTTCATACTAGACAGTATTTTCTACTTGAGGCAGGTAGATATGTTCCGATTAAACCCGTCTTTCACACTAGACGGTATTTTCTACCTGAGACGGGTAGATACATTCCGATTAAACGCGTCTTTCATACTAGACAGTATTTTCTACTTGAGGCAGGTAGATATGTTCCGATTAAACCCGTCTTTCACACTAGACGGTATTTTCTACCTGAGACGGGTAGATACATTCCAATTAAACACGTCTTTCACACTAGACGGTATTTTTTCACCTGAGACAGGTAGATACATTCCGATTAAACACGTCTTTCACACTAGACGGTATTTTTTCACCTGAGACAGGTAGATACATTCCGATTAAACATGTCTTTCACACTAGACGGTATTTTTTCACCTGAGACAGGTAGATATGTTTCAATTAATCGTGTCTTTCATACTAGACGGTATTTTTTCACCTGAGACAGGTAGATATGTTTAAATTAATCGTGTCTTTCATAGTAGACGGTATTTGGTAATTGAGACAGGTAGATACGTTCCGATTAAACTTTACACTAGACGGTATTTTCTACCTGAGACAGGTAGATAATTTCCGATTGAACGTGTCTTTCATACTACACGGTATTTTCTACCTGAGACAGGTAGATAATTTCCGATTGAACGTGTCTTTCATACTACACGGTATTTTCTACCTGAGACAGGTAGATAAGTTCCGATTTAACACGTCTTTCACACTAGACAGTATTTTCTACCTGAGACAGGTGGATAAGTTCCGATTGAACATGTCTTTCATACTACACGGTATTTTCTACCTGAGACAGGTAGATAAGTTCCGATTTAACACGTCTTTCACACTAGACAGTATTTTCTACCTGAGACAGGTGGATAAGTTCCGATTGAACATGTCTTTCATACTACACGGTATTTTCTACCTGAGACAGGTAGATAAGTTCCGATTTAACACGTCTTTCACACTAGACAGTATTTTCTACCTGAGACAGGTGGATAATTTCCGATTGAACGTGTCTTTCATACTACACGGTATTCTCTACCTGAGACAGGTGGATAATTTCCGATTGAACGTGTCTTTCATACTACACGGTATTCTCTACCTGAGACAGGTAGATAATTTCCGATTGAACGTGTCTTTCATACTACACGGTATTTTCTACCTGAGACAGGTAGATAAGTTCCGATTGAACGTGTCTTTCATACTACATGGTATTTTCTACCTGAGACAGGTGGATAATTTCCGATTGAACGTGTCTTTCATACTACACGGTATTTTCTACCTGAGACAGGTAGATAATTTCCGATTGAACGTGTCTTTCATACTATACGGTATTTTCTACCTGAGACAGGTGGATAATTTCCGATTGAACGTGTCTTTCATACTACACGGTATTTGCTAACTGAGACAGGTGGATAATTTCCGATTGAACGTGTCTTTCATACTACACGGTATTTGCTAACTGAGACAGGTGGATAATTTCCGATTGAACGTCTTTCATACTACATGGTATTTTCTACCTGAGACAGGTAGATAAGTTCCGATTGAACGTCTTTCATACTACATGGTATTTTCTACCTGAGACAGGTAGATAATTTCCGATTGAACGTGTCTTTCATACTACACGGTATTTTCTACCTGAGACAGGTGGATAATTTCCGATTGAACGTGTCTTTCATACTACACGGTATTTGCTAACTGAGACAGGTGGATAATTTCCGATTGAACGTGTCTTTCATACTACACGGTATTTGCTAACTGAGACAGGTGGATAATTTCCGATTGAACGTCTTTCATACTACACGGTATTCTCTACCTGAGACGGGTAGATATGTAAACTTGTCTCTTTTTTGTGAAGTTTTTTTAAACAGGAGGTTTCATAGAAAGACCCTCGGCTGGCAGCGTTACGTTTATTGCTGAGTCTTCCTGGTGCAGTTGATGATTTTATTGATGGTAACACTGATTTTGTTATTGATCATATTGGCTGATGTTATTGATCTGTGTGTGTAGGCGGAGGCGAGGCTGGCCGCCAAACGAGCCGCCAGAGCCGAGGCACGGGAGATCCGGATGAAGGAGCTGGAGAGGCAACAGAAGGAGGTCAGTGGGCTTTCAGTCATAATCTGCCATCAGTCCTGGAGTTTTATTGATTAGGGGGGTGATTGACTGACATGACAGGAAGTGTGGCTGAGGTGTCAGAATAACAGCTGCAGGCTTTGCTGATCAAACAGGAAGCAGTTTGATCAGCTGATCGTGTCATGGGAGCACAGGTTGAAGGTGACTGAGTGGTTCTGCTGCTGCGGTGAGTCTGATCGATAAAAATTATATTCACACGTCTGATCCTGCACATTATTCTGCTTCTATTGATAACTGATCAGACTTCTGCGGAGGCTCGATCTCAGGCAACGCCGTCGATCAGCTGCTGGTTTAGTCTGTTAGAAAGGCTGAATGTCTGGAAGGTGATCAATACCCCTGTGTGACTGATTGATCTGTTCCATTCTCACATGCTAGGACCAAAGACCGTTGCTGGAAGACATGTCAGTGTTTTATTGTGTCAGCAAGGCTGCGTGTAAACCAAGTCACGTTTTACTGGCTTCTACTTTTTCCACTGGAATGTTTCACCAGAAAAGTTCTGCTGGTTCTGGAGGATGTTGTGTTGTCCAGAGATGTTTGTTGACAAACATTCCTGGAGTTCCAACTAGCTGCTAATGGCTAACAGACTAAAAGACGCAACTAGCTACTAATGGGCGCTAACAGACATTATAAGCTGCTCACAGGTACATTATTAGCTACTAACCAATGCTAACAGCTGCTAGCAGATGCTAAAAGCTACTAATGGCTAACAGACTAAAAGATGCTACTAGCTACTAATGGATGCTAACAGACATTATCAGCTGCTCAAAGGTACATTATTAGCTGCTAACCAATGCTAACAGCTGCTAGCAGATGCTAAAAGCTACTAACGGCTAATAGACTAAAAGATGCTACTAGCTACTAATGGGTGCTAACAGACACTATCAGCTGCTCACAGGTATGTTATTAGCTGCTAACTGATGCTAACAGCCAGTAGCAGATGCTAAAAGCTGTTAACAGAATAAAAAACGCTACTAACTATTTATGGGCGCTAACAGACACTATCAGCTGCTCACAGGTACGTTATTAGCTGCTAACCGATGCTAACAGACGCTAGCAGATGCTAAAAGCTACTAACGGCTAACGGACTAAAAGATGCTACAAGCTACAAATGGGCGCTAACAGATGCTATTAGCTGCTCACAGGTACGTTATTAGCTGCTAACCGATGCTAACAGCTGCTAGCAGATGATAAAAGCTGCTAACAGAGGTCATCAGCTGCTGACTGAAGCCATCGGTACACATGCTAACATCTACAACATGAGGTCTGGAGCTAAAGCTGAGGTTCTAGCATGTTCCGTCTCTCAGTGGGAGACGCGGTTCTTGTCCTGGTTCTGCTTTCTGTGGTGAGAACGCTCCGGGTATTGACCCAACCTCCCGTGGTCCAGCTAGAATGCTCAGTCTGACTTCATACAGAGATAAACAGGAGCAAACCTGATCCCAGCCTCTTATTGATCACTGATACATTAAGGAATTTACTGATCTCTGACATGTGACCTCTTCATCATTAGCTAATGATTGACCTTTGACCTCTTCGTCTTCCCTCTTCCTGCAGCTTTTCCTCAGCCATAAGGTATGACTAACTCCGATATTCCTCTCTCATTCGGTCGTGTTTGTTTTTGTTCTCTGGCAGGACCAGTTGGGTGGAGATAGCAGTCCATACTACAGATTCAGCTAAGCTCCACCCACCTGCTGCATCCAGAGAAGGAAACAAACTTACCTGAAAGAGAATTCAAGTTGTAAAACTGAAAGTTTTAGAGCTGAAGTTAACGTCTGATACTTTCCTTCCTCCTCATCCTCCTCGTCCTCCAGAAGCATCATGGTGTGGATAATAAGTGGGGTCACATTGAGCAGTGGATGGTAGGACTCTGCAGCGAGCACCAGCTGACACATGCACACCTTACAACATAATGAGATGCGGAAACAGACAGGAAGAGGCGGAGCTTTATTAAGTATGAATGTTTAATTAGGAGCAGAAGAAAAACACGTCAACGGCATTGTCTTATAAAACATGTTGATGTCATTTGCCTGCAGGGGAGAAAAATGTTCTCTTTAGACGGAAACAGTCTCCTCTTCCTCCTCCTCCTCGTCCTCCTGTGAAGCCCTGGTGTCATACTCTGGTCCTTAAGGGCCGCTGTCCTGCAGGTTTCTGTTGTTTCTTGGCTCCAACACACCTGACTGAATAAACCGTATTTGGTTGGATCAGGTGTGTTGGAGCAGAAAAACACCAGAAACCTGCAGGACAGCGGTCCCCCAGGACCACTTCCACACTGCTGAGATGGGCTGCAGTGCTGAGTTCCACCACTAGATGTCAGTACATCCCACCCTGGTTCAATATACAGTACAGAGACAG
The DNA here is from genome assembly GCF_933228915.1 of Telmatherina bonti. Taxonomy (NCBI): domain Eukaryota; kingdom Metazoa; phylum Chordata; class Actinopteri; order Atheriniformes; family Telmatherinidae; genus Telmatherina; species Telmatherina bonti. Next base: position 5,096,312 of record NC_136633.1, read on the forward strand.
TTCTGTGTGGACCAGTTTGACCCAGTTCAACCACTGGGACCAGTCAGAGCTGCTGAACAGCAGGGTGTCCATGTGTCAGACCAGCAGGCTGCTTGTTGTTGTTTGTTGTGCATGCGCTCAGACAGACTGACAGAGGGATTAAGAGGCTTTTAAATCCTGTCTGGTCTCAGCTTCCTGCATGCTGCTGCTTTTCTCCACAGTCTGCATCTTCTTTCAGTTTATTTCTGTTTCCACATCTTCTTTCAGTTTATTTCTATTTCTGCATCTTCTTTCAGTTTATTTCTGTTTCCACATCTTCTTTCAGTTTATTTCTATTTCTGCATCTTCTTTCAGTTTATTTCTGTTTCCACATCTTCTTTCAGTTTATTTCTGTTTCCGCATCTTCTTTCAGTTTATTTCTGTTTCCACATCTTCTTTCAGTTTATTTCTATTTCTGCATCTTCTTTCAGTTTATTTCTGTTTCCACATCTTCTTTCAGTTTATTTCTATTTCTGCATCTTCTTTCAGTTTATTTCTGTTTCTGCATCTTCTTTCAGTTTATTTCTATTTCTGCATCTTCTTTCAGTTTATTTAATTTCTGCATCTTCTTTCAGTTTATTTCTATTTCTGCATCTTCTTTCAGTTTATTTCTATTTCTGCATCTTCTTTCAGTTTATTTCTATTTCTGCATCTTCTTTCAGTTTATTTCTATTTCTGCATCTTCTTTCAGTTTATTTAATTTCTGCATCTTCTTTCAGTTTATTTCTGTTTCCACATCTTCTTTCAGTTTATTTAATTTCTGCATCTTCTTTCAGTTTATTTCTATTTCTGCATCTTCTTTCAGTTTATTTCTGTTTCTGCATCTTCTTTCAGTTTATTTCTATTTCTGCATCTTCTTTCAGTTTATTTCTGTTTCCACATCTTCTTTCAGTTTATTTCTATTTCTGCATCTTCTTTCAGTTTATTTCTGTTTCTGCATCTTCTTTCAGTTTATTTCTATTTCTGCATCTTCTTTCAGTTTATTTCTATTTCTGCATCTTCTTTCAGTTTATTTCTGTTTCTGCATCTTCTTTCAGTTTATTTCTATTTCTGCATCTTCTTTCAGTTTATTTCTATTTCTGCATCTTCTTTCAGTTTATTTCTATTTCTGCATCTTCTTTCAGTTTATTTCTGTTTCCACATCTTCTTTCAGTTTATTTAATTTCTGCATCTTCTTTCAGTTTATTTCTATTTCTGCATCTTCTTTCAGTTTATTTCTGTTTCTGCATCTTCTTTCAGTTTATTTCTATTTCTGCATCTTCTTTCAGTTTATTTCTATTTCTGCATCTTCTTTCAGTTTATTTCTATTTCTGCATCTTCTTTCAGTTTATTTAATTTCTGCATCTTCTTTCAGTTTATTTCTATTTCTGCATCTTCTTTCAGTTTATTTCTGTTTCTGCATCTTCTTTCAGTTTATTTCTATTTCTGCATCTTCTTTCAGTTTATTTCTATTTCTGCATCTTCTTTCAGTTTATTTCTATTTCTGCATCTTCTTTCAGTTTATGTCTATTTCTGCATCTTCTTTCAGTTTATTTCTATTTCTGCATCTTCTTTCAGTTTATTTCTATTTCTGCATCTTCTTTCAGTTTATTTCTATTTCTGCATCTTCTTTCAGTTTATTTAATTTCTGCATCTTCTTTCAGTTTATTTCTATTTCTGCATCTTCTTTCAGTTTATTTCTGTTTCTGCATCTTCTTTCAGTTTATTTCTATTTCTGCATCTTCTTTCAGTTTATTTCTATTTCTGCATCTTCTTTCAGTTTATTTCTATTTCTGCATCTTCTTTCAGTTTATGTCTATTTCTGCATCTTCTTTCAGTTTATTTCTATTTCTGCATCTTCTTTCAGTTTATTTCTATTTCTGCATCTTCTTTCAGTTTATTTAATTTCTGCATCTTCTTTCAGTTTATTTCTATTTCTGCATCTTCTTTCAGTTTATTTCTGTTTCCACATCTTCTTTCAGTTTATTTCTATTTCTGCATCTTCTTTCAGTTTATTTCTATTTCTGCATCTTCTTTCAGTTTATTTCTATTTCTGCATCTTCTTTCAGTTTATTTCTGTTTCTGCATCTTCTTTCAGTTTATTTCTATTTCTGCATCTTCTTTCAGTTTATTTCTATTTCTGCATCTTCTTTCAGTTTATTTCTATTTCTGCATCTTCTTTCAGTTTATTTCTATTTCTGCATCTTCTTTCAGTTTATTTCTATTTCTGCATCTTCTTTCAGTTTATTTCTATTTCTGCATCTTCTTTCAGTTTATGTCTATTTCTGCATCTTCTTTCAGTTTATTTAATTTCTGCATCTTCTTTCAGTTTATTTAATTTCTGCATCTTCTTTCAGTTTATTTCTATTTCTGCATCTTCTTTCAGTTTATTTCTATTTCTGCATCTTCTTTCAGTTTATGTCTATTTCTGCATCTTCTTTCAGTTTATTTAATTTCTGCATCTTCTTTCAGTTTATTTCTGTTTCCGCATCTTCTTTCAGTTTATTTCTGTTTCTGCATCTTCTTTCAGTTTATTTCTATTTCTGCATCTTCTTTCAGTTTATTTCTATTTCTGCATCTTCTTTCAGTTTATTTCTATTTCTGCATCTTCTTTCAGTTTATTTCTATTTCTGCATCTTCTTTCAGTTTATTTAATTTCTGCATCTTCTTTCAGTTTATTTCTATTTCTGCATCTTCTTTCAGTTTATTTCTGTTTCTGCATCTTCTTTCAGTTTATTTCTATTTCTGCATCTTCTTTCAGTTTATTTCTATTTCTGCATCTTCTTTCAGTTTATTTCTATTTCTGCATCTTCTTTCAGTTTATTTCTGTTTCCACATCTTCTTTCAGTTTATTTCTATTTCTGCATCTTCTTTCAGTTTATTTCTATTTCTGCATCTTCTTTCAGTTTATTTCTATTTCTGCATCTTCTTTCAGTTTATTTAATTTCTGCATCTTCTTTCAGTTTATTTCTATTTCTGCATCTTCTTTCAGTTTATTTCTGTTTCCACATCTTCTTTCAGTTTATTTCTATTTCTGCATCTTCTTTCAGTTTATTTCTATTTCTGCATCTTCTTTCAGTTTATTTCTATTTCTGCATCTTCTTTCAGTTTATTTCTGTTTCTGCATCTTCTTTCAGTTTATTTCTATTTCTGCATCTTCTTTCAGTTTATTTCTATTTCTGCATCTTCTTTCAGTTTATTTCTATTTCTGCATCTTCTTTCAGTTTATTTCTATTTCTGCATCTTCTTTCAGTTTATTTCTATTTCTGCATCTTCTTTCAGTTTATTTCTATTTCTGCATCTTCTTTCAGTTTATGTCTATTTCTGCATCTTCTTTCAGTTTATTTAATTTCTGCATCTTCTTTCAGTTTATTTAATTTCTGCATCTTCTTTCAGTTTATTTCTATTTCTGCATCTTCTTTCAGTTTATTTCTATTTCTGCATCTTCTTTCAGTTTATGTCTATTTCTGCATCTTCTTTCAGTTTATTTAATTTCTGCATCTTCTTTCAGTTTATTTCTGTTTCCGCATCTTCTTTCAGTTTATTTCTGTTTCTGCATCTTCTTTCAGTTTATTTCTATTTCTGCATCTTCTTTCAGTTTATTTCTATTTCTGCATCTTCTTTCAGTTTATTTCTATTTCTGCATCTTCTTTCAGTTTATTTCTATTTCTGCATCTTCTTTCAGTTTATTTAATTTCTGCATCTTCTTTCAGTTTATTTCTATTTCTGCATCTTCTTTCAGTTTATTTCTGTTTCTGCATCTTCTTTCAGTTTATTTCTATTTCTGCATCTTCTTTCAGTTTATTTCTATTTCTGCATCTTCTTTCAGTTTATTTCTATTTCTGCATCTTCTTTCAGTTTATGTCTATTTCTGCATCTTCTTTCAGTTTATTTCTATTTCTGCATCTTCTTTCAGTTTATTTCTATTTCTGCATCTTCTTTCAGTTTATTTAATTTCTGCATCTTCTTTCAGTTTATTTCTATTTCTGCATCTTCTTTCAGTTTATTTCTGTTTCCACATCTTCTTTCAGTTTATTTCTATTTCTGCATCTTCTTTCAGTTTATTTCTATTTCTGCATCTTCTTTCAGTTTATTTCTATTTCTGCATCTTCTTTCAGTTTATTTCTGTTTCTGCATCTTCTTTCAGTTTATTTCTATTTCTGCATCTTCTTTCAGTTTATTTCTATTTCTGCATCTTCTTTCAGTTTATTTCTATTTCTGCATCTTCTTTCAGTTTATGTCTATTTCTGCATCTTCTTTCAGTTTATTTAATTTCTGCATCTTCTTTCAGTTTATTTCTGTTTCCGCATCTTCTTTCAGTTTATTTCTGTTTCTGCATCTTCTTTCAGTTTATTTCTATTTCTGCATCTTCTTTCAGTTTATTTCTATTTCTGCATCTTCTTTCAGTTTATTTCTATTTCTGCATCTTCTTTCAGTTTATTTCTATTTCTGCATCTTCTTTCAGTTTATTTAATTTCTGCATCTTCTTTCAGTTTATTTCTATTTCTGCATCTTCTTTCAGTTTATTTCTGTTTCTGCATCTTCTTTCAGTTTATTTCTATTTCTGCATCTTCTTTCAGTTTATTTCTATTTCTGCATCTTCTTTCAGTTTATTTCTATTTCTGCATCTTCTTTCAGTTTATGTCTATTTCTGCATCTTCTTTCAGTTTATTTCTATTTCTGCATCTTCTTTCAGTTTATTTCTATTTCTGCATCTTCTTTCAGTTTATGTCTATTTCTGCATCTTCTTTCAGTTTATTTCTATTTCTGCATCTTCTTTCAGTTTATTTAATTTCTGCATCTTCTTTCAGTTTATTTCTATTTCTGCATCTTCTTTCAGTTTATTTCTATTTCTGCATCTTCTTTCAGTTTATTTAATTTCTGCATCTTCTTTCAGTTTATTTAATTTCTGCATCTTCTTTCAGTTTATTTAATTTCTGCACTTTTTTCATTGTTTTTTCCTTTTTTTCCCAGGTTTTTATTTTTTTTCCGGCTGTATTTGGCATGAAAAAAATATTTTTCCTTTACTTTTTATTCTTAATTAAAGAAATACTGAAAAGAAAATATATTCCATAAAGTAAATAAATATGCATTAATATAAATACAAAAATAAATGAATTGATCTAAAGTTTACTAAAAACCTTCCTGTTATTTATTTCTTAATCCATTAGTTGTTGAACACTTTTATTTTTAATGCCATTTCTATTTATTTAAAACTTTTATTTTGTAGTACCAATTTTATTCTTTTATTTTTTTTGGGGGGGGGATTAAATTATAGGCCATGGTTCTCTGAAGGGGTTCAGTTCTGCACTTCAGGAAGTAAACTGAGTCATCGAACCCAACTGACCAATCAGTGAGCAGTATTCCTCCCACCAGTCCCTGTTTGGTCCAATCAGGCGTCAGGTCATGAAAACGCTCGGCCCCTGAGGGACGACGCGAAGTGTCGCGTTCTCCCAACGTTGACTTTAACCTTAAACCTCCTTCAACATGTTCGTTTTATACGTTTCTTTTGCATGTATTTTCTGTAATATTTAATCGTTTCAGTATTTATTTATGGATAAAACGACTCTTGGTCGTTTCGTCTGCATGAGTGTTACCAGCCTTGTATGTGATGATGTCATCAACCAGCTCTTCTTCTCCTGTAACAACCCCTCTCTCTTCTTCGTGGCCTTTCAGGAGGACAGTGAGCGGTACTGTCGCCCCTCACGGAGACACGCTTCGGTCTGTATCTCTTCTCTGGTTCTGGTTCTGTGATGGGCTCAGGGTGGTCTCCATGGTTACACACCGGTTGTGGTGGGAAAGATGTTGGGCTGTTTGAAACAGGTCAGATTACTGTCGTCAAGCAGAGAAACCACGACTGCAGCTGGGGCAGTCGTGGTTTCTCTGGGAACGACTGGAAGGGGGGCGGAGAAGCTCCGCCTTCCAGGAGCAAAATCCTCGTGATGTTTAAACGTCTGGTGAAAACAGGCGGAAGAAAAACAGCAGTAGAACTCAGGAGCATTTCATGTCAGAACAAGTTGGGTCGGAACGGCGGTGGAGCCAGAAGAAGAGGAGCTCTGATCAGAGAGGAGGAAAGGCTTCTGGTTGCTAGACAGCATCAGGTCATGTGACCTGACTTCAGGTCCCGAAATGTTGGGGGGGGGCAGACTTGGTCCTGGACCTGGACCTGGATCTCTTTCTGGACTTGGACCTTGACCTGGTCCTGATCTTAGGACTGGGCGATTAACCGTATTTCAATCTCAGTACGATCTGGGTTTCCAACGATGATAAAAATAAAAGGGTGTGATTATTTGTCTCTCTGCAGTTTCCTCTCCTGCTGTCTTCAGCTGCTAATCGAGCGTCTCTGGCGTTGCAGCGCTGTGCTGTAAACTCCTCCCACAGCCGCTTTGCTTCCATTCAGACACTGTTGCCAACTTGGAGACTTTCTTGCTAAATCTGGAGACTTTTTTTGTTAAAAGCGACAAATCTAGCAGCTTTTACTGGAGTTATTAGAGACTTTTCTGGTGTTTTGGCGACTGACTTGAAGGCACATATTGTTCTGCAGTTACTGTAAGGAAGGAGCAGCGGGAGCCTCTCCCGTCCTAAAGCACTCCCAGGCGGCCAGTCTCAGTCGGCTCCGACTGCAGGTCAATGTAGAATAACTGCAGTAGGTTGTGGAAGTTCACCTAAACATAGTTTATACCATTGTCAGTGACAACTGGCTGCATTATTTTCCTATACATAGTTCGGCCAGTTAAACACTGTAATATCCCTCCGTTACAGGGCGTTACCATAGCAACGCATTAACCAGCTGGTTCAGATCAGCTGTTTTTTAACAGGTGAATGAGAGAAACGCGCTGCAGCCTGACAGCAGTTGTTTGGTATAAAACGTACATCCAGGCCAACGTAAAATAGTTCCTATATAAGCGGTAAAAGAGGATTAAACAACTCAGAACCGTGCATTAAACGGTTATAATGCACGACACGGAGTCTAGAACACCACGACGCGCAGCATTGTTTAGAAAAACTGGATAATTGTGTAAAATAATCGAGATGGTCCTGGTCCTGGACCTGATACTGGTCCTGGACCTGATCCTGGACCTAGATCTAGACCTGGACCTGATCCTGGACCTGCAGCTGATCTTCCGGTCTGTGTGTTTGCAGGTGTCTGACGATGAGGAGAGGATGTCTGTTGGCAGTCGAAGCAGCTTCAGGGTGAGTCTTTCCTCCATCACCTGGATCCGGATCAACCTGGACCTCCTGGATCCAGGTCTTGGACCTGGACCTCCTAGATCCAGGTCCAGGTCTAGGTTGGGCTTTTATCTTGGTGTAGTGATCAGTCCGGTTGCTTCAGGGTCTGGATCTGACAGAGATCAATAGCAGTGATGGACGATCAGATCAGTTCTGATGGATTGATCAGCTGGGTATTGATTAGAGTCTCTAACAGACTACTAACAATTTCTGTTTCCTGTTTGAAACATTAACCTTCCTCCTCCTCCTCCTCCTCCTCCTTCTCTTCCTTGTCCTCCTCCTTCTTTTCCTCCTCGTCTTCTTCTTCCACCTCCTTGTCCTCCTCTTCCTCCTCCTTTTCTTCAACCTCCTTGTTGTCCTCCTCCCCCTCCTCCTCCCACTCCTCTTCCTCCTGGTCTTCCCCCTCCTCCTCCTCCTCCTTGTCCTCCCCTGGTCTTCCCCCTCCTCCTCCTGGTCTTCCTCCTCCTGGTCTTCCTCCTCCTCCTCCTCCTCCTCCTCCTTCTCCTCCCCCAGCCTTCAGACTACAGTGGTTTTCTTGGTTCTGGGTCTCGAACCTCCTCCAGGGCGAGTTCGGCCCGTGCCAGCCCGGTGGTGAGCTCTCTTCCGTCCGCCTAAAGTTTTCATCAGGAGTCTGTCTGTTTCCATGGTAACCCAGGTAACACATGTTTCCCTGTTCAGGTGGAGGAGAGGATGGAGAGAGACTTCCTGGATAAAGTGAGTCCACGTTTCCGGCTTTTATCCGCTTAGTGTTTAATCCAGTCTGAAATGTTGGAATTAAAGAGATTAATCCACAATAATTCTTCTAAAACATTCCAAAGTAAACAACCTGGAAAAGTTCTTAAATATTCCAAAGTAAACAGTCTTTAAAAGTTTTAAATATTCCGAAGCAAACAACCTGGAAAAGTTCTTAAATATTCCAAAGTAAACAGTCTTTAAAAGTTTTAAATATTCCGAAGCAAACAACCTGGAAAAGTTCTGAAATATTCCAAAGTAAACAACCTGGAAAAGTTCTGAAATATTCCAAAGTAAACAACCTGGAAAAGTTCTGAAATATTCCAAAGTAAACAACCTGGAAAAGTTCTGAAATATTCCAAAGTAAACAACCTGGAAAAGTTCTGAAATATTCCAAAGTAAACAACCTGGAAAAGTTCTGAAATATTCCAAAGTAAACAACCTGGAAAAGTTCTGAAGTATTCCAAAGTAAACAACCTGGAAAAGTTCTGAAATATTCCAAAGTAAACAACCTGGAAAAGTTCTGAAATATTCCAAAGTAAACAACCTGGAAAAGTTCTGAAATATTCCAAAGTAAACAACCTGGAAAAGTTCTGAAATATTCCAAAGTAAACAACCTGGAAAAGTTCTGAAATATTCCAAAGTAAACAACCTGGAAAAGTTCTGAAATATTCCAAAGTAAACAACCTGGAAACTTTCTGAAATATTCCAAAGTAAACAACCTGGAAACTTTCTGAAACATCCAACGTAAACAACCTGGAAAAGTTCTGAAATATTCCAAAGTAAACAACCTGGAAACTTTCTGAAACATCCAACGTAAACAACCTGGAAAAGTTCTGAAATATTCCAAAGTAAACAACCTGGAAACTTTCTGAAATATTCCAAAGTAAACAACCTGGAAAAGTTCTGAAATATTCCAAAGTAAACAACCTGGAAAAGTTCTGAAATATTCCAAAGTAAACAACCTGGAAAAGTTCTGAAATATTCCAAAGTAAACAACCTGGAAAAGTTCTGAAATATTCCAAAGTAAACAACCTGGAAACTTTCTGAAATATTCCAAAGTAAACAACCTGGAAACTTTCTGAAACATCCAACGTAAACAACCTGGAAAAGTTCTGAAATATTCCAAAGTAAACAACCTGGAAACTTTCTGAAATATTCCAAAGTAAACAACCTGGAAAAGTTCTGAAATATTCCAAAGTAAACAACCTGGAAAAGTTCTGAAATATTCCAAAGTAAACAACCTGGAAAAGTTCTGAAATATTTCAAAGTAAACAACCTGGAAACTTTCTGAAATTTTCCAAAGTAAACAACCTGGAAATGTTCTGAAATATTCCAAAGTAAACAACCTGGAAAAGTTCTGAAATATTCCAAAGTAAACAACCTGGAAAAGTTCTGAAATATTCCAAAGTAAACAACCTGGAAACTTTCTGAAATATTCCAAAGTAAACAACCTGGAAAAGTTCTGAAATATTCCAAAGTAAACAACCTGGAAACTTTCTGAAATTTTCCAAAGTAAACAACCTGGAAACTTTCTGAAATATTCCAAAGTAAACAACCTGGAAAAGTTCTGAAATATTCCAAAGTAAACAACCTGGAAAAGTTCTGAAATATTCCAAAGTAAACAACCTGGAAAAGTTCTGAAGTATTCCAAAGTAAACAACCTGGAAAAGTTCTGAAATATTCCAAAGTAAACAACCTGGAAAAGTTCTGAAATATTCCAAAGTAAACAACCTGGAAAAGTTCTGAAATATTCCAAAGTAAACAACCTGGAAAAGTTCTGAAATATTCCAAAGTAAACAACCTGGAAACTTTCTGAAATATTCCAAAGTAAACAACCTGGAAACTTTCTGAAACATCCAACGTAAACAACCTGGAAAAGTTCTGAAATATTCCAAAGTAAACAACCTGGAAACTTTCTGAAATATTCCAAAGTAAACAACCTGGAAAAGTTCTGAAATATTCCAAAGTAAACAACCTGGAAAAGTTCTGAAATATTCCAAAGTAAACAACCTGGAAAAGTTCTGAAATATTCCAAAGTAAACAACCTGGAAAAGTTCTGAAATATTCCAAAGTAAACAACCTGGAAAAGTTCTGAAATATTCCAAAGTAAACAACCTGGAAACTTTCTGAAATATTCCAAAGTAAACAACCTGGAAAAGTTCTGAAATATTCCAAAGGAATCAGAAAAATTCTTCTGAACTCGGGCTGGGCGATACGACGAGAACCTCATACCCTCATGCGGCTCCTCCTACATCCCATAACGATCCATAACCATATAAACTGTGTAATGTTGTGTCAGTCATCAGTTATGTGTCACTATGTTGCTAGGCAACGGCGGCAGTGATCTCCCTCCATGGGGGGGAACTATGGCCGTAGCTCCACAGGCTTCACAGAGCCTCATATGAAACGATAAACATTTCGTCACATCGCCCCGCCCTGTTCTAAACTATTCCAGGGAAAATATTCCCGTCGTGTCTGGAAAGTCATCCTCTGGACCAGATCTAGAATCTTTGAGGCCCAGCCACCCAGGATGCTGCAGGATCACATGGTTCTGTTCAGCAGGATCTCTGCAGCCTGCTCAGAATGGGAATATTGTGATGTCATTATTAAAACGTGTCGTCACCATGTTTGTTGGCGATCCTACAAACCGCCAGGGCTCCAGGACGGCGTCAACGCTGTCGGCCGCTACGCTTGCCTCACTGGGAGGAGCGTCGTCTCGAAGAGGGAGCTGTGACACGTCGTTCTCCGTAGAAACCGAGGCGTCGATCAGAGAAATCAAGGTACTAACTGAACGATGGAAACGCTGGGTATATCGTATTTATCTTTCATCATTTCACTGAGAAACACTGAAATTTACTTTAAACATGATCAAGAAATGTTTCAGTGATGTTTCTGACTGATAATTATTGATGATCGCTTCCTGTGATCAGGATTCTCTTGCCGATGCAGAGGAGAAGTACCGCAGGGCGATGGTTTCTAACGCTCAGCTGCACAACGACAAGACAACACTGATGTACCAGGTGGAAACTCTGAGGGAGGAGCTGAGTAACATGGAAGAGGAGCTCTGGGAAGCCCGGAGACACGGCGACGACAACCAAAAGGTCACATGATCAGCACACCATGGGTTATCCACATGCTGCTGCTCCTGCTAACTGTGTGTGTGTGTGTGTGTGTGTGTGTGTGTTCAGAAGTTTGAGCGTGAACGGCAGGCTCACAGCATCCTGAAGCTTCACTTCACTGATCTGAAAGAGACTCTGAGACGAACCGAGGAGCTGCTGACGGTTAGTTACAGTAAAAACACAACATCCACCCTCCTCTTCATCAGGTCCACCATCTAACACCAGGTTGTCCCCTTCAGCAGGACCCGGTTTTTACTCTGCGTCTGATAGACTGAACAGGGCGATGACCTCCGCCAAGGAGGTTATGTTTTTACAGCTGTTTATCTGTTTGTTTGTTTGTCTTCAAGATAACTCAAAAAGGTATGAAAGGATTTGCATGAAATTTTCAGGAGTTGTCGGAAATGTGAAAAGAAAAAACTAGTTTAATTTTGGTGGTGATCCGGATCAACGTTTGAAACCAGGAACTTTCTGAAAGGTGTTTTCGGAGGTTTACGCTCTGAGTGGTTTTCTAGTTTTGCTATATATTAACTTAAAGCATCACACAGCTGCTGCGTCTATGATGAGAATCTCCCGTTCCACCTCATCACCATGAGAATCTCCCGTTCCACCTCATCACCATGAGAATCTCCCGTTCCACCTCATCACCATGAGAATCTCCCGTTCCACCTCATCATGATGAGAATCTCCCGTTCCACCTCATCACCATGAGAATCTCCCGTTCCACCACATCATGATGAGAATCTCCCGTTCCACCTCATCACCATGAGAATCTCCCGTTCCACCTCATCACCATGAGAATCTCCCATTCCACCTCATCACCACGAGAATCTCCCGTTCCACCTCATCACCATGAGAATCTCCCGTTCCACTTCATCATGATGAGAATCTCCCGTTCCACCTCATCACCATGAGAATGTCCCGTTCCACCTCATCATGATGAGAATCTCCCGTTCCACCTCATCATGATGAGAATCTCCCGTTCCACCTCATCACCATGAGAATCTCCCGTTCCACCTCATCATGATGAGAATCTCCCGTTCCACCTCATCACCATGAGAATCTCCCGTTCCACCTCATCACCATGAGAATCTCCCGTTCCACTTCATCATGATGAGAATCTCCCGTTCCACCTCATCACCATGAGAATGTCCCGTTCCACCTCATCATGATGAGAATCTCCCGTTCCACCTCATCACCATGAGAATCTCCCGTTCCACCTCATCATCATGAGAATCTCCCGTTCCACCTCATCACCATGAGAATCTCCCGTTCCACCTCATCACCATGAGAATCTCCCGTTCCACCTCATCACCATGAGAATCTCCCGTTCCACCTCATCATGATGAGAATCTCCCGTTCCACCTCATCACCATGAGAATCTCCCGTTCCACCTCATCACCATGAGAATCTCCCGTTCCACCTCATCATGATGAGAATCTCCCGTTCCACCACATCATGATGAGAATCTCCCGTTCCACCTCATCATGATGAGAATCTCCCGTTCCACCTCATCACCATGAGAATCTCCCGTTCCACCTCATCACCATGAGAATCTCCCGTTCCACCTCATCATGATGAGAATCTCCCGTTCCACCACATCACCATGAGAATCTCCCGTTCCACCTCATCACCATGAGAATCTCCCGTTCCACCACATCATGATGAGAATCTCCCGTTCCACCTCATCATGATGAGAATCTCCCGTTCCACCTCATCACCATGAGAATCTCCCGTTCCACCTCATCATGATGAGAATCTCCCGTTCCACCTCATCACCATGAGAATCTCCCGTTCCACCACATCATGATGAGAATCTCCCGTTCCACCTCATCATGATGAGAATCTCCCGTTCCACCTCATCACCATGAGAATCTCCCGTTCCACCTCATCATGATGAGAATCTCCCGTTCCACCTCATCACCATGAGAATCTCCCGTTCCACCTCATCACCATGAGAATCTCCCGTTCCACCTCATCATGATGAGAATCTCCCGTTCCACCTCATCATGATGAGAATCTCCCGTTCCACCTCATCACCATGAGAATCTCCCGTTCCACCTCATCATGATGAGAATCTCCCGTTCCACCTCATCACCATGAGAATCTCCCGTTCCACCTCATCACCATGAGAATCTCCCGTTCCACCACATCATGATGAGAATCTCCCGTTCCACCTCATCACCATGAGAATCTCCCGTTCCACCTCATCATGATGAGAATCTCCCGTTCCACCTCATCACCATGAGAATCTCCCGTTCCGCCTCATCACCATGAGAATCTCCCGTTCCACCTCATCATGATGAGAATCTCCCGTTCCACCTCATCACCATGAGAATCTCCCGTTCCACCTCATCACCATGAGAATCTCCCGTTCCACCACATCATGATGAGAATCTCCCGTTCCACCTCATCACCATGAGAATCTCCCGTTCCACCTCATCACCATGAGAATCTCCCGTTCCACCACATCATGATGAGAATCTCCCGTTCCACCTCATCATGATGAGAATCTCCCGTTCCACCTCATCATGATGAGAATCTCCCGTTCCACCTCATCATGATGAGAATCTCCCGTTCCACTTCATCACCATGAGAATCTCCCGTTCCACCTCATCACCATGAGAATCTCCCGTTCCACCTCATCACCATGAGAATCTCCCGTTCCACCTCAACACCATGATAATCTCCCGTTCTACCTCATCACCATGAGAATCTCCCGTTCCACCTCATCACCATGAGAATCTCCCGTTCCACCTCATCACCATGAGAATCTCCCGTTCCACCTCATCACCATGAGAATCTCCCGTTCCACCTCATCACCATGAGAATCTCCCGTTCCACCTCATCACCATGAGAATCTCCCGTTCCACCTCATCACCATGAGAATCTCCCGTTCCACCACATCATGATGAGAATCTCCCGTTCCACCTCATCACCATGAGAATCTCCCGTTCCACCTCATGACCATGAGAATCTCCCGTTCCACCACATCATGATGAGAATCTCCCGTTCCACCTCATCACCATGAGAATCTCCCGTTCCACCTCAACACCATGATAATCTCCCATTCTACCTCATCACCATGAGAATCTCCCGTTCCACCTCATCACCATGAGAATCTCCCGTTCCACCTCATCATGATGAGAATCTCCCGTTCCACCTCATCATGATGAGAATCTTCCGTTCCACCTCATCACCATGAGAATCTCCCGTTCCACCTCATCATGATGAGAATCTCCCGTTCCACCTCATCATGATGAGAATCTCCCGTTCCACCTCATCACCATGAGAATCTCCCGTTCCACCTCATCACCATGAGAATCTCCCGTTCCACCTCATCACCATGAGAATCTCCCGTTCCACTTCATCATGATGAGAATCTCCCGTTCCACCTCATCACCATGAGAATCTCCCGTTCCACCTCATCACCACGAGAATCTCCCGTTCCACCTCATCACCATGAGAATCTCCCGTTCCACCTCATCACCACGAGAATCTCCCGTTCCACCTCATCACCATGAGAATCTCCCGTTCCACCTCATCACCATGAGAATCTCCCGTTCCACCTCATCACCACGAGAATCTCCCGTTCCACCTCATCACCATGAGAATCTCCCGTTCCACCTCATCACCACGAGAATCTCCCGTTCCACCTCATCACCATGAGAATCTCCCGTTCCACCTCATCGTGATAAGAATCTCCCGTTCCACCACATCCCAAAGCTGCTCTGCTGGATGTAGATCTGGTGACTGTGGAGCCGTTGGAGGACAGTGAACTCATCGTCATGGTGGAGATGATGTGAGCTTTGTGACATGGTGCATCATCCTGCTGGAAGTTTCCATCAGAAGATGCTACACTGTGCTCATAAAGGGTGGATGTGGTCAGGAGGAATACTCAAACTGAAGGAGAAGGAGATGGTGTTGATCCTGACGGCAGGATGGATCCATGTTGTCATGATGTTTCCAGCAGATTCTGATCCTACCATGTGAATGTGGAGCTGAACTGGAGACTCATCAGACCAGTTTCTCCATCTTCTATTGTCTTGTATTCTCAGTTTCCTGTTCTTACTGACAGGAGGGAGCCCGGGGTGGTCTTCTGTTGCGTTCTGGTCCAGACAACTGCTGCTCGCCGGATATTTTCCCTTCTTCAGACCTTCTCTGGAAACTGTTAAGATGGTTGTGTGTGGAATATCTAGTAAACACTCAGACCAACAACCTTAAATCTTCTTTCTTCCTCGTTCTCATGCCTAGTTTGAACTTGAACCAGTCGTCTTCATGTCTGCATGCTGCCTTGTGATTGGCTGGTTGTTTATTGGTCTTAACAGGGCGTTGGACAGGTGGACCTGATAAAGTAGACAGTGAATGCAGAGTCTTTAGACTGGTCTGATGGACAGATCCAACAGTTTTTACTGTGGAGCTGCAGGTTCTTCTGGGTCACCTTTGGTCTATTTGTTGTTGCTGGTTCATGTCCTCCTTACATAGTCTGCCAGTTCTGGTGGTCCTTTCTAAACAAGTCTTTCTAATGGTGGATTGAACTACGCTCTGTTGGATTTTCACTGTGTCATATCTTCTCCTGTTTGGTGAGCTGTTTAGTTCCTCATTTCAACATTTGTGTTTTGTTCCATAAAATCCTTCCAGAATGACATCAGAGTATCTCACTGTGTTGTTGAACAGATATTATGCTGAAAAGGCATCAGAAACAAGATTTTTTAATACTAACACTACTTCCTCCTGCTGCTCCTCTTCTTTCTTCCTACTCCTCCTCCTGGTCTGTCCTGGTCTGACCCGGTCCTGCTGGGTCAGGAAGTGTCCGATCTTCGTCTGAAGAGCACCAGCTACTGTCAGGAGGTCTCTGACCTGCAGGAAGCTTTGCAGTGGAAGGAGAAGAAGATCGGGGTACTGTGCTTTAGAGTTACTGGGTTTCTAACATCTCCAGAGGCAGAACTGGACCTGGAACTGGTTCTGGTCTAAATCTTTAATAAAGTAAGATGGTCTGTGATGGAGGAATGGTTCCTCACTCTGAAGACCAGAAACGGATAAATAATCGTGTTTCTGCTCTGCCTCTGGAAAATGTTTCATCTGAAGAGACTTTACATCTGTTCTCTGTTCCACCTCTTATTTCTTCATTAACTCCTTCCTTCCTTCCTTCCTTCCTTCACCTTCGGCTGCCTCCGTCAGGCATTAGAGCGCCAGAGAGAAATCTCGGACATCATTCGGATTGAACGTGACCGACTCAGAGACGAGGTGGTCCGACTTCGAGATTTACTGAAGGTATTTAGACGACTGCGTCTCGATGATGTGGTTTATTAAAGACTTTCTAAAGCTCATCCACTTCTCAGAACTTCTAGATTCTTACTTTTAGACAGCTGGATCAGGAAGGCGGGAACTTTATTGGGTTCAAATCAACACATAAACGTCAATTTGTTCATAATAAGTTTATTAGATCTTGTTTTAATCCAATAAAACTACTTTTCTGTGACATTTTGGTTTAGAAAATCCTGATGTTTCCCTGTAAAATGACCAATTTGTTAATAGTAAATCTATATACCATGTGGAAAACGAGGTTGGCTGCAGTGAGTTGGGTGGTAGATGAAGGTAGGAACGCTGGTGGTTTGATCCTCCAACTGCAGAGGCTTGATATGAAGACGTGCAACGTAAAACTTCTGGTGAGGACGAAGCCAGAACTGGTGTGCGTAGTCAAGCATTTCCTAATCGCTGTGATGCATTGCTTGGGTTCTGGAACCAGTGTCCTCAAGGACTAGACTGCTCCACTCTGGAGTTGCCCCCGGTAAGACACCCCGAGCGGAAGTGGCGTTCCCGGCTCAGAGCCAGTACATTATACTGGTAGGGTGGCCTCCCTCTGTCTTCAAGTGGGACGAGCGGTCCTGATATTTGCACAGTTCAGACTACCTACGCTCTTCAGAGTCCTTGGATGAAGTGCTGGAACTC
Organism: Telmatherina bonti; assembly: GCF_933228915.1. NCBI lineage: Eukaryota > Metazoa > Chordata > Actinopteri > Atheriniformes > Telmatherinidae > Telmatherina > Telmatherina bonti. The sequence continues at coordinate 5,113,342 of NC_136633.1, forward strand.
TTCCCAACCCCGAGATCTAAAACAGAATTAGAGGCGAATAAACGTGTTTTCCATGCAAACCTCCATCATTCAGAATGATTATTTCCAAGTAAACTCAAAGGCGATTACTTTGATTTTGGAATTATTTAATTCATTGTAGGCAGTAGCTGCGTTTCAATTACATTTTTTCACAAAATAAAAGCAAAATTTGTACATTTTAACAAAAAGCTATTCAGATTTTCGGGTGTTTCCATTGAACAGTGTTGCACATAAACCAAAGATCTCGTAAAATCTTGTCAGTCAGACGAGATTTTGGCTTATATGAATTATAGCTTCTGCAAGGTAGCCACATAGCGTTATTTCCAGGTTTTCTACTTCCTGTGGAGAATTTACTGCTGCGTTTCAAAGCTTTTTTCTCCCATTTTCTCTTCTAAAACTCAGAAATTCACTGTTTGTTCCACACCGCGCCATCTTTTCTGGAAATGAACTGGTCACGGACCCCACGTCACGTTCACGGACACGTAAATGCGAAAAGTGTTTCCATTACACTTTTTAGTAGGGGTGGGAAAATCGGATCGAAAAATCGGAAATTGGGAATTTTTTCTTCACATTTTTAAAAAATTTTTTCTTTTCAATTAAATAAAATTAATACACTATAAAATTGTTGTCATTTTCATTGGTTTTATTGGTCTTTTTACTTGTCTTTGTGGGCATTATAGCAGCAGAATGATGATCTGGCTGCTGTGTTGTTTTTTCCTAACTGAATTTAAGAAAAATTACTAGCAAAAAGAAGTTTCATTAAATAAAAATTGTTTGTCATTACAAAAGTCATCAATATTGAAGAATTTTGAGAATTGCAATTTAAATCGAATCGGCACCCAAAAAAATCGGAATCGGATCGAATCGGGACTAAAGCATATCGTCACAGCCCTACTTTTTAGCTATAAATGAGTGTTTTCAAAATGTATGTGTTTCCGTTCGCGTTTTCTTTTTTTGTTGCCATAAACAGTTTTTGCCCAACTCTGGGTATACTGGAAACACAGCTATGGTCTCTTGGCTGGCCTGGGAACACCTCAGGAATCCACCGGATGAGTTATCAGAAGTAACCAGGGAGAAGGAAGTCTGAGCTTCTCTGTTTAAACTGCTGCCACTCTGAATAAGCACCAAGATGGATGGATCGACCACAGAAACAGTGGTTGTTGTAAACAAACCGCAGCTTTATCCAAATAAATAAACTCTTTCAGGAAAAACATATTTAGAAAACGTTTGAAATATCCAGAAACATTTGCAATATGTTCATGAACCAAAAACCAGATGGTGAGATTTACAATTATTGATTAGTAAATGATTCTTTACTTTCTGTCTGATAGAAACATGGGGTGGATGTCTCTCCTGACGTCACCACCAATGGAGACACGGACCAGGGCGACGTTGAGGATGATGTCAGCACAGAGTCTGCCTCGCAGTTGGCTGAGGAGTCGGCTCATAGCAGCAGAGAGAGCATGCTCGGTAGGAACGCTTACTAATGATGACGGATTTTAGTTTTCCTAACTTTGATTTTCAGACTGTTATGAAAGCACTAAAATGCATGTTTGAGGATGACGAGCGCATGCCTCTGATTTCTAACTGATCAGAACGTGTGAGGACTTCAGCAGCTCACTCTGGTTGGATGGTTTTTTAATCAACTCTAACTCGTCCGGATCATCCTGCAGAAATTCAGCCTGGTTAATTCCCACCTTCTCTAATTTCCTCTCTCTTGCATCCTGAATGTCACTAGTAGTCGGTCCTCCAATCTCTCCTCGTGATCTTTCAGGAAAATGTCGAGGGAGCAGGAAAGAGCCTCAGGATGAACGAAAACAACACCATGGGAGGGTTTACAAGCGCTCGCAGTCACTGAACATGATCCCCATGAGCGATGAAGCCAGACACGCAGGAGACAGGCGCAACACAGCCAGAAAACCTCTGGGCAGAAGTGAGGCAATAAGAAGCAAACAACTGAGAAACAAGGCGTCTGAGAAGGATCTGCCCAAGAAATTCCCAACCAGAGTAAAAGATAATCTTCTGCTCAGGAACAAAGTACTTAAAAAACAGCGAATGAAAGACAAGACAGGAGCTGCTGCTCTGATAGATGAGAAGGCTCTAAAAGGCCCAACGAGACCTGAACTCATTTCTGTCAGTGAAATAAACATGTGCGACAAGAATATTTTACCCATTCGCAAAGTTTCAACTGAGAAAGTCCTGAAGTCGAGACTTGTGCCCCCTCGACCTGCTAAAGACATCATCGAGAATAACAAGACCATCCTGCTTAGTCTTTTGTCTGCTGGAAGAATACACCCTCCGTCTGAAGATATAGATAAACAAGAAGCTTCTGATGTTCTGGAAACAGACACTTCCTCATCTGACATGGATCTCAGACAAAAACGTATATCTACTCTGGATCTATGTTCTCTCTGCCAACATAAAGACAAGCACATGAGGAGCCAAAAAAGATACTTGGAGCAAGAAAATGTTCCTGATATTCCAGCTTCAAGTACAAAAGAATATCAAACACAAGATGTGATGACTCAGACTTCAGAGAAGCTTCAGAGCTTAAACGAAGATGAAGGTGTCGAAACTTTGGACGTCAATGACAAACAAGGCATTAAAGACAACATAGGGACTGTAGTACTGAACCTTGAGTCTGTAGGAAGTAAAGACAATGTGGTGACATCTAACGTTGGATCTGTAGGAAGTACAGACGGTGGTGAGACAGCATCTAACGTTGGATCTGTAGGAAGTACAGACGGTGGTGAGACAGCATCTAACGTTGGATCTGTAGGAAGAACAGACGGTGGTGAGACAGCATCTAACGTTGGATCTGTAGGAAGTACAGACGGTGGTGAGACAGCATCTAACGTTGGATCTGTAGGAAGAACAGACGGTGGTGAGACAGCATCTAACGTTGGATCTGTAGGAAGTACAGACGGTGGTGAGACAGCATCTAACGTTGGATCTGTAGGAAGTACAGACGGTGGTGAGACAGCATCTAACGTTGGATCTGTAGGAAGAACAGACGGTGGTGAGACAGCATCTAACGTTGGATCTGTAGGAAGTACAGACGGTGGTGAGACAGCATCTAACGTTGGATCTGTAGGAAGAACAGACGGTGGTGAGACAGCATCTAACGTTGGATCTGTAGGAAGTACAGACGGTGGTGAGACAGCATCTAACGTTGGATCTGTAGGAAGTACAGACGGTGGTGAGACAGCATCTAACGTTGGATCTGTAGGAAGAACAGACGGTGGTGAGACAGCATCTAACGTTGGATCTGTAGGAAGTACAGACTGTGGTGAGACAGCATCTAACGTTGGATCTGTAGGAAGAACAGACGGTGGTGAGACAGCATCTAACGTTGGATCTGTAGGAAGTACAGACGGTGGTGAGACAGCATCTAACGTTGGATCTGTAGGAAGAACAGACGGTGGTGAGACAGCATCTAACGTTGGATCTGTAGGAAGAACAGACGGTGGTGAGACAGCATCTAACGTTGGATCTGTAGGAAGTACAGACGGTGGTGAGACAGCATCTAACGTTGGATCTGTAGGAAGTACAGACGGTGGTGAGACAGCATCTAACGTTGGATCTGTAGGAAGAACAGACGGTGGTGAGACAGCATCTAACGTTGGATCTGTAGGAAGTACAGACTGTGGTGAGACAGCATCTAACGTTGGATCTGTAGGAAGAACAGACGGTGGTGAGACAGCATCTAACGTTGGATCTGTAGGAAGAACAGACGGTGGTGAGACAGCATCTAACGTTGGATCTGTAGGAAGTACAGACGGTGGTGAGACAGCATCTAACGTTGGATCTGTAGGAAGAACAGACGGTGGTGAGACAGCATCTAACGTTGGATCTGTAGGAAGAACAGACGGTGGTGAGACAGCATCTAACGTTGGATCTGTAGGAAGAACAGACGGTGGTGAGACAGCATCTAACGTTGGATCTGTAGGAAGTACAGACGGTGGTGAGACAGCATCTAACGTTGGATCTGTAGGAAGAACAGACGGTGGTGAGACAGCATCTAACGTTGGATCTGTAGGAAGAACAGACGGTGGTGAGACAGCATCTAACGTTGGATCTGTAGGAAGTACAGACGGTGGTGAGACAGCATCTAACGTTGGATCTGTAGGAAGTACAGACGGTGGTGAGACAGCATCTAACGTTGGATCTGTAGGAAGAACAGACGGTGGTGAGACAGCATCTAACGTTGGATCTGTAGGAAGAACAGACGGTGGTGAGACAGCATCTAACGTTGGATCTGTAGGAAGAACAGACGGTGGTGAGACAGCATCTAACGTTGGATCTGTAGGAAGTACAGACGGTGGTGAGACAGCATCTAACGTTGGATCTGTAGGAAGTACAGACGGTGGTGAGACAGCATCTAACGTTGGATCTGTAGGAAGAACAGACGGTGGTGAGACAGCATCTAACGTTGGATCTGTAGGAAGAACAGACGGTGGTGAGACAGCATCTAACGTTGGATCTGTAGGAAGAACAGACGGTGGTGAGACAGCATCTAACGTTGGATCTGTAGGAAGTACAGACGGTGGTGAGACAGCATCTAACGTTGGATCTGTAGGAAGTACAGACGGTGGTGAGACAGCATCTAACGTTGGATCTGTAGGAAGTACAGACGGTGGTGAGACAGCATCTAACGTTGGATCTGTAGGAAGAACAGACGGTGGTGAGACAGCATCTAACGTTGGATCTGTAGGAAGTACAGACGGTGGTGAGACAGCATCTAACGTTGGATCTGTAGGAAGAACAGACGGTGGTGAGACAGCATCTAACGTTGGATCTGTAGGAAGTACAGACGGTGGTGAGACAGCATCTAACGTTGGATCTGTAGGAAGAACAGACGGTGGTGAGACAGCATCTAACGTTGGATCTGTAGGAAGAACAGACGGTGGTGAGACAGCATCTAACGTTGGATCTGTAGGAAGCAAAGGTACAATGAAGACTATTGTTGATTTACATGTTTCGAGTACTTGTGAACTTCAGAACCATGAAACCAAACCAGAACCTGAAGTGGATAATCTGTCTCAGTGTGAAAGGACAAGGATGCTGAAGGAAGCTGTGGTCCAGAAAACAAAGGGATCAGTTGGAGAAATGGTTCAGAGTCAAGCAGCCTGTCCTGGACATGCTATAATTAACGGACAGACAAGAGCACCCATTGGTCCAGAGGAAATGTGGATGGGTTTGGACAAGACTGGTCAAGACATGCCACCAGGAGTTGTTGATAATCAGGTTGTTGCGGCTGAATTCTCAAGAATTTTTTCAGAAATGCTAGTATCTCTTCACCGGTGGACCTCGGATCTGGAGAAAACACTGAGAACCAGGATTATAAATGCATCCAGCAAACACGATGCAGGAGAACGGGAAAGTGTGGGGTGTGTGATGGATCCCAGACTGTCTGCAGAGGTGGAACAACTCCCAACGGGTGTAGTAGAACAAAGTAAAACCCCAAATTATCCTAAATGTATGGAATTGTGTCCACCTGGACATTCTGCATCAGCAAGAGGCAGTTTAGCCACCGGGGTGTTAAAAGAAACCTCTGGTTCTACAGGAGAAATGTGTCCAGTCTTTCAGGATCATCCTATAAATGGCCAAAAAGGACAAGCTGAGGAAGGTGTAAAATCAGCAGTCAGCGCTATCGCAATGTTCAGTCCAGTTAGTCCAGTTGATCTGACAGAGGAAATCAACTCTGAAGAATTTGTGTTTATTGAGTCTTACTTTGCTGAACCTCTGAAGTCCAAAGTCCAGGGTCTGAATAGAAGTCAAGCGGCGCCCGCACCTTCCCATGTTGGCCAAAGCTCAAAGGTCAGGAAGCTTATTGAGTTGACAGCTGAAGAAATCAAGGCCATGGCTGTTCCAGAACTGGTGCTATTGAGCCTCCAAGAAGGAAGACGGCTCAACGAGTCTTTGGGGTCCAGTGCTGGTCCTCTGGAGGAGCTGCCGGTTGGAGATATGGACAGTTGTGAGGAGGCTGATGAAGAGATCCTGAAAACAGAGTCGGCACAGATACACAACGGGGTGGAGGCTGCAGCTGAAGACATAGAAGTAGTTCCAGCGTTGGACAGCGTGAAACGTGAAGATCTGGGTTCAGGCAGCAGGAAGGATGAAATGACAGACTGTAAGGTCTCATAAACCTCGATGACCAGCCCTTAATCAAAACTCAACAGTAGTGGATGGAACAGTCATATAATCACATTTAGGTTTCCTTACAATTTTCTTACATGTTACAATAATAAAGCTGCTAAAAATCCACCAAAATGGGAATGAAGCTCCAGTTTAGCTGTCTTTCATCTGTACATCTGTTTCATCTGGCAAATCAATGAAGTGACCAATAAAATATGAGCTGATTCATGTTCCTGTAAAGTTTCACTTTCTTGACACGATGTTGGATGATTTTGTCTACGTTGAATTACAACACCTTACGGTAAGAAAAAACAGTTTTTAACCACTTTATTATTTATTTTTAGATTCTTTTCAGCTAAATATGTTAACATTGAAGATTAATTCTATGAAAACCAAGACTGACAACAATCCGGTCCAGGTGTTCGGTCGGACATTGTGTTTTTTATTACTTGAGAGGACTCCGCTGAATGAATAAAAATGCATCAAACCTGAACATAAAGATTGAACTGTTACAGGTGATGGTAGGAATGTAAATCAATCAGTAAATTGAGAGCTTCAACTTTTTGTTCCTTTCATTCTTTACTGTGGTGGACCGGTGGAGAGTCCACATCCCTACAGACGCTGCACCGATACTCTTGTCAAGCTTTTGGTCTGCTTCTGTATCAGAAGACATGTTGGTGGGATTGAGGAGATAATCAAAGTATTCCCTTCTCCAACCCACCCTCCTGAGTCAAGGTTAGCTGCCCGCCATCCTGACTGAACATCTTGTTGATGATATAAAAACCTGATAATGAGCCATTGACTGACTTGAGTCAGGTGTGTTGAAGTAGGGTTACCTATAATACGTGCAGGGCAGTGGGCCTAAAGGACAAGGATTAAGAAACACTGTTGTATGCATGGTGGCATAGTGGTTAGCACTGTGGCCTCACAGCAAGAAGGTCGCTGGTTCAATCAGTGGCCTTTCTGTGTGGAGTTTGCATGTTCCCCTCCTGTATGCCTGGGTTCTCTCCGAATACTCCGGCTTCCTCCCACCGTCCAAAGACATGCATGTTAGGTTAACTGGTTACTCTAAATTGCCCATTGGAGTGGGTGGTTGTTTGTCTCTCTGTGTGGCCCTGTGATGGACTGGCGACCTGTCCAGGGTGTACCCTGCCTCTCACCGAAAAGACTACTGAGATAGGCTCCAGGTCCCCTGCTACCCTTAATCAGACTAAGCATTGTTATGGAAAAAAAGTCTGTCAATGACGAGGAGTCTGGTTCTGAAGTGAAAAAGATTACAAAGTTTATTGAACAGAAAATAAGAAAGAATAGAATAATAGAAATTGCAATTTGAAGAGACAGTCCAGCAAAAACAGCAACAGTTTGAAATGCTCTAGCCCAAACCTTTTGCCTCCAAGGGCCAAACTGAAAATGATCCAAAACACTGCAGCTTTACAGGGTGAAACACAAGTACATTTATAAAGTTATTGTAATTAATGTTCCATAGCTAATACGGTTTATTGTTTTCCTATCATGGGAAATAAAATGTTACATAAAAAACCAATATGGCAATAGAACAATAAAGTCATAGTTAGAGGAGCAAGAAACAATAATTACAGCCACTAAACTGCAACCAAGTGCAACATGTCAACTAGAAATAAGTTCATGTTGAACATAGGGTGACCAGATCTTCTCTCACCATATGTGGGACAAAGACTGAAAATGTGGGACAATGTGAGATTCCACTCTGCCATGACAAAGTTGAAAAAAAACAAAACAACGTTCTATTCTGCTCTTTGGTAATAAAATTACTAACCAAACATCACAAATCTGTGTTTATAAAGCCTCCCTCTGAGGAGCATGTTTTTTGTGACTTGGATTTTTGTGCCATTTAACATCATATTCCCCGCCGTGTGACACGGAAAAATGACTTTGACAAACCCTCCTACAGTCTCCTCGAACAGGTTTAACCTAGGAATATATGCTTTCCCAGTCTTTGTTGTAACTTCACCTTCTTTTTATTCTTTGCTGCAGTCGTCTCCCTGTCCTCCACGATCAATCTGTGTTTTTATTTATTTATTCATTTTCGTTAGTGGCTGCACCGGTGCGTAGATGTGCATTAAGTCCCGCCTCCTAGTTTGATTGACATGAGTGTAACTCAAATCAGCAGGCGGTGTGATGTGACAGACGTCAGACAATTAGTAAAAGCCAGTTTTGTTTTGTTTTTTTCCTTCACAAAAGTGAAGACTGGTCGTAACAATGCGGGACAGCGCCCCGTTTTGTGGGACGTGTGAAAAGTAATTGAAATGCGAGACTATCCCGCACAACGCGTGACATCTGGCCGCCCTAGTTGAACAAGGCAAGTTGCTGATACTTAGTGGGGCACATGAAGTTGATCTTGGACATTACCAGTCTCTCCATGTTGGGTTGCACCTGGCTCACTGACCAGGTGAGGATGTCATTGAGTCTGGACTGATTGAGGTTCATGTCACAGAGCTTGATGAGTCTTTTCATCAAGCTCTGTAGGGTATAAATATGAACAACGACTAGCGGGCCAAAATCATAGTGCTGGCAGGCCGATTTGGGCCCGCGGGCCCCACTTTGGGCAACCCTGCTCTAACTGGACACTGTGTAACTAAGCCTAAGTCTTATGTTCATCATGACCTTTTCAGAAAGCCCACAAAGCCATAATCAGAAATGAATATATGCTAAGAACTATGAAATATATGAAAATCTAAGTTAAAACACAACATTTCCACAACAGCGGTTTGGATAATGAATGTTGTTGAGGATGTAACATGCTTTCGGTGTGGTGATGTCAAAAAAACAAAACCTGTGTTAACCAAGATTATCTGCACATTGGAATCTCTTTAGATCATCTCGTTTTTCAAAGAGGTTAAACTGGTTAAACTGAGGTTAAACCAGTTGGATACAAAGCCAAACTGGTTTGGAGATGAGCTTGTTGGGATCATTTGTGTTTGTGCAAACGAAGCTGCAGTAAAAGCTGTGAGTAGGTTCTAGGATACGTTAGATGAAAATTTTGACCTCGTAATGGTGACATAATGTTCTGACTTGTGGAATATTTCGTTGCTGCATTTCAGAACTGCGACTGAAGAAACTGTTCGAGGAAAGGGAAAGTTTACGAGATCAGGTGAGACGAGACCTCTGTGGTTCTGTCGAGAAAGGTTCACTGGAAGGTGTTTGAACTGTGTTGATGACCGTGTGAACAGGTAAGGCTGTTGAAGTCTCAGCTGGATCAGAAGCACAGGAATGAGACTGACGGAGTCCACAATCCAGAGGATGATGGTCTGGAGAATGGGATGGACTCCCATGTGCTGGACCTGCAGAGTGAGTTCCTGTTTGATACGGCCAGTTGTCAGCTGGAAAACAATCTCATTTTGCTTTGTTTCTTTCCTCAGGAGATGCCAACAGACAAATCAGTGAACTCAAATTCAAACTAGTGAAATCTGAACAGGAAGTTACGGCTTTGGAACAAAACGTAAGTTTTACTTTTTAACTTTTACCAACTTTTTTATGCCGTGATATAAAATAATGTCTCATGAAAGATGTGTAGAACACTGGCAGAAAGAAAAAGGTCAAATGTTGGGGTTTTTGTTCGTCTGAACATGTGACGGGTCATAAAAACCCTCAAATATCATGAAGTTTTCACCATTTGGAGCTCTTTAGTTTCCTGTTGTCATGTTTCCGCAAATCCCAGCAGGTTGATCTGGTTTAGAAGATAAATGCAGTCATTAAGTCTCTAGCTGTGAGACCATGGAACCAAACAGACTCTGATGCTCCTCAGGTGATCCGTCTGGAGGGTCAGGTGAGTCGCTACAAGTCTGCGTCTGAAAACGCTGAGATGATCGAAGACGAGCTGAAGGTGGAGAAGAGAAGACTGCAGAGAGAGGTGCGAGAGCCCCCGTGTGTTCTGTGGATTTGGCAACTTCCTGTAATTCCTTCATTTTTTGATGGTTTTGGCTCTTCTGTTGCCATGTCTGCAGCTGCGCTCAGCTCTGGACCGGATCAATGAGCTGGAGGTCAGTAACAGCCACCTATCCAAGCGCCTGGAGAAGATGAAGGCCAACCGGACCGCGCTGTTGGCCCAGCAGTGATCTGTCCTGGGGAGGATCCTGCAGCAGAGCGCTGATGGAGGTCGATGAGGCAGGGAGAGAAACGTTCTGGATGGTCTGTGATGTGGTTCTGATCCACAAGCTTCTGCAGAGGTCTGGAATGTGCATGAAGACCATCCAAATGATCTTTATCCAAATCTGAAAAGCCTCAGCTCGGTGTGCAGAAGCAACAAATCCTGGATCAGAACCTCGACATTTTGTCCGAAGCTGGAAATGTTTCTTCGTCTGGAATATCTAATCCTCTCTGCGCTTCCATCAGAACAGCTGCTTTAATGAATGTCTGAACATCTTCACCATCGAGGAAGATCTCTTCCGTAAAACTCCTCATCTTCATCCTCCAGATTAACTTGGCCGTTTCCATTGCTCTCCCGGATGTCAAGCAGAGGGATGAAAATCCACCTCCGATTCGAAAGGCTGATGTTTTACCAGCTGGACTGTTGCATTTGATCCAGCTAACAATCGATCCCAAAGGAATGATTTAAAGATTCTGCAGGAATTGTTCCATTCAACATTCCTGGGGAGTGATCTATGAGTCCTCAGGAATCAATACTTATCAATCAGTTTCTCTGAATCTTTAACAATCCCACAAGGATCATTAATAATTCTCCAGGAATCATTAATCATTCCATGCAAACCTTTATTCGTTCTTTAGTAATCATGAACAATCCTACTGGAAGTATTGGGAATCCCACAGGAATCATCGGGATTCCCACAGGAATCATTGGGAATCCCACTGGAATCATTGGGAATCCCACAGGAATCATTGGGAATCCTACTGGAATCATTGGGAATCCCACAGGAATAATTGGGAATCCCACTGGAATCATTGGGAATCCTACTGGAATCATTGGGAATCCCACAGAAATAATTGGGAATCCCACTGGAATCATTGGGAATCCCACAGGAAACATTGGGAATCCTACTGGAAGTTTTGGGAATCCCACAGGAATCATTGGGAATCCCACAGGAATCATTGGGAATCCCACAGGAAACATTGGGAATCCTACTGGAATCATTGGGAATCCCACAAGAAACATTGGGAATCCTACTGGAAGTTTTGGGAATCCCACTGGAATCATTGGGAATCCCACAAGAAACATTGGGAATCCTACTGGAAGTTTTGGGAATCCCACTGGAATCATTGGGAATCCCACAGGAAACATTGGGAATCCTACTGGAAGTATTGGGAATCCCACAGTAATCATTGGGAATCCCACTGGAGTCGATCAGACAGAAAAATTAACCAACACTGATGATCTGGTGTTGTCCTAGACTCTCATCCAGGTGAGATTCGGAGAACTTGACCCGACAGCCGGGATGTAACATGACCTGCTTGGAAATGTCTGTAATCAATCAATGAGTCTATTAATCAATCAACCAGTTAATGTGGAGTTTAGCAATTGGTTTTATTGGTCCTTGTTGGTAGGTAACAATGGAGGTTCTGGATCAAACCCACAAAAGCTGCAGCCTGAAACTGCTTCCAATCTGGCTTGATCAGGATCAGTATGAGATTGGGAGCTGCATGGCTTTATTGATCAGTGTGACGGCTATTGGCAGAACTGTAATAAACTCTTGGAACCAGCCTCTCCTTCTTATTATAACCACTCTGGTGCAACATTTTCAAAATTTCATTAACTTTGACCTGGTTTAGACTGATGAAGACCATATCTGACCTGGTTTAGACGGATGAAGACCATGTCTGACCTGGTTTAGACGGATGAAGACCATGTCTGACCAGGTTTAGACGGATGAAGACCATATCTGACCTGGTTTAGACGGATGAAGACCATCTCTGACCTGGTTTAGACGGATGAAGACCATCTCTGACCAGGTTTAGACGGATGAAGACCATCTCTGACCAGGTTTAGACGGATGAAGACCATCTCTGACCTGGTTTAGACGGATGAAGACCATCTCTGACCAGGTTTAGACGGATGAAGACCATCTCTGACCAGGTTTAGACCGATGAAGACCATCTCTGACCTGGTTTAGACGGATGAAGACCATCTCTGACCAGGTTTAGACCGATGAAGACCATCTCTGACCAGGTTTAGACGGATGAAGGCCATCTCTGACCAGGTTTAGACGGATGAAGACCATCTCTGACCAGGTTTAGACGGATGAAGACCATCTCTGACCAGGTTTAGACGGATGAAGACCATCTCTGACCTGGTTTAGACTGATGAAAAACATGTCTCACTTGGTTTAGACGGATGAAGACCATCTTTTTTGACCTGGTTTAGACGGATGAAGACCATCTCTGACCTGGTTTAGACGGATGAAGACCATCTCTGACCTGGTTTAGACGGATGAAGACCATCTCTGACCAGGTTTAGACGGATGAAGACCATCTCTGACCTGGTTTAGACCGATGAAGACCATCTCTGACCAGGTTTAGACGGATGAAGACCATCTCTGACCAGGTTTAGACGGATGAAGACCATCTCTGACCAGGTTTAGACGGATGAAGACCATCTCTGTCCTGGTTTAGACGGATGAAGACCATCTCTGTCCTGGTTTAGACGGATGAAGACCATCTCTGACCTGGTTTAGACGGATGAAGACCATCTCTGACCAGGTTTAGACGGATGAAGACCATCTCTGTCCTGGTTTAGACGGATGAAGACCATCTCTGTCCTGGTTTAGACCGATGAAGACCATCTCTGTCCTGGTTTAGACCGATGAAGACCATCTGTGACCAGGTTTAGACGGATGAAGACCATCTCTGACCAGGTTTAGACGGATGAAGACCATCTCTGACCTGGTTTAGACGGATGAAGGCCATCTCTGACCAGGTTTAGACGGATGAAGACCATCTCTGACCTGGTTTAGACGGATGAAGACCATCTCTGACCTGGTTTAGACCGATGAAGACCATCTCTGACCAGGTTTAGACGGATGAAGACCATCTCTGACCTGGTTTAGACGGATGAAGACCATCTCTGTCCTGGTTTAGACCGATGAAGACCATCTCTGACCTGGTTTAGACGGATGAAGACCATCTCTGACCAGGTTTAGACGGATGAAGACCATCTCTGACCAGGTTTAGACGGATGAAGGCCATCTCTGACCTGGTTTAGACGGATGAAGACCATCTCTGACCAGGTTTAGACGGATGAAGACCATCTCTGACCAGGTTTAGACGGATGAAGACCATCTCTGACCAGGTTTAGACGGATGAAGACCATCTCTGACTTGGTTGAGACGGATGAAGACCATCTCTGTCCTGGTTTAGACCGATGAAGACCATCTGTGACCAGGTTTAGACCGATGAAGACCATCTCTGACCAGGTTTAGACGGATGAAGACCATCTCTGACCTGGTTTAGACGGATGAAGACCATCTCTGTCCTGGTTTAGACCGATGAAGACCATCTGTGACCAGGTTTAGACCGATGAAGACCATCTCTGACCAGGTTTAGACGGATGAAGACCATCTCTGACCTGGTTTAGACGGATGAAGGCCATCTCTGACCAGGTTTAGACGGATGAAGACCATCTCTGACCAGGTTTAGACGGATGAAGACCATCTCTGACCTGGTTTAGACGGATGAAGACCATCTCTGTCCTGGTTTAGACGGATGAAGACCATCTCTGACCAGGTTTAGACGGATGAAGACCATCTCTGACCTGGTTTAGACGGATGAAGACCATCTCTGTCCTGGTTTAGACCGATGAAGACCATCTCTGACCTGGTTTAGACGGATGAAGACCATCTCTGACCAGGTTTAGACGGATGAAGACCATCTCTGACCAGGTTTAGACGGATGAAGACCATCTCTGACCTGGTTTAGACGGATGAAGACCATCTCTGACCTGGTTTAGACGGATGAAGACCATCTCTGACCTGGTTTAGACGGATGAAGACCATCTCTGACCAGGTTTAGACGGATGAAGACCATCTCTGACCAGGTTTAGACGGATGAAGACCATCTCTGACCTGGTTTAGACGGATGAAGACCATCTCTGACCTGGTTTAGACGGATGAAGACCATCTCTGACCAGGTTTAGACGGATGAAGACCATCTCTGACCTGGTTTAGACGGATGAAGACCATCTCTGACCTGGTTTAGACGGATGAAGACCATCTCTGACCTGGTTTAGACGGATGAAGGCCATCTCTGACCTGGTTTAGACGGATGAAGGCCATCTCTGACCAGGTTTAGACGGATGAAGACCATCTCTGACCTGGTTTAGACGGATGAAGACCATCTCTGTCCTGGTTTAGACCGATGAAGACCATCTGTGACCAGGTTTAGACGGATGAAGACCATCTGTGACCAGGTTGACGGATGAAGACCATCTCTGACCAGGTTTAGACGGATGAAGACCATCTCTGACCAGGTTTAGACGGATGAAGACCATCTCTGTCCTGGTTTAGACGGATGAAGGCCATCTCTGACCTGGTTTAGACCGATGAAGACCATCTGTGACCAGGTTTAGACCGATGAAGAACATCTGTGACCAGGTTTAGACCGATGAAGACCATCTCTGACCTGGTTTAGACGGATGAAGACCATCTCTGTCCTGGTTTAGACGGATGAAAACCATCTCTGACCTGGTTTAGACGGATGAAGACCATCTCTGACCTGGTTTAGACGGATGAAGACCATCTCTGACCAGGTTTAGACGGATGAAGGCCATCTCTGACCAGGTTTAGACGGATGAAGACCATCTCTGACCAGGTTTAGACGGATGAAGACCATCTCTGACCAGGTTTAGACGGATGAAGACCATCTCTGACCAGGTTTAGACGGATGAAGACCATCTCTGTCCTGGTTTAGACCGATGAAGACCATCTGTGACCAGGTTTAGACGGATGAAGACCATCTCTGACCAGGTTTAGACGGATGAAGACCATCTCTGACCTGGTTTAGACGGATGAAGACCATCTCTGTCCTGGTTTAGACGGATGAAGACCATCTCTGACCTGGTTTAGACGGATGAAGACCATCTCTGACCAGGTTTAGACGGATGAAGACCATCTCTGACCTGGTTTAGACGGATGAAGACCATCTCTGACCTGGTTTAGACGGATGAAGACCATCTCTGTGCTGGTTTAGACTGATGAAGACCATCTGTGACCAGGTTTAGACGGATGAAGACCATCTCTGTCCTGGTTTAGACCGATGAAGACCATCTCTGACCTGGTTTAGACGGATGAAGACCATCTCTGACCTGGTTTAGACGGATGAAGACCATCTCTGACCTGGTTTAGACCGATGAAGACCATCTCTGACCAGGTTTAGACGGATGAAGACCATCTCTGACCAGGTTTAGACGGATGAAGACCATCTCTGACCAGGTTTAGACGGATGAAGACCATCTCTGACCTGGTTTAGACGGATGAAGACCATCTCTGACCAGGTTTAGACGGATGAAGACCATGTCTGACCAGGTTTAGACGGATGAAGACCATCTCTGACCTGGTTTAGACGGATGAAGACCATCTCTGACCTGGTTTAGACGGATGAAGGCCATCTCTGACCTGGTTTAGACGGATGAAGGCCATCTCTGACCAGGTTTAGACGGATGAAGACCATCTCTGACCTGGTTTAGACGGATGAAGACCATCTCTGTCCTGGTTTAGACCGATGAAGACCATCTCTGACCAGGTTTAGACGGATGAAGACCATCTCTGTCCTGGTTTAGACCGATGAAGACCATCTGTGACCAGGTTTAGACGGATGAAGACCATCTGTGACCAGGTTGACGGATGAAGACCATCTCTGACCAGGTTTAGACGGATGAAGACCATCTCTGACCAGGTTTAGACGGATGAAGACCATCTCTGTCCTGGTTTAGACGGATGAAGGCCATCTCTGACCTGGTTTAGACCGATGAAGACCATCTGTGACCAGGTTTAGACCGATGAAGACCATCTGTGACCAGGTTTAGACCGATGAAGACCATCTCTGACCTGGTTTAGACGGATGAAGACCATCTCTGTCCTGGTTTAGACGGATGAAAACCATCTCTGACCTGGTTTAGACGGATGAAGACCATCTCTGACCTGGTTTAGACGGATGAAGACCATCTCTGACCAGGTTTAGACGGATGAAGGCCATCTCTGACCAGGTTTAGACGGATGAAGACCATCTCTGACCAGGTTTAGACGGATGAAGACCATCTCTGACCAGGTTTAGACGGATGAAGACCATCTCTGACCAGGTTTAGACGGATGAAGACCATCTCTGTCCTGGTTTAGACCGATGAAGACCATCTGTGACCAGGTTTAGACGGATGAAGACCATCTCTGACCAGGTTTAGACGGATGAAGACCATCTCTGACCTGGTTTAGACGGATGAAGACCATCTCTGTCCTGGTTTAGACGGATGAAGACCATCTCTGACCTGGTTTAGACGGATGAAGACCATCTCTGACCAGGTTTAGACGGATGAAGACCATCTCTGACCTGGTTTAGACGGATGAAGACCATCTCTGACCTGGTTTAGACGGATGAAGACCATCTCTGTGCTGGTTTAGACTGATGAAGACCATCTGTGACCAGGTTTAGACGGATGAAGACCATCTCTGTCCTGGTTTAGACCGATGAAGACCATCTGTGACCAGGTTTAGACGGATGAAGACCATCTCTGACCAGGTTTAGACGGATGAAGACCATCTCTGTCCTGGTTTAGACCGATGAAGACCATCTCTGACCTGGTTTAGACGGATGAAGACCATCTCTGACCAGGTTTAGACGGATGAAGACCATCTCTGACCTGGTTTAGACGGATGAAGACCATCTCTGACCTGGTTTAGACAGATGAAGACCATCTCTGACCTGGTTTAGACGGATGAAGGCCATCTCTGACCAGGTTTAGACGGATGAAGACCATCTCTGACCAGGTTTAGACGGATGAAGACCATCTCTGACCAGGTTTAGACGGATGAAGGCCATCTCTGACCAGGTTTAGACGGATGAAGGCCATCTCTGACCTGGTTTAGACGGATGAAGGCCATCTCTGACCAGGTTTAGACGGATGAAGGCCATCTCTGACCAGGTTTAAACCGATGAAGACCATCTCTGACCTGGTTTAGACGGATGAAGACCATCTCTGACCTGGTTTAGACGGATGAAGACCATCTCTGACCTGGTTTAGACGGATGAAGACCATCTCTGACCTGGTTTAGACGGATGAAGGCCACCTCTGAGCTGGTTTAGACGGATGAAGGCCATCTCTGTGCTGGTTTAGACGGATGAAGACCATCTCTGACCAGGTTTAGACGGATGAAGGCCATCTCTGACCAGGTTTAGACGGATGAAGGCCATCTCTGACCTGGTTTAGACGGATGAAGGCCATCTCTGACCTGGTTTAGACGGATGAAGGCCATCTCTGACCTGGTTTAGACGGATGAAGGCCATCTCTGACCAGGTTTAGTCGGATGAAGACCATCTCTGACCAGGTTTAGACGGATGAAGACCGTCTCTGACCTGGTTTAGACGGATGAAGACCATGTCTGACCTGGTTTAGACGGATGAAGGCCATCTCTGACCTGGTTTAGACGGATGAAGGCCATCTCTGACCAGGTTTAGACGGATGAAGACCATCTCTGACCTGGTTTAGACGGATGAAGGCCATCTCTGACCAGGTTTAGATGGATGAAGACCATCTCTGACCAGGTTTAGACGGATGAAGACCATCTCTGACCAGGTTTAGACGGATGAAGACCATCTCTGTCCTGGTTTAGACGGATGAAGACCATGTCTGACCTGGTTTAGACGGATGAAGACCATGTCTGACCTGGTTTAGACGGATGAAGACCATCTCTGACCTGGTTTAGACGGATGAAGACCATGTCTGACCTGGTTTAGACGGATGAAGGCCATCTCTGACCTGGTTTAGACGGATGAAGGCCATCTCTGACCTGGTTTAGACGGATGAAGACCATGTCTGACCAGGTTTAGACGGATGAAGGCCATCTCTGACCAGGTTTAGACGGATGAAGACCATCTCTGACCTGGTTTAGACGGATGAAGACCATCTCTGACCTGGTTTAGACGGATGAAGACCATGTCTGACCTGGTTTAGACGGATGAAGACCATGTCTGACCAGGTTTAGACGGATGAAGACCATCTCTGACCTGGTTTAGACGGATGAAGGCCATCTCTGACCAGGTTTAGACGGATGAAGGCCATCTCTGACCAGGTTTAGACGGATGAAGGCCATCTCTGACCAGGTTTAGACGGATGAAGACCATCTCTGACCTGGTTTAGACGGATGAAGACCATGTCTGACCTGGTTTAGACGGATGAAGACCATCTGTGACCAGGTTTAGACGGATGAAGACCATCTCTGACCTGGTTTAGACGGATGAAGACCATGTCTGACCTGGTTTAGACGGATGAAGGCCATCTCTGACCTGGTTTAGACGGATGAAGGCCATCTCTGACCAGGTTTAGACGGATGAAGACCATCTCTGACCAGGTTTAGATGGATGAAGACCATCTCTGACCTGGTTTAGACAGATGAAGGCCATCTCTGACCTGGTTTAGACGGATGAAGGCCATCTCTGACCTGGTTTAGACGGATGAAGGCCATCTCTGACCAGGTTTAGACGGATGAAGACCATCTCTGACCTGGTTTAGACGGATGAAGACCATCTCTGACCTGGTTTAGACGGATGAAGACCATCTCTGACCAGGTTTAGACGGATGAAGACCATCTCTGACCTGGTTTAGACGGATGAAGACCATCTCTGACCAGGTTTAGACGGATGAAGGCCATCTCTGACCTGGTTTAGACGGATGAAGGCCATCTCTGACCTGGTTTAGACGGATGAAGACCATCTCTGACCAGGTTTAGACGGATGAAGGCCATCTCTGACCAGGTTTAGACGGATGAAGGCCATCTCTGACCAGGTTTAGACGGATGAAGGCCATCTCTGACCTGGTTTAGACGGATGAAGACCATCTCTGACCAGGTTTAGACGGATGAAGGCCATCTCTGACCAGGTTTAGACGGATGAAGGCCATCTCTGACCTGGTTTAGACGGATGAAGACCATCTCTGACCTGGTTTAGACGGATGAAGGCCATCTCTGACCTGATATAAATGAGTTTTGTGGGAATATTGGAGGCTTTACGTGATGTGGCTCCAACATTCCCAGTATCATTCCAGATATTTTCCTGTTTTATTCCAACATCAACAACAACAGACATTTTATCAGAAACAGAAGTTGTGTTTAAATGTACGGAGGTGTTGTAACTATTTACTTTTTATCTTTTTCTCAGCATCATTCAGATCTCAGATCAATGAATTTTCATTCAGTTTGACAAACAGTAACTTATTGGTGAGGTTGTCGATAAAATATTAGAGATTAAGAACAGTTTCACAAGAGTTTTGTGACACCCAGTAAAAAGGTAGAAACCCCAGGGTCTAAAGGGTTAAAACTGGTGACGGACTCTGGGATGGGTCTGATGTGGATCCATCAGACCCATCCCAGAGCAGAGCAGCAAACCAGAGCCAGCGGAGGACTGAAGGAGGACCAGAGAACTGGAGCAGTGTGGAGGAACTGCAGCAGGATATCCAGGATTTACTCCGAACTGACCAAAACAAAGACGAAGGTGAGCAAGAAAAAGAAGGAACATAGGAAGGAAATGAAATGAGGATTTGTTTTTCCTCCGAGTCTTGCTGGTTGTTTAGTTGTTGCCTGGTAACCAGCGGCTTGGCTGGACTCTGGCAGACTGCTAATGAAGCTCCTCACACTCAGGAGGAGGGGGGTGAACACCAAGCGGAACAGCCGAGGCCTGGTCATGTGACGAGGGCGAGAGGAGGTGACGAGATTCCTGTTTCCGATGATCTGAACTGTGAAAACATCGTTTCTTCTGAAACCACAAAGTGTTCATTCTGTCATACAAAGTTATATTAATACTGATTCCTGTGATCTCATCATCATCACCATCATGTCAAAACAAAGCATGTCAAAGCAAATGAAAAATGGCAATTATTGATAAATTTGTTATTAGTCTGAAAATAACTGCATGAACAAGGACAATTTTAAAATATTTACAATCAGTAAATAACAATAAGCATCTAGAACATCATTTTTATTTGTGAGCTCCCATATTTAAATAAATTAGTTTAAATAAAATACAATTAACAACAATATACCAGAGAACATTTCAAAATAAAAGTGTGTTTAGTAAATGATCGTTGTACTTATTTTTAAACGTTTGCCGTTTGGATCAGTCATTGACTCAGTGACCACACGATCAATAAACACTGTAAACATAAAACATCTGCATAGTTTCACACTGAAATATTACACTTCCTGTCTGGGAAGGTTGGACATACACCCCATCCTGCCTGCAGCCAGCTGCTGCTACAGTCACTGCTTTGTAAAATAAAAGCTATGCAACAACCTGCTGGTTTTAAAACCGATCCCCATCTCCATCCCAGTACAGGTCTTCATTCCCACCCTGATCCAGACTTCCATCCTTGTCCTGATCTAAAGGATCCCAGGATTATTTTTTACTCTGAGTTTAACTTCATCAAACTCGTAACAAAAACAGGGTTTTATCATCTAAAGAACATTTCCAGAGTCGTCTCTTTCTGTCCCGAACCAACACAGAGACTCTCATGTCTGCTTTTACCTCCAGTTGGAACGCTCTGCTTTCTGCTCCTCCTAACAAAACCATCTCAGGTTTCCAGCTCGAGCTCAGCGGCAGCGTGGTGATGAAGACCAGGACACGGGGACGTGGTCCACCTGCTTTCAGTTGGCTGAATCCGCTCCCAGGCTGCTTTAGGATTCAGTTCCAGCTTCTTTTAATGGTTTTTAAATGTCTTGGACCTTCTTATCTTAAAGAATTGTTTTACCATCCTGATCCTCAGCCTCAGGGATCCTCATCCCATTCCTGGTCCTGATCCCAGTCCTGATCCTCATCCTAATCAGTCTTGATCCTCCTCATAGTCCTGATCCTCTTCTTCATCCCAGTCCTGATCCTCTTTCAGATCATCATCCTCATCCTGATCCTCAACCTTAGCGATCCTCATCCCAGTCCTGATCCTGATCCCAGTCCTGATCATCATCTTCATCCCAGTCCTGATCCTGATCCCAGTCCTGATCCTGATCCCAGTCCTGATCATCATCTTCATCCCAGTCCTGATCCTGATCCCAGTCCTGATCCCCATCTTCATCCCAGTCCTGATCCTGATCCCAGTCCTGATCATCATCTTCATCCCAGTCCTGATCCGGATCCCAGTCCTGATCCTGATCCCAGTCCTGATCATCATCTTCATCCCAGTCCTGATCCTGATCCCAGTCCTGATCCTCATCCCAGTCCTGATCCTGATCCCAGTCCTGATCATCATCTTCATCCCAGTCCTGATCCTGATCCCAGTCCTGATCCTGATCCCAGTCCTGATCATCATCTTCATCCCAGTCCTGATCCTGATCCCAGTCCTGATCCCCATCTTCATCCCAGTCCTGATCCTGATCCCAGTCCTGATCATCATCTTCATCCCAGTCCTGATCCGGATCCCAGTCCTGATCCTGATCCCAGTCCTGATCATCATCTTCATCCCAGTCCTGATCCTGATCCCAGTCCTGATCATCATATTCATCCCAGTCCTGATCCTGATCCCAGTCCTGATCCCCATCTTCATCCCAGTCCTGATCTTGATCCCAGTCCTGATCATCATCTTCATCCCAGTCCTGATCCTGATCCCAGTCCTGATCATCATCTTCATCCCAGTCCTGATCTTGATCCCAGTCCTGATCATCATCTTCATCCCAGTCCTGATCCTGATCCCAGTCCTGATCATCATCTTCATCCCAGTCCTGATCCTGATCCCAGTCCTGATCCCCATCTTCATCCCAGTCCTGATCTTGATCCCAGTCCTGATCATCATCTTCATCCCAGTCCTGATCCTGATCCCAGCCCTGATCATCATCTTCATCCCAGTCCTGATCCCCATCTTCATCCCAGTCCTGATCCTGATCCCAGTCCTGATCATCATCTTCATCCCATTCCTGATCCTGATCCCAGTCCTGATCCCCATCTTCATCCCAGTCCTGATCCTGATCCCAGTCCTGATCATCATCTTCATCCCAGTCCTGATCCTGATCCCAGTCCTGATCCCCATCTTCATCCCAGTCCTGATCCTGATCCCAGTCCTGATCATCATCTTCATCCCAGTCCTGATCATCATATTCATCCCAGTCCTGATCCTGATCCCAGTCCTGATCCCCATCTTCATCCCAGTCCTGATCTTCATCCCAGTCCTGATCCTGATCCCAGTCCTGATCCCCATCGTCATCCCAGTCCTGATCCTGATCCCAGTCCTGATCATCATCTTCATCCCAGTCCTGATCCTGATCCCAGTCCTGATCCCCATCTTCATCCCAGTCCTGATCCTGATCCCAGTCCTGATCCCCATCTTCATCCCAGTCCTGATCCTGATCCCAGTCCTGATCATCATCTTCATCCCAGTCCTGATCCTGATACCAGTCCTGATCACCATCTTCATCCCAGTCCTGATCCTGATCCCAGTCCTGATCATCATCTTCATCCCAGTCCTGATCCTGATCCCAGTCCTGATCATCATATTCATCCCAGTCCTGATCCTGATCCCAGTCCTGATCATCATATTCATCCCAGTCCTGATCCTGATCCCAGTCCTGATCCCCATCTTCATCCCAGTCCTGATCCTGATCCCAGTCCTGATCCTGATCCCAGTCCTGATCCCCATCTTCATCCCAGTCCTGATCCTGATCCCAGTCCTGATCCCCATCTTCATCCCAGTCCTGATCCTGATCCCAGTCCTGATCCCCATCTTCATCCCAGTCCTGATCCTGATCCCAGTCCTGATCATCATCTTCATCCCAGTCCTGATCCTGATCCCAGTCCTGATCATCATCTTCATCCCAGTCCTGATCCTGATCCCAGTCCTGATCATCATCTTCATCCCAGTCCTGATCCTGATCCCAGTCCTGATCATCATCTTCATCCCAGTCCTGATCCTGATCCCAGTCCTGATCCTCATCTTCATCCTGATCCTGATCCCAGTCCTGATCCTCATCTTCATCCTGATCCTGATCCCAGTCCTGATCCCATCTTCATCCCAGTCCTGATCCTGATCCCAGTCCTGATCCTGATCCTCATTTTTTTCCCCATTCATTAATGATCCCAGTTCCTATCCTGATCCTGATCCTGATCCTGATCCCTCTGTCCTGCCTCAGGTCTGACTCCGCCCCTCTGGACAACTCCACCCACACGGGTTTGACTCCTCCCCTGGCCAGACGGCCCCTCCACATAGACTCCACCCATCTCTTACCGCCCTACAGAATGAAGTCCTGGAACAGGGTTCTGCTGGCAGCCCTGCTGATGTGGATCCTTCTCTTTCTTTCTCTGCTCTGTCACTTTTTTGATCTGCAGTCCCAGTCCAGACTCACCTGGTCTAAAACCCAAAACCTGGTCTATGTGGTCCAGGAACAGACTGGGACCAGTAACAGAAATGGTGGAGCCTCTCAACAGGACTGGAGGAGGATAAGGGCTGACTACAGGTCCAGGACTAAAGAATACTACAGGAAGCAGTCTCTGGAGGTCTTGCAGAGACTCTGGACTGGGAACCTGCCTGTGGGGATGCTGAGTCCACGTCTCCAGAAGGTCCTGAAGGTCCAACTGAGCACTAACAAATACCAGGTGGTGCACCGGGCGCCAAGCGGGGCCCGCAAGTCGAGGATGGATCTGTACTGCAACATGAAGAAAAGGATCAAGATCCGGACTGTGGACGGGACCGAGGAACCGTTCTCCAGTCTCGGCTGGGACCACCTGGTACCTTCACAGGCCCTCCAAGACCTCCACAAGTCTCCGTTTCAGACCTGCGCCGTAGTGATGTCAGCAGGAGCCATTCTGAACTCCTCACTGGGGAGTGAGATCAGTAAGACCATGTCCAGAACTGGGATGGGGTCAGACCAGAACCAGGATCAGGAAGGGGTCAGACCAGAACCAGGATCAGGAAGGGGTCAGACTAGAACCAGGATCAGGAAGGGGTCAGACTAGAACCAGGATCAGAAAGGGGTCAGACTAGAACCAGGACCAGGAAGTGGGAAGACCAGAACCAGGATCAGGGAGTGGGTCAGACCAGAACCAGGACCAGGAAGGGGTCAGACCAGAACCAGGATCAGGAAGTGGGAAGACTAGAACCAGGACCAGGAAGTGGGAAGACCAGAACCAGGATCAGGGAGTGGGAAGACCAGAACCAGGATCAGGGAGTGGTCAGACCAGAACCAGGACCAGGAAGGGGTCAGACCAGAACCAGGACCAGGAAGGGGTCAGACCAGAACCAGGATCAGGAAGTGGGTCAGACTAGAACCAGGATCAGGAAGTGGTCAGACCAGAACCAGGACCAAGAAGTGGGAAGACCAGAACCAGGATCAGGAAGGGGTCAGACCAGAACCAGGACCAGGAAGGGGTCCGACCAGAACCAGGACCAGGAAGTGGGTCAGACCAGAACCAGGATCAGGAAGTGGTCAGACCAGAACCAGGACCAAGAAGTGGGAAGACCAGAACCAGGATCAGGAAGTGGGAAGACCAGAACCAGGATCAGGAAAGGGTCAGACCAGAACCAGGATCAGGAAGTGGGTCAGACTAGAACCAGGATCAGGAAGTGGTCAGACCAGAACCAGGATCAGGAAGGGGTCAGACCAGAGCCAGGATCAGGAAGTGGGTCAGACTAGAACCAGGATCAGGAAGTGGTCAGACCAGAACCAGGACCAGGAAGTGGGAAGACCAGAACCAGGATCAGGAAGTGGGAAGACCAGAACCAGGATCAGGAAAGGGTCAGACTAGAACCAGGATCAGGAGGTGGTCAGACCAGAACCAGGATCAGGAAGGGGTCAGACCAGAACCAGGACCAGGAAGTGGGAAGACCAGAACCAGGATCAGGAAAGGGTCAGACTAGAACCAGGACCAGGAAGGGGTCAGACCAGAACCAGGACCAGGAAGGGGTCAGACCAGAACCAGCATCAGGAAGTGGGTCAGACCAGAACCAGGATCAGGGAGTGGGCAGACCAGAACCAGGATCAGGGAGTGGGCAGACCAGAACCAGGATCAGGAACGGGTCAGACCAGAACCAGGATCAGATGGTGACTTCCTGTTTATTCTGAGTAACCCCTCCCGGTGCTTCCAGACTCCCATGATGCAGTTCTGCGCTTCAACGCCGCTCCGACCCGAGGCTTTGAGGCGGACGTGGGGAGCAAGACCACGATCCGCATCATCAACTCCCAGGTACAGGCCACGCCCCCTTCCCTCCATTCTGTGTTGCTCTTTTTGGTTCTTCTTCTCCTCCATCTGCTTTTCCTTCCCCTGTTCTTCTTCTCCTTTTCTTCTTTCCTTCTCCTCTTCCTCCCAGATCGTGTCGTGTCCTGAGCACGACTTCGCCAACAGCTCTTTGTACCGTGATGTCACCTTGCTGCTCTGGGATCCAGCTTCGTACTCGGCCAACCTCACCCAGGTAACCATGTGGTCACGTGATCCAGGTACCGATCCGTGTGATCCGGTTCGGACCAAACATGGTGAATGTTACCGCCCACGCGAAATCCACAGTGCTGCTGGTCAGTCCTGCCGCGTGCCGTAGGCCTCCTGGAGTATCGTAGCGCTTCCGGGGGCGTCAGGGCACGTGGACTTCTCCATGACATCATAACACTGAGGAGTTCCTCTCCTACCTGTAGTCCACATTTCCACAGCAGAAAACTTGTACTTGGAGGGTCTATCGTGCCCAAAACACCAGGAGAAAATAACTAAAGCGTGTTAATGGAAAGATTTGATCTGTAACTTATTTTAACTCAATACTGCCTCATTATTACACATTTCATACCAAAAATCCAAGTTTGGCGTTGGTGAAAGAAAGCAGATTTTGGTTCGTTCTGTCAGACCGAGATCAGAGCAGGAGGGACGAATCTGGAGAATAAAAAAACGCAAAAAGGATGAATTAATAAAAATGCTGCCATCTGCAGACAAAGCAGGAAACAGTTTTAGTTTCATTGTTGAAGCTGCATTTTCAGGTTTAACACCCGGCTTCTGCAGACCGCCAGCCAGCTGTTTAATCATGAGTTATACACATCTGGACTGTGATTAGTCGGAGAGAAATTTTAACTGTTTGACAACCGTAAAAGTAACACTTTGTACCTGAAAGCCTTTGTTCTTCTAGCACTCTTAAGGTACCAGGAAGTTACATACCATCATACTGGAAATAAAGTCTGACACCAGTAGCGACAGCAGGGTTGTTTATAGATACATCGTATCAAACCAAATCCCCACAGTAAATATCAGGAAGTTTAAAGTTGTGTCGGGGATCCAAACCCCAGCAGGCAGCACTACTCTACATGCCTGCATGTGTATCCCCTCTTTATTATTGATTTTTATCTGATTTTATGTATCAATAGCAGAAAGTTATCTTTACTTGCAGCAGCTAGAGAGGAACATCCGCTACAAATATAAGCTCCACCGCAGTTTAAAGTGCTGCGGGGAGTTGGCTTATGGCATGTCCAGAATATTACCTTATCCATAATGTCAGCAAGACTACTGGTGTAGTCCCATGGAGCCCTACTGGTCCCAGAAAGAGTCCCATGGAGCCCTTCTGGTCCCAGAAGGAGTCCCATGGAGCCCTACTGGTCCCAGAAAGAGTCCCATGGAGCCCTTCTGGTCCCAGAAGGAGTCCCATGGAGCCCCGCAGGTCGCAGAAGGAGTCCCATGGAGCCCCGCAGGTCCCAGAAGGAGTCCCATGGAGCCCTTCTGGTCCCAGAAAGAGTCCCATGGAGCCCTACTGGTCCCAGAAAGAGTCCCATGGAGCCCTTCTGGTCCCAGAAGGAGTCCCATGGAGCCCTACTGGTCCCAGAAAGAGTCCCATGGAGCCCTACTGGTCCCAGAAAGAGTCCCATGGAGCCCTTCTGGTCCCAGAAGGAGTCCCATGGAGCCCCGCAGGTCGCAGAAGGAGTCCCATGGAGCCCCGCAGGTCCCAGAAGGAGTCCCATGGAGCCCTTCTGGTCCCAGAAGGAGTCCCATGGAGCCCTACTGGTCCCAGAAAGAGTCCCATGGAGCCCTACTGGTCCCAGAAAGAGTCCCATGGAGCCCTTCTGGTCCCAGAAAGAGTCCCATGGAGCCCTACTGGTCCCAGAAGGAGTCCCATGGAGCCCTTCTGGTCCCAGAAGGAGTCCCATGGAGCCCCGCAGGTCCCAGAAGGAGTCCCATGGAGCCCTTCTGGTCCCAGAAAGAGTCCCATGGAGCCCTTCTGGTCCCAGAAGGAGTCCCATGGAGCCCTTCTGGTCCCAGAAGGAGTCCCATGGAGCCCTTCTGGTCCCAGAAGGAGTCCCATGGAGCCCTTCTGGTCCCAGAAAGAGTCCCATGGAGCCCTTCTGGTCCCAGAAAGAGTCCCATGGAGCCCTTCTGGTCCCAGAAGGAGTCCCATGGAGCCCTTCTGGTCCCAGAAGGAGTCCCATGGAGCCCCGCAGGTCCCAGAAGGAGTCCCAGGAGCCCTACTGGTCCCAGAAGGAGTCCCATGGAGCCCTTCTGGTCCCAGAAGGAGTCCCATGGAGCCCTACTGGTCCCAGAAGGAGTCCCATGGAGCCCTACTGGTCCCAGAAGGAGTCCCATGGAGCCCTACTGGTCCCAGAAGGAGTCCCATGGAGCCCTACTGGTCCCAGAAGGAGTCCCATGGAGCCCTTCTGGTCCCAGAAGGAGTCCCATGGAGCCCTACTGGTCCCAGAAGGAGTCCCATGGAGCCCTACTGGTCCCAGAAGGAGTCCCATTTAGCTCACAACCACTAAACTGGGACATGTGAAGCTCCTCTGGACTCTGCTGGAATTGTTTCTTGCAGTGGTTCCTGAAGCCCGACTTTGACCTTTTCTTGCCGTATGTGGAGCGGCGGCGCCTTCACCCTGAGCAGCCATTCTACATACTCCACCCACAGACCATCTGGACTCTGTGGGACCTGATCCAGAACAACACAGAGGACCAGATCCAACCCAATCCACCGTCATCTGGCTTCACAGGTACTGCAGAACCACACAGCAGCAGCGTGTCAGGACTCAGAACTCAGTGAATCTTTACTGTTTTATGGAGAAAGAAGAAATGAGATTGTGAATGAGTCGGATCAGAACACAGAACACACATGTTCATGTGGTTCACTTACTGTGGTGTGTTCAAGCGCCAGCGCAAACTTTCTGTGTTTGTGAACACATCGGATGAAGAACACGTTGGAAAATGTAGAACACTGAAAATGTCCCCTGCGATGGACTGGCGAGCTGTCCAGGGTGTACCCTGCCTGTCACCCAAAGCCAGCTGGGATAGGCTCCAGCTTCCCCGCGACCCTGAATTGGAATAAGCGGTTCGGAAAATGAATGAATGAATGAATGAAAATGTCCCAGTTTTTCTACAGCACTTAAACACAGCAACATCTGACCTGTTCACACCAGCAGAACCTGAACAGAACAGTTCTGAGGTCGGTTTTCGTAGAACATGTAGAGGTGTTTCAGGTGTGTGTGGACACAGCAGGGGTGTGGACTCGAGTCAGATTACTTGGACTCCTCCAGTCAAACTCCAGTCATGAATTTAATGACTCCAGACTCGAGAAATCTGTAAAAGACTTGCTGCTTGACACTGACTGAAATGACTTGTGACTTTGACTGCAGGCTGTTGAGTTCAAAGTACTTGAAACTGCTCCTTATCGCTTATTAGCAGCAGTTGGTGGTCTGAAAGACTCCCAGGACCTGCAGTTATTGGGATGTATCTGGAGTTTCAGTACAGGTAAGCAGA
The DNA here is from genome assembly GCF_933228915.1 of Telmatherina bonti. NCBI lineage: Eukaryota > Metazoa > Chordata > Actinopteri > Atheriniformes > Telmatherinidae > Telmatherina > Telmatherina bonti. Next base: position 5,142,373 of record NC_136633.1, read on the forward strand.
CAACATGGAACTTAGTGATTATTTTTCTTCTGTAAATTAATCACAAACGTTCAGATGTTATTGTACTGTCACCGTTGACAGTAACTTAAAATGACAAACACACTGCAGTCCAAAGACATGCATGTTAGATTGACATTTAAAGTGCTGCGGGGGAGATGTCTGTTTGGCATGTCCAGAATATGACCCACCTCAACGCCAATGTCAGCAAGGCTACTGGTGAGCTTGATGAAAAGTTTATCTAGTGACGGATTATTGGAAAAATGTAAACCCTCCAGCAGGCTGCGCTCCAGGAGGACCTCTGGTGGACAGTGAAGGAACTACAGATCCCAACATTTTCAGTATGATTTGTATAAATTGTTGACTAATTAAATTAGTAAGAAAACATCAGTTCTTTATATGTTTATTTGTAAAAAAAACAAAACAAAAAAAAAACCAACTTTGCTTCTTTAGTTACATCATGAGACAAGATTCTTTTCTCTTACAGTTTTGAGGAACACCAGATGAAAAATAAAAATAGATGAACCACAACAGCCTTTAATCACCCAGTTAATGGACACCCAGACAGGAAAGTACAGCACAAGTCTTCCTCAGCAGAAAGCTGCAATACAATCAGGTTCATACTGGGTGTTACTCCCGTTAAAAGTCTTTTCTGTCCAACAGATAATAAAAAAGTTTTTGTTATCCTGACGTTTCAACTAGAGAGCAGTGTTTTGCACACCCTCAGCTGCTGGTGAGGTTTAAACCGGAGGTGTTCGAAGTCGGTCCTCGAGGGCCGCTCTCCGGCATATTTTCCACGTATCCCTGCTCCATCCCACCTGGCTTCCATTAAACAAACCCAACAGCCAATAATGGCTCATTCATTTGAATCAGGTGTGTTGGAACAGGAATGCATTGAAAACCTGCTGGATTGTGGCCCTTGAGGACCGGAGCTGGACACCCCTGGTTTAAAGAAAACAAAAGCCACATCTTCCTTTTCAAAGTTATCCAAACTCAGCTCACTGCTCCAGAAGCGCAGCGTTAAATATAAATGTGAGCAGCAACGATGTGTCGCTGCTGCTATTAACATTAAGACAAGTGAGGCTGTCCTGCAATGTGAGTATCTAACACTGTCATGTTCTGGAAAAGGATGACCACAAGGAGTTGTCTTTCCCAACACGGGAGTGGAACCTGTCTGAGGAGCTGGTGGACATCCTGAAAGTGTTTTAGAAACAAGAACTTTGAGGGGGAGTAGATGATCGCTACCAGCTCTGTTGTTGTCCCTGAATCACCATCTTCAATGGCTGAAGTCTTAAGTGTCCTGAACAGCCTGGTCAGAGGTCTCCAGCCATCTCTGACCAGAGGATTTCTCAGAATCTACATCAATGTGGAACAGTCCGGAGCACAAGCTAAAGTCACCACCCCCTTTTCAGATCTACTCCATCTGAAAGCAGTTTTCATGTTCATCAGGACAAAGAGGACATGGTATAACAAGGTAAATCTCCAGATGCTCCAGTACCTTTTCACCTTAACCACTGCTTCACTTTAATTACTGTAATCAGAGCTTTTGTTCCTTTTTATTTGTGTTTCACTTCAGGATGCTGCCAATTTTACCTCCAGATGATGAGAAAGAGCAGGAGCACCTCGAAAAAGAGACGGCTTGTTTGATGCGTACCATAAGAAGCAGAAGAAGGTTGCAGCTTCTCCAGAGCTACAGCAATCTTGACACATCAGAAGGACAGAATGTCCTCTTGTTTTGGCTGATCACTTCTCTGAAAGGACATCAGAGTCTTAGCAGTGCCTGTCTGCTGAGTTTCTAGCCTTGGTGGCATCATACTGCAGCTCCATCATGCTTAAATGACTGGATGACTCTTCTCTAACTGGTCGTTTGCTAATGGACTACAATATAAGACTTTAAAGGAACATGGAGCATCTCTAACACCTACCCCAAGAGATAATCCCTATTTGATAAGGAAAATTGTAACATTTGACCAAATCACAAAGTCTTTAAGTTTTAGGAGGTTGCCTTGAAATGAGTATTAGATTTCCTTTGTTTACTGCTAACAGTTTGTTAAAGTAATGTAGTGAGAAGAGTTGGGTGGTGAAGTGAGGGAAGGAGAGTGAGGCGTAGCTGGAGCAGATCTGATGATTACTTGAATGAGAAGAGGTATGAAAAGAACTGAGTGTGGTTCGGGTGTTCTGGAGAAACAAGCTTGGGGATCGTTATAGGGTGGAACCACCAGGAGAGCAAACAGTTAGTTGCTCAGTGGATTTCGGTGGGAGGGTGCCATTCGCAGGTGGTTTGGGCTGTAGGGGGAGTTTATCGTCTAGCCAGGAAACTAAGTTAGATGGGACATCTAGGAGCATGTCCTTCCACTCTCCAGCTGAGGAAGAGATCCTCCTGCTGTCAGTGGAGACCTTGCCTTGCTGGACCAGTATTAGTCTCCAATACACCAACATGGTTAGGCCAGACCAGCGCCAAAACTCAAACCCCAGAGAAGGTCTTGACCCTGGGGAAAGTTGAGTGGTCTATTAACTGTGTTTGAGGATAAGTTTAAAGGGTTCTGGACTAGTGGAAGTGATAAGTGCCATATGGTGACACCAGGGATGGTTAATGTGTTATAGTTCGGCAGTGCTGCGAGTGTTGAGGGAGGACCCTTATTTGCAGTGCCTCTGATGGGTGTGTAGTTGTGCCTGGTGGTTCCTCCCATGACTTAACATGCACTAAAGCAGAGGTCTCAAACTCCAGTCCTCGAGGGCCGGTATCCTGCAGGTTTTTGTTGTCTTCATGCTCCAACACACCTCACAAGTTCATAATTAGGTTGGCAAGAAACTGCTGGGTCCATTTGATTTGACTCAGCTATGTTGAAAGAGGGAAACAACAAAAACCTGCCGGATACTGGCCCTCGAGGACTGGAGTTTGTCACCTCTGCACTAAAGGGAGCAAGTGCCAGGCACAAAGCCTAGATGTTAATTTGACCTTACTAGTTTCTGGACAGATCTGAGACTGGCTGCCTTAATGAAGGTTGTTTCTAATACTACCATTCTACATCTCCTTATATACACCATGAAGGGACTCTCTGTAACTGCGAAGGTGTTACTGTTCTAATAAGTTAGAGAAGTTGTATTTATTTTCCAATGTGTGAATAGTTTAATACATGACGCAACAGAAACAGAAATAATGTAATCACACTCACCACCCCCCTAAGATTTCATTTACTTACTTGTTCAAACAAACACAACTTCCAGAAAAAGATTATTTCTGTAAACTTAATATTTCAATACTGTTTATTAAAAAAAGGAAAACAGTTTGATGAAGAGTTCATGATGGCTGTGACTTGAAGCTCTAGGTTGAAGACTTGTACTTGACTTTGGACTTTTCAGACTTGACTTGGGACTTGACTTGGGGCTAACTAGTCTTGGCTTGGTCCCACCTCTGTGTCCATGTGGTTCTGTGTGAAGACCAGACTGAATTCAGACCAGTGAGGTGCTGGTGAGGATGCAGCTGCTGATGGGACAGTCGTGTTTCTGAGGAGCTCCTGAACGTTCTGTAATTACCTACATAACAATGATATTACCGGTAAGCATAGCCCTGGTGGACCAAACTTTCCAGAACCAAATAGCTGGTTGCTGAATTGGGTTTGCAGCTGATCATTAGATGATGTTCAACAGCAGCAGCAACCCAAACAAGTACAACTTTCTCTTATCTCCTATCTCATCAGGTCATATCTGATCGCCATAAACGACATATTAGATGACGAATCTGAGATATTTTATTATTTCATGGTGTTGGGACACCACAAAGCAAAGGCCAGATTTGTAGATTATAAATAAACTTAATGTGAAAGATTATTTCATAAAGGACACCTTCCTGTCCAGGCAGCCATTTCCCCACTTCAGATAAATCCCAGAACTTCCTTCACTCTCCCGCTTTCTGGTCGCATCTTTGTTGGGTTCACTCCTCTCCCTGCTTTGGTCCAGCCAGACAAGAAACTGCCTGGAAGAACCACTTGAAAGAACCATATTATGGAGAAAGATTGACCTTCTCAAAGGTTGCAAGATCCTTTAACCAACTTATATTTTCATATGAATCGAAACAGAAAACAGACCTGAGACTCTTTCTCCCCTTGAGACTGAAAACATGCAGGCAGGAAGCTTCCAGTCGTTTTACACATTTACAGCTGAGAAGCAGAAGAATAACAGTCAGTGTGTTCATACAGCAGAGTTTCATACTATTGTCAGAAACTTTGGCGTGTTTATAACAACTCTGTGTCTCCACACTGTCCCTCTAGAAAAATTCCATCTCAAGCTCTTTTTTTTTTCTTGGCTCAATGGTTGCCATCCTCTTTACCAGATTCAGGTCCTTACACACTCTAAGAAATCTCTTCTACTGGTGTCTTCATGTCTCTGGATGCTTTGTCCTAATTGTCAAATAATGACATTCAGTACTGGCTGTATCTTGTTCTAACTACAGTGGTGTGCACCGGAGTCCATCCAGCAGTGTTTTTTATGCTCTTCTATATTTCTTTGGAGCTATTTCCACCTTTGGATTCCTGCAGAGCACTTTCTCTAGAACAGGAAAAAAATTTTCATCAGGCAAAGTCTACAGGCCTCTGCACAGAGGTGCATCTCAAGTACTTTTCCATCCAAAACCACTGGGAGGAACCGCCTGGTAGCACTGCCTGGTAGAACTGCCTGGTAGAACTGGCAGGAAGATATACCTGAAGGAACCGCCAGGAGGAACTACTTGGGGGACCCGCCCGGTAGCACTGCCTGGTAGAACTGGCAGGAGAAACTACCTGGAAGAACAGCCAAAAGGAACTGCCAGGAGGAACTACTGGGAGGAACCACCTGGAGGAACCCCCGGAAGGAACTGCCTGGTAGCACTGCCTGGTAGATCTGGCAGGAAGAAGTACCTGAAGCAACCCCCAGGAGGAACTACTAGGAGGAACCATCTGGAGGACCTGCCTGGTAGCACTGTCTGGTAGAACAGTCAGGAGGAACTACCTGGAAGAACAGCCAAAAGGAACTGCCAGGAGGAACTACTGGGAGGAACCACCTGGAGGAACTGCCTAGTAGCACTGCCTGGTAGATCTGGCAGGAGGAACTACCTGAAGGAACCCCCAGGAGTAACCACCTGGAGGAACCTCCTGGTAGCACTGCCTGGTAGAACTGGCAGGAGGAACTACCTGAAGGAACCCTCCAGTAGGAACCGCTGGGAGGAACCACCTGAAGGAACCGCCTGGTAGCACAGCCTGGTAGAACTGGCAGGAGGAACTACCTGGAAAAACCTTTTGCACAAGAGCTGTAGCAAGAACTAGTGGAAGGTTTCCACTCTAGAATGATACTATTTTCACACAGCAAAGATTCTGATCTTGTTCAGGAATCTGAAGAACACTGCTGAGACCAGTTAGAACATTCTCCACTTTGGGTCCAGGATTGGACACAGTGTGAGTCAAGAGTTCTTCCATGATGGGACATGACCTTTGAAGTTGAGTCCTTGAGGTCACAATCAGTCCTAATGGAGAGAATCTGGCCTGTAGACCTGTAATCATCTTACCAGACATGCTGCACCCTGGCACATCAAAGCAGGCATATTGAACCCTACACACTGAAGCACATGGGTCTTGAAACGAAGGACTGGGAACATTGGACCAGACACATTGGACTTGACACAATGGACCTGGAACATTTGACTTGGAACATTGGACAATATACTTTGCACCTGGAGACAAACTGGACCTGAAGACACACAGCAGCTAAAAACCAACCTCATCCTGATGGAGCACCGACTACAAACAGGAAGTACCATGACAACACCAACATGGTTTGATCCGTTTTCCTGCATAGATAATGACTCACAAAGGATTGGACTTTTTTTTTTTTTAATCTTTGATACCAGAATAATCCAGAATAATCCCAGACCAGAACTATGTCATCCTGCAGAACCTGCCCAGGATGGGTTCCTTTCATCTGCATCTACTTGTGTCTTGCTAGTCTGAATTTTGTCCCTTGCGGTTCACCGTACTAACAGAACACATGAGCTTCTGACGCCATCAGTCACAAACCACATAGACCCCGTCGCCATGGAGAAGTTCTTCTGGCTCAGCCGGGCCGGTTCTGTCTGAAATGGCGGCACTGGTTCCCTCCAGGTCATCTGTGCAGGGTTTGGTGATTGCTGGCTGGGGGGGAGAAGCGTCCACCATGCGGCGGTTCAGCTGCACGGCAGTGGTCTTGGATGGCATGGAGGAAGGTCCGAGCTCGGTCAGCTGGTCCCCACAGTGGAAGAGGATCAGGAAGCAGCGGTAGAACTGAAACCAGTAAAGACACATTTTTATCCGCTGATTAATGGTGGAACTCCTTCATGTTTTATTTGCTTTTGTAAATAAATTGTTTTACTTCTCACAAACGTGTTTTTATTTACCTTTATGAACATGTTGAACATGTTTCTGTTTTACTTCTTATTAACATGTTTCTTTTTGCTTTTCATTTATTTACCTTTTATTTCTTTCAAGTAAATGTTTTATTGTTTATGTAAATGTTTCACATATTTAGGTTTATTATTTTAGAGTTTGCTTAATTATTTGTTTTAGTATTTGTGGCGTGTGTTTGGTTGTGTTTAATGTATTTCCATTCATTTTGTTAGTGACATAAAAACTCTGGCGATGTCACAGGTATTATGGTGATGATGTCACTGTGCAATGAGGTCAGTGTGTACGAGTTCCTGCCGTCACTGCGCCACACCGACCGGTGCCACTACCATGAGCGTTACCGTGACACGGCATGCACGCTGGGCGCGTACCATCCTTTGCTGTATGAGAAGCTGCTGGTGCAACGGATCAACTGGGGAGACCGGGAGCAGCTCAAGACCCGGGGCAAGGTCACTCTGAAGGGCTTCAACACAGTCAGCTGTGGAACCTGATCCTGATCCTGTTAATGACTTTAATGCCGTTTCTAACCCTGACCTCTTTTATGATCCTGGTCCTAGTCCTGTTTCTAACCCAGATTCCCTTTATGATCCTGGTCACGGTCCCATTTCTAACCTGGATTTCCTTTATGATCCTTGTTCTGGTCCCATTTCTAAACTTGATCGCCTTTAAGATCCTGGTCCTGGTCCTGTTTCTAACCCTGATATGTGGATAATACCAACTTATATTTACTTAGATAGCGGACAAAGAAGTATTTCTAAGAGTAGTTTTACGGCACCATATTTTTACTATTACTCCTCTTCAACATTTGCTTTTTTCTTTTTTCCCCCCAACATTTAATCCATTAGACATGAGATGCCACCAGTTTCACCAGTTGGATGTGAGATCAGACATCACTTGGCTCTGTTGCACCAGTCAAACGTAGTCATGCAGTCACATGTTCAGTCACACCAACTGGAGCACACCCAGAGAAAAGGGAGCACATCTGGACCAACTGTCCATGATGTTGTTAATCTCTGATCTCATGAATGAAGATCTGAAAGCTCCAGTGAACCAATAGCAGCTCCAGGTGAAGATGTCACATGATCCATTATGACCACATGATCACAGATTACATGATCACTGATAGGGGTCCGGTGCCATGTGAGCTAAGTGGTGGCAAAGGGCGGGAACCCTGGTGGTCCAATCCTCGGCTACAGAAACTGGCTCTAGGGACATGGAACGTCACCTCTCAGGAAGGAGCCTGAGCTCATGTACGAGGTTGAGCAGGAACAGCTAGATATAATTGGACTCATCTCGATGCATGCTTGGGCTCTGGAACCAGCATCTTCCAGAAGGGATGGACCCTCTACTCTGGATGTGCTCTCATGAGAGGCACAGAGCGGGTGGGCATACCCATTGCCCCCCAGCAATGAGTTTGCCCCCCAGCTTGGTACCTGTACGTTGGGGTTTACCCCGGTGGATGAAAGGGTAGCCTCCCTTCTCTTTCCATTGTGGGAACAGATCTTGATGTACAGAACAGCAGTTAAGAGTACCCAACCTTTCTGGAGTCCTTGGATGGAGTGTTGGAGAGTGCTCCTTCTGGGGACTCCCTTGTTCTGCTGAAGGACTTCAATACTCATGTGGGTAATGATAGTGAACCCCCCTCCCTCTATATGAACCCAAGAGGTGTTTGTAGTATTTTGTTATACTTCTATGCTTGTCACGGATTGCACATAACGAACACCATGTTTAAGCATAAGAAAGTCCATATGTACACCTGGCAACAGGACACTTGGGGCCACAGTTCGATGATCGACTTTCTAATTGTATCATCTGACTTGCGGCCACATGCTTTGGACACATGCTTTGAAAAGGAGGGTGGAGCTGTCAACTGATCACCACCTGGTGGTGAGTTGGCTCAGATGGTGGGGGAGGATGCCGGTCAGATCTTGCAGGCCCAAACGTGTTGTGAGGGTCTGCTGGGAATGTCTGGCTGAGTCCCCCATCAGAGTGAGCGTTAACTCCCACCTCCAGCAGAGCTTCAACCATGTCCCGAGCAAGGTGGAGGACTCTGAGTGGGCTGTGTTCCGTGCCTCTATTGCTGAGGCGGCCAGCCGGAGCTGTGGCAATAGGGTCGTTGGTGCCTGTAATGGTGGTAATCCCAGAACTCGTTAGCGCACACCCGTGGTGAAGGATGCTCTCAAGCTGAAGAAGTCCTATCAGGCCTTCTTGGCATGTTGGACTTTGTTGGCATTTGTTGGGTATCTGGAGGCTAAGCCGAATGCAGCTTCAGCTGTCATCAAGGCAAAAACTCAGGCATGGGAGTAGTTTGGCAAAACCATGGAGGATGACTTCAAGAAGATTATGGTCCACCATCTGATGACTCAGGAGGGGGAAGCAGTCCTCTGTCAACACTGTATACAGTGTGGATGGTAAGGTGCTGACCTCTGCTCGGGATTTTGTTTGTGGGTGGAAGGAGTACTCCGAAGACCTCCTCAATCCTACCAACACTTCTTCTGATGAGGAAGCAGAGCTGGATGACTCGGGGGTGGGCTGTCCTATTTTTGGGGCTGATGTTGCTCAGGTGTGCGGGAGTATGGAGTACTGGACTGGACTGCCTTGTACGAGCTGTCCAGTTCCTGTATGACAAGTGTTAGAGCTTGGTTCGCATTCCAGACAGTAAGTCAGATTTGTTTCCGGTGAGGGTTGGACTCCGCCAAAGCTGCCCTTTCTCACCGATCTACTCATAACTTTTGTGGACAAAATTTCTCGGCACAGTTGAGGTGTTGAGGAGATTCAGTTTAGTAACCTCAGGATTGGATCTCTGCTTTTCGCGGATGACATGGTCCTGTTGGCTTCATCTGGTCGTGATCTCCAGCTCATGCTTGAATGATTCACAGCAGAGTGTGAAGCAGGCTGGTATGAGAATCAGCACCTCCAAATCTAAAACTATGGTCCTCAGCCGGAATAGGGTGGATTGTCCTCTCCGGGTCGGGAGTCAGGTCCTGCCTCAAGTGGAGGAGTTTAAATATCTCGGGGTCTTGTTCACGAGTGAGGGAAGGATGGAGTGTGAGATCGACAGATAGATCGGCGCGGCGTCTGCAGTAATGCGGACTCTGCGCCGGTCTGTCGTGGTGAAGAAGGAACTGAGCCAGAAGGCGAAGCTCTCGATTTACCAGTCGATCTACGTTCCTACCCTCACCTATGGTCATGAGCTGTGGGTCGTGACCGAAAGAACGAGATCTCGTATACAGGCGGCTGAAATGAGTTTCCTCCACAGGCTGGCCGGGCTCTCCCTTAGAGATAGGGTGAGGAGCTCGGTCATCCAGGAGGAGATCAGAGTAGAGCCGCTGCTCCTCCGCATCGAGAGGAACCAGTTGAGGTGGCTCGGGCATCTGGTCAGGATGCCTCCTGGACCTCCCTGGTGAGGTGTTCCAGGCACGTCCCTCTGGGAGGAGACCCCGGGGAAGACCCAGGACACGCTGGAGGGATTATATCTCTCGGCTGGCCTGGGAATGCCTCAGGATCCCCCCGCAGAGTTGGCAAATGTGGCTGGGGAGAGGGAAGTCTGGGCTTCCCTGCTCAGGCTGCTGCCCCGCGACCCGACCCCGGATAAGTGGCAGAAGATGGATGGATGGATGGACTAGTTTGAGCTCAGTTGTTCTGCTGTGCTTGGCAGGTCTGTGATCAACTTGACTGATCATTTTAAAGCATTATGGTTAAATGAAAATCTGGAAGCTGATGTTGGGTCACTGGTAAATTCAGGTCTAAAACTCGATGTTTGACAAGTGAAATCTGAGAAATCTAGTAGGTTATGTTAACTGGTTAACTGGTTGCATTCACTGGTGAAGTGGTCGGTTGTGTTCACTGGATAACTGGTCCTGTTCATTGGTTAATTGGTTGTGTTTACTAATTAGCTGGCTGCATTCAGTGGTTAGGTAGTTGGTTGGGTTTACTAGTTGTGTTTACTGATTTTGTTTGCTGGTTAACTGCTTGTTTTAACTGGTTAACTGGTTGATTTTGTTTACTGGTTATGTGGTTTTGTTCATGTGCTAGCAAGTTGTGTTTACCGGTTAAACATCACGGGTCTGCTTCAGAAAGGAGGTGTAACAAACTCTGGGTTAAAATATGAACTCCATGAGGTCTGAACTGTAAAACTATGAGTTGTATATTTCAGGATGGGTGGTAACCTGACGCAGGCCGTGAGCTCTAGGATGAAGTAGGCAGGCAGTCACAAATTTTGCTGGAGACAAATGTTTTAAACGCGTAGGCAGGTAAGTGCCTACTTGATTTGACTATTTGACTTTCATGACAACCAGCAACGTATGTTGACGTTTTTCCTCAAAAAAAGACATGGAAATTGTTTAAGCCTCTCTAGCAATATCATTCCTCCGGTGGGAACATCAACCAGCGTTGAGAACGAAGCATCAATTCACTAAATCTCTGTGAACGTACGTAGACCATTGGCATCGTACAGTAACGCAGTAAGGCAGTGTAGTGATCTGCTTTTTATGTAAATGATTTTATCTGGTGGAACGGACTGCACATGCACGAACACACCGTTGTGACGATATGAGAGGAAAAGGCAGAGCAGGACTGTGTCTTCAGTTGAGGGTGTGGGCTTGACAGTCATCCAGTGCAGAGTGAGCTGTGCAGCTTCTCTGTCTGGCCAGGAGGAGGTGCTGTTGAGTCATTTTTTATTGAGTTATGAGAAGCACTAAATGCCATCAGTTTCGTATCAATATGTACAGCAGGCTATAGGACGTTATCATCTGAAAGATTGTATTAAAAATAATAACTATAAAAGAAAGTAAAAAATATTGATATAGAATTATTCAATTTACTTTTTTCTGCCCTGGGTAGGCACTGCCTGCCCTGACTGCACACTACTGGTGGAAACTGAGTTAACTAAGTAGAGCAGTTAGGAGTAGACAAAGAATAAATAAGTAAACACTAATAAAGTGGCTGGATAGAACATTTCTTATGTTCTTTATGGCAACTGGCGCATCCAGTCTCACACCAGTAGAACAAGAACTGTTCATGACTGCAGCAATGAACAAATACTGAGTAAGAAGGACGACTGGAACAGCTGGAACAGCTGGGAAAGGACGTGAGTGAACGAAGAGGTAAGTACTGATGAAAAATCTGATTAAATCTGGTTGATGTGAGAAATGAAATGTTTTCATGCTGTTCTCTTTCTGTGTTGTCTGCTGCTTTCTACGTTTGCTCTTCGTCTCTGGCAGACGGACCCCAGCAGGGCCGAAACCTTCCTGGAAGCAAATAAAAATGAGAAATATGATCCAGACAGGTTGGTATGGTCAAAGATTTGTCAGGAGGTTTGTCTGGAACATGAATACTAACATCTCTGCCATCACAACTCTGGCAGCAAAACCAAATGATCTTACATGTCTTTCTGCATGTTTTATTCTGGATTGTTTAGCCAGCCAATAGGAACAAGGCCGAAGGTCTTTTAAGAAAAGGAAATGCCACGTTGATTTAGTTCAATCTCAATGTTCAATTAGAGAGGACAAACCCAGAGTTACTGGGTTTTAACCTGCCAGCAAGCCGGTTAGTCTCGTGGAGGATGTTACCATGGTAACTGAATGTGATAGAAAACCTCCCGATCTGACTGAGAAATCCAGGTTATCTGGATGATTTCGGCTCATTACTGATGATCAGCAGCTGCATCCGACCCGATCAGGTTTTATCCTGCAGAGGGATGTGAATCTGATCCACTGTAAGCAGCCAGAACGACCTGTATCATCCTCATCTTCATCCTCATCCTCAGCGGGGAATCTTGGACTGGTATTTTATTGCACACGTACTTCCTGGTTCATGTTTCCAGAAGATCTTGTTTCATACTTCCTTCTCATCAACGATTATCTTGTGTTTTTCAGAGCGTTGCTTTCACTGCCAGTCACGGAAATTTGTGTCTTCTAAGCCTGAGAGCAGCCTTCAGACCAGAACTGACAGGAAGTGGACTGAACAGCACCCCCATGTGGCTAACAGTAAACCGGTGTGAAGCAGGGTTTCACTTCTGTGTGGACAAACCTGGAGCCCACAAGCTAAGCTGTTGCCATGGAGACTGAAGTCAACCTGCTGGACACTGAAGCTTTCTGATGCGAGGAAGGTTTTTGTAAAACGCTGAAGGCGTCTGAGGCTCAGTGAACGCCTCTTCGTGTGTGACGGCGTACTGCTGGCTGAAAGCTGGGGTTTCCTGATGCCTCTCAGGACCGTGAACGCTGCATGTGTTGTACCGTGTCAGTGACTCAGAGAAACAATTCTTCTACAAATAACAAAAACTTCCAGCTGTAAAAATGTTAAAATCTGTTTGGTTTTCTAAATTTCTATTAAATAGAAACTAATTTTTCTTTAACTGGTTATTTACTGAATTACTGGAAGTTGTGTCAGAGAGAACCACACACACCATATGTCACCCACCTGCTTGTTCATGAGGATGTAGATGATGGGGTTGATGACTGTGCTGCTCTTGGCGAGGATTGATGGGATGACGCTGGCAACCGGACTGATGAGGCCGGGCCGGCCGAAGGTCGCCATCATGGCGACAACGCCATAAGGCATCCAGCAGATTAGGTAACACACCACCGTGGTGATGACCATGAACAGGATGTGGAACTCCCGTCGGCGTGCCGCTGGCCGCCGGATCCGGCCCACCTGCCAGACAAAACGCAGAGCTGAGAGCTGCAGCGAGGAGAAGATAGGTTACAGACCAAAGACCACGTCTGGTTTCAGACTTTAATGTGATGTCATCAGAGCTGCTCCATGGAAACAACATCTTCTCTGATCTGCATCTTCGTCTTGCCTTCCTCCTCTACTTGCTGTCGGCTGACGGTTGGTTTGGTGGAGGTTTTACTGGATGACTGAAGCTGAGAGAACGTTCTGGTGTTTCCTCTGATTCATTGTCAGAGTTAGGGACTGAATCTGGAAGCTGCTGCGTTTGACCAGCAGATGTCCATCAGGATCACATGACCTAAATGTCTGCCCATCACATCTTCTGACAATCTAGTTTTAGGGTTTATTGTTGTCACACTGAAGCAGCAGCTGTCTTCATCCTCCTCTTCATGGTCCCTCTGGGTTCAGGTCTCTGCTCTTTCCCCCCAAGCGAATGTGAGGAATGGTAAAGATCATGTGATGAGGGGGTTGGGTATGCCAAAGAAGGAGGACAGCCTTCAAAAGATCAGGAAACTCTACAGGGGAAAATGTTCCTCACCTGGTCTGGGAAAAATTTAGAATTCCCACAGAGAAGATGGAAGAAGTATCTGAGAAGAAGGGCTTCTGTTAGGAGTCTTCTGTCCCTATGATAGATGGATGAATGGATGGAGGGATGGAGGGATGGACAATGGATGGAGGGATGGACAATGGATGGAGGGATGGACAATGGATGGAGGGATGGATGGATGGAGGGATGGACAATGGATGGAGGGATGGACAATGGATGGAGGGATGGACAATGGATGGAGGGATGGATGGATGGAGGGATGGACAATGGATGGAGGGATAGATGGATGGATGGATGGAGGGATGATGGAGGGATGGATGGATGGAAAGACGGATGGAGGGATGGAGGGATGATGGAGGGATGGATGGATGGAAAGACGGATGGAGGGATGGAGGGATGATGGAGGGATGGATGGATGGAAAGACGGATGGAGGGATGGAGGGATGGATGGATGGAGGGATGATGGAGGGATGGATGGATGGAAAGACGGATGGAGGGATGATGGAGGGATGGATGGATGGAAAGACGGATGGAGGGATGGAGGGATGGATGGATGGATGGTTAGATGGGTCATCCTTTCAGGAGGAAGAGCTGCAAACCAGGAAGTTTTGGGCCAATTCCAGGCTTCCCCAACCAGAGGTGTAGAAAGTAGAAGTAGAAAGTAGAAGTAGAAAGTAGAAGTAGAAGTAGAAAGTAGAAGTAGAAAGTAGAAGTCCTGTCCAGCAGCTGTTTCCATCCATCACTAAACCAGGTGAATGTAATCAGCTCCACTGCAGGTAGACGAGCCTGTTGGTGAAAACACCTGTTCTAGATGCATCAGTAGATCCAGAAACACGACAGGACTTCTACTGTATCTTTACTTCTACTTCATACACCTCCGTCCCTGACTCTGTGCTGAATGCTCCGGTTCCTGTAGAGTCCGGTCCGGTTCCTGTAGGGTTGGAGGCCGCCGGTCCGGTTCCTGTAGGGTCGGAGGCCGCCGGTCCGGTTCCTGTAGGGTCGGAGGCCGCAGGTCCGGTTCCTGTAGGGTCGGAGGCCGCCGGTCCGGTTCCTGTAGGGCCGGTCCGGTTCCTGTAGGGTCGGAGGCCGCAGGTCCGGTTCCTGTAGGGTCGGAGGCCGCCGGTCCGGTTCCTGTAGGGCCGGTCCGGTTCCTGTAGGGCCGGAGGCCGCCGGTCCGGTTCCTGTAGGGCCGGAGGCCGCCGGTCCGGTTCCTGTAGGGCCGGAGGCCACAGGTCCGGTTCCTGTAGGGTCGGAGGCCGCCGGTCCGGTTCCTGTAGGGCCGGTCCGGTTCCTGTAGGGCCGGAGGCCGCCGGTCCGGTTCCTGTAGGGCCGGAGGCCGCCGGTCCGGTTCCTGTAGGGCCGGAGGCCGCAGGTCCGGTTCCTGTAGGGCCGGAGGCCGCCGGTCCGGTTCCTGTAGGGCCGGAGGCCGCAGGTCCGGTTCCTGTAGGGCCGGAGGCTGCAGGTTCAGGATCTCCTGTTCGTCAGTTTCCGTTGTTAGGATGGAAAGATGACGTCTGGGTGAAACTGCAGGACAGGTTGTCTTTCTCTCTCTGACCTTTAACACCTGCTGCTGCTTTGCATAAATGGAAAGTTCAGGTTCTACTGCGGTTCTCAAAGTTCTGGACAACGTTCCTCATCAACAAGAGGAGAAGAAAATGATCTCTGTATAAACATGGTTGAACGACTGAGATTCCACGAGATGCTAAAAACCAGTAAATTAATATTCAAAAGTTGACATTTTTAAACTGGGAATTGTACTTAAAGATGTCCTGTCCTGTGATTGGCCCAGAGGGTCACATGACCCACCTGTTTGACGGCGTGCAGCAGGCGGCTATAACAGTACACCATGAGGAGGACGGGCAGGCCCAGGCAGAAGATGAAGAGACAGATGACGTAGGAGTGAGACAGCGGCGTCCTCTCTGTCCACGTTACCGAACAGCTCGTCCCCGCCCCCTCCAGTCCATAGCTGCTCCAGCCCAGTAGGGGGGGCACCGTCCAAAGCACCGAGTACAGCCACGACCCCCCCACCGCCAGCAGGGGCTTCCTGTAGTCCGCCGCTGACCGCTTGTTGTACACCATCAGGGTGCTGTAGCGGTCGTAGGACAGGATGGAGAGCGAGACGAGCGAGACAATACCTGGGGGGGAGGAGGGTGAAGGAGGGGGGAGACATCACAGTTCAAAGCAGTTTATATTAAACCATTCAGAGGGTTAGAGCGTTGAAGAAAGATGAAATGATAAAGCTCTGTAAAATAACGGAATAAAATAAAAACTAATAAAAACAGGTTCAACTAATCCCGGTTCATCTGATCCCGGTTCAGCTAATCCCGGTTCATCTGATCCCGGTTCATCTGATCCCAGTTCAGCTAATCCCGGTTCAGATAATCCCGGTTCATCTGATCCCGGTTCAGCTAATCCCGGTTCATCTGATCCCGGTTCAGCTAATCCCGGTTAATCTGATCCCGGTTCATCTGATCCCGGTTCAGATAATCCCGGTTCAGATAATCCCGGTTCAGCTAATCCCGGTTCATCTGATCCCGGTTCATCTGATCCCGGTTCATCTGATCCCGGTTCATCTGATCCTGGTTCAGCTAATCCCGGTTCAGATAATCCCGGTTCATCTGATCCCGGTTCATCTGATCCCGGTTCAGCTGATCCCGGTTCATCTGATCCCGGTTCAGCTAATCCCGGTTCATCTGATCCCGGTTCAGCTAATCCCGGTTCATCTGATCCCGGTTCATCTGATCCCGGTTCATCTGATCCCGGTTCAGCTAATCCCGGTTAATCTGATCCCGGTTCATCTGATCCCGGTTCAGATAATCCCGGTTCAGATAATCCCGGTTCATCTGATCCCGGTTCATCTGATCCTAGTTCATCTGATCCCGGTTCATCTGATCCTGGTTCAGCTAATCCCGGTTCAGATGATCCTGGTTCATCTGATCCCGGTTCAGCTGATCCCGGTTCATCTGATCCCGGTTCATCTGATCCCGGTTCATCTGATCCTGGTTCAGCTAATCCCGGTTCAGATGATCCTGGTTCATCTGATCCTGGTTCAGCTGATCCCGGTTCAGCTGATCCCGGTTCAGCTGATCCCGGTTCATCTGATCCCGGTTCATCTGATCCTGGTTCAGCTAATCCCGGTTCATCTGATCCCGGTTCAGCTAATCCCGGTTCATCTGATCCCGGTTCAGCTAATCCCGGTTAATCTGATCCCGGTTCATCTGATCCCGGTTCAGATAATCCCGGTTCAGCTAATCCCGGTTCATCTGATCCCGGTTCATCTGATCCCGGTTCATCTGATCCTAGTTCATCTGATCCCGGTTCATCTGATCCTGGTTCATCTGATCCTGGTTCAGCTAATCCCGGTTCAGATGATCCTGGTTCATCTGATCCCGGTTCAGCTAATCCCGGTTCAGCTGATCCCGGTTCATCTGATCCCGGTTCATCTGATCCCGGTTCATCTGATCCCGGTTCATCTGATCCTGGTTCAGCTAATCCCGGTTCAGATGATCCTGGTTCATCTGATTCCGGTTCAGCTAATCCCGGTTCAGCTGATCCCGGTTCATCTGATCCCGGTTCATCTGATCCCGGTTCATCTGATCCCGGTTCATCTGGTCCTGGTTCATCTGATCCTGGTTCAGCTAATCCCGGTTCATCTGATCCCGGTTCATCTGATCCCGGTTCATCTGATCCCGGTTCAGCTGATCCCGGTTCATCTGATCCCGGTTCAGCTGATCCCGGTTCAGCTGATCCCGGTTCAGCTGATCCCGGATCATGTGGGCTTCATGCAGCGAGATGAATGTTATGATGAGGGAACAGGTGAGGTGGAACACCTGGGGGGTGATGCAGAACCGGATGAAACAGTACTTTCCTCCGGCAGGTTGGGATGTTTAACCAGAGTCCCATGTTGTTCTGGCAGACTTACTGGACTCTTTACTGGTTTTTATCAGATCCAGTTTGTTGTCATAAATAAATGTACTTACATTTTTACAGCTTTTACTAAAACCAGATAAATGAGTTCATCTTCTACATTTCTAGTACAGAATGATTTTCATTTAATCCAGAGTTGAATAAAAGTGAATTTATTAAAACTCAACTTGGAATCTCATTGCATCTCTTTGGTACAGAATTCTCCTCGCTCTGCCAACCTAAACATCGTCTTGATCCTGGTTTATCAACGGTAAAAGAAACTACTGGTCTTGGTCTTTGGCTGGACCCTGAACCTTTAAATCGATCATATAATTAAACGTACCTCCTCTTTCTTAATGCCTCTATACAGAACATACAACTGTGTTGGGCGGGTTGGGCTGGTTGGGTGAGTTGGGCGAGTTGGGCGGGTTGGGCGAGATGGGCAAGTTGGGCGAGTTGGGCGGGTTGGGCGAGTTGGGCGAGTTGGGCGGGTTGGGCGAGATGGGCAAGTTGGGCGAGTTGGGCGGGTTGGGCGAGTTGGGCGAGTTGGGCGGGTTGGGCGGGTTGGGCGAGTTGGGCGGGTTGGGCGGGTTGGGCGAGATGGGCGAGATGGGCGAGTTGGGCGAGTTGGGCGGGTTGGGCGGGATGGGCGAGATGGGCGAGTTGGGTGAGTTGGGCGAGTTGGGCGGGTTGGGCGAGATGGGCGGGTTGGGCGAGTTGGGTGAGTTGGGCGGGTTGGGCGAGATGGGCGAGATGGGCGAGTTGGGCGAGTTGGGCGGGTTGGGCGAGATGGGCGAGATGGGCGAGTTGGGCGAGTTGGGCGGGTTGGGCGAGATGGGCGAGTTGGGCGAGTTGGGCGAGTTGGGCGGGTTGGGCGAGTTGGGCAAGTTGGGCTGGTTGGGCGGGTTGGGCGGGTTGGGCTGGTTGGGCGAGTTGGGCTGGTTGGGTGAGTTGGGTGGGTTGGGCGGGTTGGGCGGGTTGGGCGAGTTGGGCTGGTTGGGCTGGTTGGGCGAGTTGGGCTGGTTGGGCTGGTTGGGCTGGTTGGGCGGGTTGGGCTGGTTGGGCTGGTTGGTCGGGTTGGGTGAGTTGGGTGAGTTGGGTGAGTTGGGCGGGTTGGGTGAGTTGGGCTGGTTGGGCTGGTTGGTCGGGTTGGGCGATTTGGGCGAGTTGGGCGGGTTGGGCGAGTTGGGCGAGTTGGGCTGGTTGGGCGGGTTGGGCGAGTTGGGCTGGTTGGTCGGGTTCGGTGAGTTGGGTGAGTTGGGCGGGTTGGGTGAGTTGGGCGGGTTGGGCGAGTTGGGCGGGTTGGGCTGGTTGGGTGAGTTGGGCGGGTTGGGTGAGTTGGGCGGGTTGGGCGAGTTGGGCGGGTTGGGCTGGTTGGGCGAGTTGGGCGAATTGGGCGGGTTGGGCAAGTTGGGCGGGTTGGGCGGGTTGGGCGAGTTGGGCGGGTTGGGCGAGATGGGCGAGTTGGGCGAGATGGGCAAGTTGGGCGAGTTGGGCGGGTTGGGCGAGTTGGGCAAGTTGGGCGAGTTGGGCGGGTTGGGCGAGTTGGGCTGGTTGGGCGAGTTGGGCTGGTTGGGTGAGTTGGGTGGGTTGGGCGGGTTGGGCTGGTTGGGCGAGTTGGGCTGGTTGGGCTGGTTGGGCTGGTTGGGCTGGTTGGGCGAGTTGGGCTGGTTGGGCTGGTTGGTCGGGTTGGGCGATTTGGGCTGGTTGGGCGGGTTGGGCGAGTTGGGCTGGTTGGGCTGGTTGGGCGGGTTGGGCGAGTTGGGCTGGTTGGTCGGGTTGGGCGATTTGGGCTGGTTGGGCTGGTTGGGCTGGTTGGGCGGGTTGGGCGAGTTGGGCTGGTTGGGCGACTTGGGCTGGTTGGTCGGGTTGGGCGAGTTGGGTGAGTTGGGCGGGTTGGGCGAGTTGGGCGGGTTGGGCGGGTTGTGTTAACAGAATTATATGAGGCTTGTCTCGTGTTCAGAGTTAGTCTTTAGTGTTTGTAACTAACGTCCTATTTGTAATATTGTCATGTTTGTGGTTTGTGTTGTGTTGGTGCCCCTGGAAAACAAGATTTTACATCTCAAGGGTTCTCCATGAATAAATGTAGTACATTTACACGTCACATTTTTATAAATGAAATAAATCCAGACAGATGAACCAATAAATGTGATTTCAGATCAATAATAAACGATGAGTTTGAAGGTGCAGGTTTATTTAATGACCAGTAGATCAATAAATTATAAGGTTTTATATGTGAAAATAAATATAATATAAATGATGTCTTGTGACTCCTGAAGTCACAAGAAGCCAAAGAAGAGAAACCAGGACTGGAGGAACGTGTTCTCTCCTGCTGCTCAGGATGTCTGGACCTGAAGCATGGAGACAGCAGGAGGATCCCCGACATGGTGATGTTCTTCCTCCTCCCAGTATGGTCTGGGATGTTCTTTCTCCTCCCAGTATGGTCTGGGATGTTCTTCCTCCTCCCAGTATGGTCTGGGATGTTCTTCCTCCTCCCAGTATGGTCTGGGATGTTCTTCCTCCTCCCAGTATGGTCTGGGATGTTCTTCCTCCTCCCAGTATGGTCTGGGATGTTCTTCCTCCTCCCAGTATGGTCTGGGATGTTCTTCCTCCTCCCAGTATGGTCTGGGATGTTCTTTCTCCTCCCAGTATGGTCTGGGATGTTCTTCCTCCTCCCAGTATGGTCTGGGATGTTCTTCCTCCTCCCAGTATGGTCTGGGATGTTCTTCCTCCTCCCAGTATGGTCTGGGATGTTCTTCCTCCTCCCAGTATGGTCTGGGATGTTCTTCCTCCTCCCAGTATGGTCTGGGATGTTCTTCCTCCTCCCAGTACGGTCTGGGATGTTCTTTCTCCTCCCAGTACGGTCTGGGATGTTCTTCCTCCTCCCAGTACGGTCTGGGATGTTCTTCCTCCTCCCAGTATGGTCTGGGATGTTCTTCCTCCTCCCAGTACGGTCTGGGATGTTCTTCCTCCTCCCAGTACGGTCTGGGATGTTCTTTCTCCTCCCAGTACGGTCTGGGATGTTCTTCCTCCTCCCAGTAGGGTCTGGGATGTTCTTCCTCCTCCCAGTATGGTCTGGGATGTTCTTCCTCCTCCCAGTATGGTCTGGGATGTTCTTCCTCCTCCCAGTATGGTCTGGGATGTTCTTCCTCCTCCCAGTATGGTCTGGGATGTTCTTTCTCCTCCCAGTATGGTCTGGGATGTTCTTCCTCCTCCCAGTATGGTCTGGGATGTTCTTTCTCCTCCCAGTATGGTCTGGGATGTTCTTTCTCCTCCCAGTATGGTCTGGGATGTTCTTCCTCCTCCCAGTATGGTCTGGGATGTTCTTCCTCCTCCCAGTATGGTCTGGGATGTTCTACCAGTGATGTCATAAGTCTCTCCTGTATCACATTCATGATGGTGAGCCAGTTGTTCCTCATTACACCTCTCTTCATTTATTCATTTATTTGTTCATTGGCGCTGGACCAGGAGATGGTTCCGGACCAGGAGGAGATTCTGGACCAGGAGATGGTTCTGGACCAGGAGATGGTTCTGGACCAGGAGGAGGTTCCGGACCAGGAGGAGGTTCTGGACCAGGAGAAGGTTCTGGACCAGGAGAAGGTTCTGGACCAGGAGGAGGTTCTGGACCAGGAGAAGGTTCTGGACCAGGAGTAAATACTGGACCAGGAGGAGGTTCCGGACCAGGAGAAGGTTCCGGACCAGGAGGAGATTCTGGACCAGGAGAAGGTTCTGGACCAGGAGGAGGTTCTGGACCAGGAGAAGGTTCTGGACCAGGAGGAGGTTCTGGACCAGGAGATGGTTCTGGACCAGGAGTAAATACTGGACCAGGAGGAGGTTCCGGACCAGGAGAAGGTTCCGGACCAGGAGGAGATTCTGGACCAGGAGAAGGTTCCGGACCAGGAGGAGATTCTGGACCAGGAGAAGGTTCTGGACCAGGAGGAGGTTCTGGACCAGGAGATGGTTCTGGACCAGGAGGAGATTCTGGACCAGGAGATGGTTCTGGACCAGGAGATGGTTCTGGACCAGGAGATGGTTCCGGACCAGGAGGAGGTTCTGGACCAGGAGGAGGTTCTGGACCAGGAGATGGTTCTGGACCAGGAGGAGATTCTGGACCAGGAGATGGTTCTGGACCAGGAGATGGTTCTGGACCAGGAGGAGGTTCCGGACCAGGAGGAGGTTCTGGACCAGGAGAAGGTTCTGGACCAGGAGAAGGTTCTGGACCAGGAGTAAATACTGGACCAGGAGGAGGTTCCGGACCAGGAGAAGGTTCCGGACCAGGAGGAGATTCTGGACCAGGAGAAGGTTCTGGACCAGGAGGAGGTTCTGGACCAGGAGAAGGTTCTGGACCAGGAGGAGGTTCTGGACCAGGAGATGGTTCTGGACCAGGAGTAAATACTGGACCAGGAGGAGGTTCCGGACCAGGAGAAGGTTCCGGACCAGGAGGAGATTCTGGACCAGGAGAAGGTTCCGGACCAGGAGGAGATTCTGGACCAGGAGAAGGTTCTGGACCAGGAGAAGGTTCTGGACCAGGAGGAGGTTCTGGACCAGGAGAAGGTTCTGGACCAGGAGTAAATACTGGACCAGGAGATGGTTCTGGACCAGGAGTAAATACTGGACCAGGAGGAGGTTCCGGACCAGGAGAAGGTTCCGGACCAGGAGAAGGTTCTGGACCAGGAGATGGTTCCGGACCAGGAGATGGTTCTGGACCAGGAGAAGGTTCCGGACCAGGAGGAGGTTCTGGACCAGGAGGAGGTTCTGGACCAGGAGAAGGTTCTGGACCAGGAGAAGGTTCTGGACCAGGAGGAGGTTCTGGACCAGGAGAAGGTTCTGGACCAGGAGATGGTTCTGGACCAGGAGAAGGTTCCGGACCAGGAGGAGGTTCTGGACCAGGAGAAGGTTCTGGACCAGGAGGAGGTTCTGGACCAGGAGAAGGTTCTGGACCAGGAGGAGGTTCTGGACCAGGAGAAGGTTCTGGACCAGGAGATGGTTCTGGACCAGGAGAAGGTTCCGGACCAGGAGGAGGTTCTGGACCAGGAGAAGGTTCTGGACCAGGAGAAGGTTCTGGACCAGGAGTAGGTTCTGGACCATGAGAAGGTTCTGGACCAGGAGTAAATACTGGACCAGGAGGAGGTTCCGGACCAGGAGAATGTTCCGGACCAGGAGGAGGTTCTGGACCAGGAGAAGGTTCTGGACCAGGAGAAGGTTCTGGACCAGGAGGAGGTTCTGGACCAGGAGAAGGTTCTGGACCAGGAGTAAATACTGGACCAGGAGATGGTTCTGGACCAGGAGTAAATACTGGACCAGGAGGAGGTTCCGGACCAGGAGAAGGTTCCGGACCAGGAGGAGATTCTGGACCAGGAGAAGGTTCCGGACCAGGAGGAGGTTCTGGACCAGGAGGAGGTTCTGGACCAGGAGAAGGTTCTGGACCAGTAGTAAATACTGGACCAGGAGATGGTTCTGGACCAGGAGGAGATTCTGGACCAGGAGATGGTTCTGGACCAGGAGGAGGTTCCGGACCAGGAGGAGGTTCTGGACCAGGAGAAGGTTCTGGACCAGGAGAAGGTTCTGGACCAGGAGGAGGTTCTGGACCAGGAGAAGGTTCTGGACCAGGAGTAAATACTGGACCAGGAGGAGGTTCCGGACCAGGAGAAGGTTCCGGACCAGGAGGAGATTCTGGACCAGGAGAAGGTTCTGGACCAGGAGGAGGTTCTGGACCAGGAGAAGGTTCTGGACCAGGAGGAGGTTCTGGACCAGGAGATGGTTCTGGACCAGGAGTAAATACTGGACCAGGAGGAGGTTCCGGACCAGGAGAAGGTTCCGGACCAGGAGGAGATTCTGGACCAGGAGAAGGTTCCGGACCAGGAGGAGATTCTGGACCAGGAGAAGGTTCTGGACCAGGAGAAGGTTCTGGACCAGGAGAAGGTTCTGGACCAGGAGTAAATACTGGACCAGGAGATGGTTCTGGACCAGGAGTAAATACTGGACCAGGAGGAGGTTCCGGACCAGGAGAAGGTTCCGGACCAGGAGGAGGTTCTGGACCAGGAGATGGTTCTGGACCAGGAGATGGTTCTGGACCAGGAGAAGGTTCCGGACCAGGAGGAGGTTCTGGACCAGGAGAAGGTTCTGGACCAGGAGAAGGTTCTGGACCAGGAGGAGGTTCTGGACCAGGAGAAGGTTCTGGACCAGGAGATGGTTCTGGACCAGGAGAAGGTTCCGGACCAGGAGGAGGTTCTGGACCAGGAGAAGGTTCTGGACCAGGAGGAGGTTCTGGACCAGGAGAAGGTTCTGGACCAGGAGGAGGTTCTGGACCAGGAGAAGGTTCTGGACCAGGAGATGGTTCTGGACCAGGAGAAGGTTCCGGACCAGGAGGAGGTTCTGGACCAGGAGAAGGTTCTGGACCAGGAGAAGGTTCTGGACCAGGAGTAGGTTCTGGACCATGAGAAGGTTCTGGACCAGGAGTAA
Source organism: Telmatherina bonti (assembly GCF_933228915.1). NCBI lineage: Eukaryota > Metazoa > Chordata > Actinopteri > Atheriniformes > Telmatherinidae > Telmatherina > Telmatherina bonti. Next base: position 5,166,367 of record NC_136633.1, read on the forward strand.
ATACTGGACCAGGAGGAGGTTCCGGACCAGGAGAATGTTCCGGACCAGGAGGAGGTTCTGGACCAGGAGAAGGTTCTGGACCAGGAGAAGGTTCTGGACCAGGAGGAGGTTCTGGACCAGGAGAAGGTTCTGGACCAGGAGTAAATACTGCACCAGGAGATGGTTCTGGACCAGGAGTAAATACTGGACCAGGAGGAGGTTCCGGACCAGGAGAAGGTTCCGGACCAGGAGGAGATTCTGGACCAGGAGAAGGTTCCGGACCAGGAGGAGGTTCTGGACCAGGAGGAGGTTCTGGACCAGGAGGAGGTTCTGGACCAGGAGAAGGTTCTGGACCAGTAGTAAATACTGGACCAGGAGATGGTTCTGGACCAGGAGGAGATTCTGGACCAGGAGATGGTTCTGGACCAGGAGGAGGTTCCGGACCAGGAGGAGGTTCTGGACCAGGAGAAGGTTCTGGACCAGGAGGAGGTTCTGGACCAGGAGAAGGTTCTGGACCAGGAGTAAATACTGGACCAGGAGGAGGTTCCGGACCAGGAGAAGGTTCCGGACCAGGAGGAGATTCTGGACCAGGAGAAGGTTCTGGACCAGGAGGAGGTTCTGGACCAGGAGAAGGTTCTGGACCAGGAGGAGGTTCTGGACCAGGAGATGGTTCTGGACCAGGAGTAAATACTGGACCAGGAGGAGGTTCCGGACCAGGAGAAGGTTCCGGACCAGGAGGAGATTCTGGACCAGGAGAAGGTTCCGGACCAGGAGGAGATTCTGGACCAGGAGAAGGTTCTGGACCAGGAGGAGGTTCTGGACCAGGAGAAGGTTCTGGACCAGGAGGAGGTTCTGGACCAGGAGAAGGTTCTGGACCAGGAGTAAATACTGGACCAGGAGATGGTTCTGGACCAGGAGTAAATACTGGACCAGGAGGAGGTTCCGGACCAGGAGAAGGTTCCGGACCAGGAGGAGGTTCTGGACCAGGAGGAGGTTCTGGACCAGGAGAAGGTTCCGGACCAGGAGAAGGTTCTGGACCAGGAGAAGGTTCTGGACCAGGAGAAGGTTCCGGACCAGGAGGAGGTTCTGGACCAGGAGAAGGTTCTGGACCAGGAGGAGGTTCTGGACCAGGAGAAGGTTCTGGACCAGGAGAAGGTTCTGGACCAGGAGGAGGTTCTGGACCATGAGAAGGTTCTGGACCAGGAGTAAATACTGGACCAGGAGGAGGTTCCGGACCAGGAGAAGGTTCCGGACCAGGAGGAGGTTCTGGACCAGGAGAAGGTTCTGGACCAGGAGAAGGTTCTGGACCAGGAGGAGGTTCTGGACCAGGAGAAGGTTCTGGACCAGGAGTAAATACTGGACCAGGAGGAGGTTCCGGACCAGGAGAAGGTTCCGGACCAGGAGGAGATTCCGGACCAGGAGAAGGTTCTGGACCAGGAGGAGGTTCTGGACCAGGAGGAGGTTCTGGACCAGGAGAAGGTTCTGGACCAGGAGGAGGTTCTGGACCAGGAGAAGGTTCTGGACCAGTAGTAAATACTGGACCAGGAGATGGTTCTGGACCAGGAGTAAATACTGGACCAGGAGGAGGTTCCGGACCAGGAGAAGGTTCCGGACCAGGAGGAGATTCTGGACCAGGAGAAGGTTCTGGACCAGGAGGAGGTTCTGGACCAGGAGAAGGTTCCAGACCAGGAGGAGGTTCTGGACCAGGAGAAGGTTCCAGACCAGGAGGAGGTTCTGGACCAGGAGTAAATACTGGACCAGGAGGAGGTTCTGGACCAGGAGTAAATACTGGACCAGGAGGAGGTTCTGGACCAGGAGGAGGTTCTGGACCAGGAGTAAATACTGGACCAGGAGGAGGTTCTGGACCAGGAGTAAATACTGGACCAGGAGAAGGTTCCAGACCAGGAGGAGGTTCTGGACCAGGAGTAAATACTGGACCAGGAGGAGATTCTGGACCAGGAGAAGGTTCTGGACCAGGAGGAGGTTCCGGACCAGGAGAAGGTTCCAGACCAGGAGGAGGTTCTGGACCAGGAGAAGGTTCCAGACCAGGAGGAGGTTCTGGACCAGGAGTAAATACTGGACCAGGAGGAGGTTCTGGACCAGGAGTAAATACTGGACCAGGAGGAGGTTCTGGACCAGGAGAAGGTTCCAGACCAGGAGGAGGTTCTGGACCAGGAGTAAATACTGGACCAGGAGGAGGTTCTGGACCACCACTCAGGTCAGGAAACGAACTTTCTTTACACTAGCGGTTGACCTGCAGGTAACCATAGTAACGGCTTTTTAACGGAGTCGGCAGAGCGCGAGCGCACCTGTCACCTGCCGCTTTGTTCTTGAAAGGGTCGCGTGCCCAAGCCTCGGAGGTCTCAGCATCAGCCTGGACCTCTGAGGAAACCCAGAACCCGGTCTGGACTCGGACCGGGTTCTGGGTTTCTGGGTCGTTTAAAACTTTGAGTCAGAGTTTCTACAGGAAACCGATGAACACCTGACCAGGAAGTGTGATGAGGTGGAGCAGAACTTACCGAAGCAGGAGTTGATGAAGCCGTACCACATGCACCCGCGGCGGCCGAACAGCCAGCGCGCGCGCAGGCTGGACGCGAAGCTGAGCGTGGTTCCGCACAGACACACCAACATGTCGCTGATGCTGATGTTCAGCAGCAGCATGTTGACGGGGGTCCGGAGCGTCTTGAAGCGGCAGAACAGAACCAGAACCAGCAGGTTGTTGACGATCCCCAGAACCATGATGGAGCCCAGAAACACCGACATGACGCGGTGGCCGCCGCGCGACAGCCGCTCGAGCGGCGTGTCGCTCCACTCCTGCACGGAGCTGGACAGGCTCAGGCTCGCGCTCGAGTTCACGCCGCTCAGCTCCTGGAACATGTCTGCCGCTCGCGCCGCACCTGTTCCCCAGGTGCGCCTCACTTCACATGCCGGACGGCGGTCTGGGTGCGCGACAGGCGCGCGAGACGCGCGCGTCTCTGCTCCATCTCCTGCCGCTGCTGCGGCGAACTGAGACTGACCAAGAACCGCAAGGTCCGACTGGGACAAGATCCTGAAGACACACAGAGAGCCGCGTGTTCAGCTGCTTTTAACACACACACACACACACACACACACACACACACACACACACACACACACACACACACACACACACACCGCCGCTGACAGCCAATCACAAACCAGCCTGACCTCCCAGATAACCTTCATCACCAGACCCCCTCATCCTCTCCTCCTCTATATTAAACAACGTAACACAACCTGTTGCGTGGCGTGGAGTGGGCGTGGTTAAATCTCCCTCTCTCCCATGGCCTCCTGCCTTGTTCTCATCATTTTATGATGAAAAACTCAAATCAAAACCTTTGTTTCATTTTTATTTCATATTTGTTCTTGATGAATTTATGTTTAATTGATCGGACAGGAGGAGGAAAAGAAAAGCACGCGGAAGGACAAGCTGCTGCTGCATCTGCAGACAATCATCAGGAGCTCCTGCAGGAAGTGTGTGTGTGCCTGGTAGGAATGAGAGGGTGTTAATGTGACTCCCATGCCAAGGCAGAAACCACAAAATGCTGCTAACCCCTCTAGACCTCTCCCCACACCCAGCTAACCTCTCTCAGAGGGGGGAGTGAGGATAGGTGTGACTAACAGGAAGGGAAGTTCCCTGGAAGATGATCCGTCCTGCTGGCGGCAGTAGACCAGGACGAGGAACATACGTTGCCTCGTTACTGACGTCAGGATGTTTCTGTACGGTAAAGACCAACTCTCAGTGGTGTTTCAATGGACTCACCAGCAGCTAGTTGGCCGTTTGCCTCTGAGTCAGCGCTGGTCGGTGCCCTCCCCTTCCTGCCGAAGACACCTCCCCACCCCCCCTCTTCATGCAAGCGTGACGAAAACCTCAGTATTACTGGTGCAGCAGTAAAGGTTCACGTAGGACGGGGGGGCTAATCAACAGACTACTGCAGAGTTTGATGTCAATCTCTGCTCGAGTCAGCTAAATAAATCCAATGTGCGTTGCAGCAGGGAACCCCCCACCCCCCCCACTGCACTCCCCAGCTGTTCCTGTGGTAAATACATCATGTCTGCTGTGGTTGGGAATATTTACTGCTGGGGAACACAGACAGTATATGATGCTACAGCATCGTTATTTATTACCAGATGTGTGACACTTATTTAGTCCCTGTTGGTCTGTGTACAGACAATACCTACCAGTTGGAGCCTGCCAACCCGTCCTGACGCCTGCATATTACTTTTGTCAATAAACCTTTCTGTGTGTTTTCAAAGCATCACGTCTGCTTTTGGGACCTCTCAGCTTCTCATACGACAGAACGATCCGGCCAAAATGGACCCAGCAGACAGCGAGCCAGACCCTCAGCTGGACAGGCTTCATCAGATCCTCGCCAACCGAGGTGTGTTACCAGGACAACACACACAGACCATTTGTTTTAATGGGCAAACTTTCCCTGTTTCAGCTTCTGTTGGTTCTGGTGGAGAAGCCTGCTTCCTTGATGTTACCCTGGCCAAAGAGATGGGAATTTCCCTGCTCTCTTCGATCACACCTCTCACCGCCAAGGCCTTAGACGGTCGCACTGTTGCCGAGGTAACACATATAACCCTGCCACATTCACTGGTTTCGTCTGGCAACTTTGTTGAAACTATTCAGCTCCATGTGATTCCTTCTCCTGATACTCCGCTGGTTTTGGGACATCCATGGTTAAAGATTCATAACCCTAATATCAACTGGAACCTGGGGAACATAGTAAATTGGAGTACTTATTGTCACCAAACCTGTCTCCGTTCCGCTCTTATTCCCTCTGAACCAACCTGCTCTCCTGATACATCGGTAGTCCCCACAGAATATCATGATTTATCCGAAATATTTAGCAATATTTAGCTCATTCACTTCCTACTAATCAGCCCTATGATTGTCCTAATTCCCTGTTACCAGGAGCCCCTTTGCCTTCCAGTCGTTTATATAATCTGTTGTAGGAGCCATATTATAAATCATGAATGTCTGCGAATATGCTGATGTGTGCAGGCTTGATTGGCACTTGGGTGGAGGGTGTGTCACTTTGGGTGTGAACGCACACATTACAAATAGTTGCACTCACCTGAGCGCATCGTTTGGCTGTAAGGATGCAGAAGTGGGGTGAGCTCGGGAGTAAACTTTTTGTTGACCACAATTAGATGTTTTTGCTCTGCGTATTGTTTGTTCATTGTAATTTATTTAAAGTAACTATAAAAATAAACAAACGCAATAAGGAGAACATACATCTTAATGCGTGTCATCAATATCTCCCGTGTTTAGCCTGCAGCGGCTGAAGTAGATAATGGCGTTGGACAGTTAGCCGCAACATCTGTCCAAACCAGAAAGACCAGCCCTGGAGAAACGCATAAAAGAGTCCTCAGCTTCTGGCATTGTCCAGCTGTCTTCGTCTTCTGTAGGAGCAGGATCTTTGTGGAAAAGAAGGATAAGACCCAATATCCCTGTATTGACTATAGAGGACTAAATAAAAGCGTTGTCTGTAATAAGTATCCTCTTCCTCTTGTCGACTCTACCTTTGAAGCGCTCCAAAATGCTACCATCTTTTCCAAGTTAGATCTGTGACAATCACATCACCTGGAACGAATCTGCAAGGCAGATGAATGGAAAACTGCATTTAAGACCCCGTTAGGTCATTTTGAATACCTTGTCATGCCGTTTGGTCTAACAAATGCTCCTGCTGTTTTTCAGGCCCTGATCAACGACATCCTGAGATTTTTCGGACAGGGTTGTGTTTGTCTATTTGGATGACATCCCCATTTTTTTACAATCCCCTCAGGACCACACAAACCACGTCCAACTGGTTCTCCAGAGACTACTAGAGAACAAACTCTACATCAAAGAGTGAAAAGTGTGAATTTCTCATTTCTTCCACTTATTTTTTGGAGGACATTTTTGCAGGTGGGCAGATGAAGGCGGAACCCGGTAATATAAAGGCAGTGGATGACTGGCCAACTCCATATTCAGTTAAACAAGTCCGGTGTTTTCTGGGTTTTGCAAAGTTTTACAGACATTTTGTTCGTGTTTCAGCCCAGTACGTGTTACTGCACCCACAACACAATTAACATCCCAAAGAGACCATTCCTCTGGACGGAGGCAGCTGAACAGGCTTTCCACAAATTGAAGAAGTTTCACTTGGTGCACAGCTCCTGTTCTGCACCAAACTGTCCATTCATTCCAGCTTGTGGTGGAAGTTGATGCCTCCAATACTGGGGTAGGGGCCGTCTTGTCCCAACGGTCACCTGTTACCAACAAACTTCATCCTTGTGACTTCTATTCCCGTCGTCTCAGCACAGCGGAACGAAATTATAATGTTGTAAAAGAACTCCTTGCAGTAAAATTAGCCTTGGAGGAATAGCGTCACTGGCTCGAGGCCACTGAAGTCCCTTTTCTGGTCTGGACGGACCACAAGAACTAGGCTTACTTACAGTAAGCCTCGGTGGTCTCTGTTTTTCATCACATTCAATCTCATCCTGACTTACAGGCCGGGAACCGAGAACGTTAAACCTGATGCTCTTTCCAGAATGTTTTCACCAGAAGACCCTCCTCCCAGTGCAGAGATCATCCTCCCTGCCTCTTGTGTGGCTCCCCCCAGGGGGTTACCTGGGAGGAGCAAACAGTCAAAGAGGCCCAGCAACGTCATCCAGCTCCAGGTAACTGTCCCAAACGTCTGCTCGCAGTGGGGGCATTCTTCTCGTGTGGCATCTCATCCTGGATCTACTAGGACCCTGTTACTCATACAAAGGAGATTCTGGTTGCCGACCATTGATAAAGACGTGAAAGAATTTGTGGCTGCTTGTGTCATCTGCGCACGAGGTAAGGCGTCTACCCAGCCACCCATGGGTTTGTTGAACCCACTTCTAATTCCCAGTCAACCATGGTCTCCCACAGCCTTGGATTTCTTTACTGGTTTGCCCGCATCCAAAGGTAACACCATACTCACCATCGTTGAAAGGTTTTCCAAAGCTGCACACTTTGCCGCTCTGCCTAAGCTCCCCACTGCTGCGGTCATGGCTGACCTTCTCTGCCAGTATGTGTTTCAGACCCCTAGCATTCCTCTGGATGTTGTTTCTGACAGGGGGCCTCATTTTGTGTCTCATGTCTGGAAATTTGTTGAGTTCTTGGAGCAACAGTCAGCCTATCATCTGGTTTTCACCTGCAGACTAATGGCCGGACAAAACGAACCAACCAGGACCTTTGGGCTGCTCTTTGCTGCTGCATCTAATCCGTCCACCTGGAGTGATCATCTGTGTTGGGTGGAGTATTCCCACAATTCTCTGGTTTCATCAGTCACTGGCCTCTCCCCTTTTAGTGCTCTCACCGGTTTTGGAGGGACACCAGGTCGGCTCTCCTCTGCACAGCTGAGCGTAATCGGCTGATCGCCGTCCCTGCCCGCTATCATGCCCGGGGTCAGCTTTGGCACAGCTGAGGCTGCTCTCCTCTTTACCCGGACAGCACTCTTGTGATAAAGTGTGTCTCTTAAAGTTCTCCTATTGATGTTTCCTTGTTTCTTGTGTGACTTAACCTGACTCCAACTCAGTTCAGATGTCCTGTCTGCCAACCCGTCCTGATGTCTGCACATACTTTTGTCAAAACTTTTTGTGTGTTTTCAAAGCATCACATCTACTTTTGGGTTCTCTCAGCTTCTCATACGAAACACTGTTTCACCAGTCGAACAAACCCTTTAGAGTGGGAGTTATTGGGCTAACGGTAGTTAGCGCAGTAAAACTGTACAATGTGTGTCTATGGAAGTATAAAATTATGATGTTCTCAGTGTGGGTCTGTCAGACCCGTGGGTCCGTGAGGAAGTGGGGGGGTGAGGGGTGAAAACATCATCTACATTCACTCAGACATGACTGTACATTCTGTGATAAACATAAAAAATGAAATCTTATCAGCTGCATGTAGTTGCGCCATGGCAACAGGATAGCGATCCCATCCTGTGGTCTGAATCCACCATCAGTGTCCAGACTGAGGAAGATGATCCTTTCCTCACAAGAGGATTCATTGGCTTCTGCCCTTTATCAGATAAAAATGAACCATCTTGAAGACAGAGCTGCGCTTTACTACCATATCTTATGATAAAACTTTATACATCACAACTTTTACAGAAACAATTTATACAAAAGAAAAAAAAAAACAGGAAGAGGAGGTGCAAATTCTATCCATCAGAGTCTGAAGTGACACAGATCTCTTCCCCATCTTCAGCTGCTCCGTGCATGAAGACAAATCAGGTCGTCAGGACCCAAAGCTCCTTTTCACCAGACCTCCATACTGCATATAGATTTAGATATTACGTTAGGTTTGGTAGGTGTGGTTAAATGATGTGTTAGGTGCAGTGGGTGTGGTTAAATGATGTGTTAGGTGCAGTGGGTGTGGTTAGATGATGTGTTAGGTGCAGTGGGTGTGGTTAGATGATGTGTTAGGTGCAGTGGGTGTGGTTAGATGATGTGTTAGGTGCAGTGGGTGTGGTTAGATGATGTGTTAGGTGCAGTGGGTGTGGTTAGATGATGTGTTAGGTGCAGTGGGTGTGGTTAGATGATGTGTTAGGTGCAGTGGGTGTGGTTAGATGATGTGTTAGGTGCAGTGGGTGTGGTTAGATGATGTGTTAGGTGCAGTGGGTGTGGTTAAATGATGTGTTAGGTGCAGTGGGTGTGGTTAGATGATGTGTTAGGTGCAGTGGGTGTGGTTAGATGATGTGTTAGGTGCAGTGGGTGTGGTTAAATGATGTGTAAGGTGCAGTGGGTGTGGTTAGATGATGTGTTAGGTGCAGTGGGTGTGGTTACATGATGTGTTAGGTGCAGTGGGTGTGGTTAGATGATGTGTTAGGTGCAGTGGGTGTGGTTAAATGATGTGTTAGGTGCAGTGGGTGTGGTTCAATGATGTGTTAGGTGCAGTGGGTGTGGTTAGATGATGTGTTAGGTGCAGTGGGTGTGGTTAGATGATGTGTTAGGTGCAGTGGGTGTGGTTACATGATGTGTAAGGTGCAGTGGGTGTGGTTAAATGATGTGTTAGGTGCAGTGGGTGTGGTTAAATGATGTGTAAGGTGCAGTGGGTGTGGTTAAATGATGTGTTAGGTGCAGTGGGTGTGGTTAAATGATGTGTTAGGTGCAGTGGGTGTGGTTAAATGATGTGTTAGGTGCAGTGGGTGTGGTTAAATGATGTGTAAGGTGCAGTGGGTGTGGTTAAATGATGTGTTAGGTGCAGTGGGTGTGGTTAGATGATGTGTTAGGTGCAGTGGGTGTGGTTAGATGATGTGTTAGGTGCAGTGGGTGTGGTTAGATGATGTGTTAGGTGCAGTGGGTGTGGTTAAATGATGTGTTAGGTGCAGTGGGTGTGGTTAGATGATGTGTTAGGTGCAGTGGGTGTGGTTAAATGATGTGTTAGGTGCAGTGGGTGTGGTTAAATGATGTGTTAGGTGCAGTGGGTGTGGTTAGATGATGTGTTAGGTGCAGTGGGTGTGGTTAGATGATGTGTTAGGTGCAGTGGGTGTGGTTAAATGATGTGTTAGGTGCAGTGGGTGTGGTTAAATGATGTGTAAGGTGCAGTGGGTGTGGTTAGATGATGTGTTAGGTGCAGTGGGTGTGGTTAGATGATGTGTTAGGTGCAGTGGGTGTGGTTAGATGATGTGTTAGGTGCAGTGGGTGTGGTTAGATGATGTGTTAGGTGCAGTGGGTGTGGTTAGATGATGTGTTAGGTGCAGTGGGTGTGGTTAGATGATGTGTTAGGTGCAGTGGGTGTGGTTAGATGATGTGTTAGGTGCAGTGGGTGTGGTTAGATGATGTGTTAGGTGCAGTGGGTGTGGTTAGATGATGTGTTAGGTGCAGTGGGTGTGGTTAAATGATGTGTTAGGTGCAGTGGGTGTGGTTAGATGATGTGTTAGGTGCAGTGGGTGTGGTTAGATGATGTGTTAGGTGCAGTGGGTGTGGTTAAATGATGTGTAAGGTGCAGTGGGTGTGGTTAGATGATGTGTTAGGTGCAGTGGGTGTGGTTAGATGATGTGTTAGGTGCAGTGGGTGTGGTTAGATGATGTGTTAGGTGCAGTGGGTGTGGTTAAATGATGTGTTAGGTGCAGTGGGTGTGGTTCAATGATGTGTTAGGTGCAGTGGGTGTGGTTAGATGATGTGTTAGGTGCAGTGGGTGTGGTTAGATGATGTGTTAGGTGCAGTGGGTGTGGTTACATGATGTGTAAGGTGCAGTGGGTGTGGTTAAATGATGTGTTAGGTGCAGTGGGTGTGGTTAAATGATGTGTTAGGTGCAGTGGGTGTGGTTCAATGATGTGTTAGGTGCAGTGGGTGTGGTTAGATGATGTGTTAGGTGCAGTGGGTGTGGTTAAATGATGTGTAAGGTGCAGTGGGTGTGGTTCAATGATGTGTTAGGTGCAGTGGGTGTGGTTAAATGATGTGTTAGGTGCAGTGGGTGTGGTTAGATGATGTGTTAGGTGCAGTGGGTGTGGTTAAATGATGTGTTAGGTGCAGTGGGTGTGGTTAAATGATGTGTTAGTTGCAGTGGGTGTGGTTAAATGATGTGTTAGGTGCAGTGGGTGTGGTTAGATGATGTGTTAGGTGCAGTGGGTGTGGTTAGATGATGTGTTAGGTGCAGTGGGTGTGGTTAGATGATGTGTTAGGTGCAGTGGGTGTGGTTAGATGATGTGTTAGGTGCAGTGGGTGTGGTTAAATGATGTGTTAGGTGCAGTGGGTGTGGTTAGATGATGTGTTAGGTGCAGTGGGTGTGGTTAGATGATGTGCCAGGTGCAGTGGGTGTGGTTAAATGATGTGTTAGGTGCAGTGGGTGTGGTTAGATGATGTGTTAGGTGCAGTGGGTGTGGTTAGATGATGTGTTAGGTGCAGTGGGTGTGGTTAAATGATGTGTTAGGTGCAGTGGGTGTGGTTAAATGATGTGTTAGGTGCAGTGGGTGTGGTTAAATGATGTGTTAGGTGCAGTGGGTGTGGTTAGATGATGTGTTAGGTGCAGTGGGTGTGTTTAGATGATGTGCCAGGTGCAGTGGGTGTGGGTAAATGATATGTTAGGTGCAGTGGGTGTGGTTAGATGATGTGCCAGGTGCAGTGGGTGTGGTTAGATGATGTGTTAGGTGCAGTGGGTGTGGTTAGATGATGTGCCAGGTGCAGTGGGTGTGGTTAAATGATATGTTAGGTGCAGTGGGTGTGGTTAGATGATGTGCCAGGTGCAGTGGGTGTGGTTAAATGATGTGTTAGGTGCAGTGGGTGTGGTTAGATGATGTGATAGGTACAGGGGGTGTGGTTAAATGTGGTCTTAGTTTCCGTCTCATGTTTTAAGACAGGAGAAATGAAATCAGGACATGAGAAAGTTTAAATTCTACTGTCCTGACATGTCTCCTGTTCCGTCCTGGACCCATCTAGGTTGTGGTGTGAGGACCGACATGGAGCTCCATCTGGAGAACCCAGCTGTGAGCAGCTTCAGTGTCAGACCTGGACAGATGACCCCCTGTCAGATTTAGATCTAATGAAGGCCTGCGGCTGATAATAACCTCCTTTCTGCAACTCACAGCCATGTCTGTTTAATCTCTGGTCTGGTGTGATGGCGGACATGTCCAGCTGGAGTGGACATGTTGTCAGACACTTTCACTGTGACTGCGGAGGACAGATTATTTTTATTTCCGGCTCAGCAGGACGAAACCAGCTTCTAAGTTCACCTCAGACTTAACTAAAATATTTGCATTTATTCTTGTTATTTTGTCTTTTACGTTTGATGAACTTTGATTTTAATGGACTTCTCTTAGCATGCAGCTAAAACAGGGCTAAGTGACAGGATGATAAACATGCTAAGATGTGGACAATGTCAGAAACTGAATCAGTTGTAACGGTTGTCGTTAGACCGTCCAGAAAAAGCAGATGTTGTCAGGAGTAAGTCCTTTAGACACAGGTTCATCTCAATAGGTGGACTCCTCCTGGTTTTCCTTTAGTCTATGTAACATGGACCATCTCCATCAACCCCGCTGGGACATCTGTCTATTTTCCATGGCCTGATGAGGACTGTAGATGCAGCTACCAAAGCAAAGCACCACAACATCATGCTAGATTTATCACCCAGAGGACAGTTTGGTACCAAACCAGCAGTTTTACCCCAGAGACATGTGGACATTCCCAAGTCCAGCCTTGTGTTACACGTCCAACAAATCTCATCAGTCTTCATGGGGGATGCTGGTATTTCTGTCTGATCTGGTACCGAATGAGCTTCCCTGACGTGTGTGATGGAAAGTCGTGCCAAACCTGATGCTTCGCCGCCTCCTTGTTGTTCCTTCTTTATTCTCATTGATCGGCTGTGGAAGCTGCGAAGGCTCAGGAACCAGGACTGAACGGACCCGGTTCTGCAGCTGATATCAGGTTCTACATCCTTGTGACAGAGAGGTGAGGCAGCTGAGGAGACCCCCCCCCATAGTGGGCACGCTGCCTTCATCAGGACTTCACAGTGAACTGAACCCTTTCATGCATCGTGGCCATACAGTGGACACATATTTACAAGCTTTTTTCTTGTATAGGAGGATATTTTTGTAAATGAATGGATGTTAGTGAGTCATCCAATACGTTTCCACTCACTTGATATATATGATATACTTGAACATATTTACACAAGTTTGCCTTTGCAATAACTATAAAAAGAATAGGATACAGCTATATTTTATAGAAGATCTACATAATGTAATTATGATTATAATTTTATAAATATTTCATAGAATACATTATAATAAATCATAAATCACAATGAATTCTAAATATCATGAATAAACAAATAAAGTATTTTTGCATATGTCTGTTGAGGTAAAATACTGCATTAAAAAATGTTGCATTGTTTTTTATTAATTTGTTCATGAAGGGGTTAATGTATAGGGAGTGAGAACCTAGCTAATGATGCTATATTAAGCTACTATTAGCAGAAACCCAATATGACTCATAACGCTATGTGACACCTTTATCTTTTCTCATTTTCTCTTCTTTTCTTCTTTTTCTGAATCTGGCATCTGATGGTTGTTTGGACTTTTTATTTTCCATCCTTCATTATTTGACTAAACTAATGAGAATCGTTCTGTGAAATCCTCCACCGCCTCCTGCTGCTGCAGAAATACGCTGCATGTTTTATACGTTGGAAAAAGAAAAAACCTGAACTCAGTTTGTATTTCCATCACTGTTAGCAAAACAAGAGCAGGGTAGTGAAATAAAACCAAACTTTTTTGTGGTACTTTGATTTGGAAGCAGCTTGACTGGATTCTAATTCCACTGTGGCCTGTGAGACCAGTCCACATCCTCCTATCGGACCCAGTAACGATCTGCTTAAAGGTTCTGAATTGGCCCAGTTGGTATTAAATGGGCCTATGACGGTCATGAACACCCACCTGATCTAAAGACCCGATCCAAAGTGGATTATATGGAAATGTTGTTTAGGGGCAGTTTCTGAAGTGGATCCTAGGAATGGACTGCAGGTGGTCAAATCCAGTCTGAAATGGACTCTGTCCTGGAGGACGGAGTTCCCATCAGGGACTTGGATGAAGGTGTCGAGTTTCAGAGACAGAAATACATTCTGCAGATCACATTTCCTCTGATTTCACCTCCTGAAATTCAAACTGCCTGAGGACAGTGTCAGTCCGCAGTCGTCTTCACATCTTATCTTGCCCCCCGAGGACAGACAGAAGGAGGATGATGTAGCAGCTGTGATGGGATCCAGATGTTGAGAGGACACTAATGTTTGTGCCTACGGTGATTTCAGACATCCAGCCTCACAAACATGGAAACACGACACTTCCTGACATCTGAGCAGCGAAATGTCCCAGAAGAATAAATCTATGACCTCATGAGCTCCTCGGGTTACAGAGAAGTTCTTCCAGAGTTATTTTCTGCACAGCCCTCTGGCTTTTTATTTAAAAACAAGCCACATCCCAGCAGAAGACAAACCCAGTTAGCAAACAGACTTCTCTGGATCAGAACAAACATCAGTCTTCACCTTTTTCATGTTTACAGTGAATCTGAAACCTGCTGCAGCAGCACACGCTGCAAAGGCAGATCCAGTTAGAAGAGTCTGGAAGATTCTCCAAACAGCAGATTATGACCTGATACCTGGTAAGGGTATCAGGAATGGATACAAATGCAGCTTTTCCAGTAAGGATGGGTCATGGCTCTCCACTTCTGGTCTAAACGCCATCACACAAAGTTACTGGAAAGAACTGTAGGAACAATACTGGGAAAGATTTGGTGAAAACTCACTGAAAAAGGACCAGATCAGACATAAAAAACCAGCGGATCTGGGGTTTAGCAGGAATGGGCCCAGATTCCCAAAAGAAATTGGACCAGAATCATTGTCAAGTCTCATGAAAATGATGATAGCTAACTGCTAATGACAGCTAACTGCTATGATAGCTAACTGCTAATGACAGCTAACTGCTAATGATAGCTAACTGCTAATGATAGCTAACTGCTAATGACAGCTAACTGCTAATGACAGCTAACTGCTAATGATAGCTAACTGCTAATGATAGCTAACTGCTAATGACAGCTAACTGCTAATGATAGGTAACTGCTAATGATAGCTAACTGCTAATGATAGCTAACTGCTAATGATGGCTACTGAAGATGTCAGGTGAGATGAAACTTCACACATGATCATGTAACAGTTAGACCGCGATGGAATCTGATGGACCTGATGGGACTTGTTGGACCTGATGGGACCTGCTGGACCTGATTGGACCTGATGGAACTTGCTGGACCTGATGGGACCTGCTGGACCTGATTGGACCTGCTGGACCTGATTGGACCTGATGGGACCTGCTGGACCTGATTGGACCTGCTGGACCTGATGGGACCTGCAGGACCTGATGGACCTGATGGGACCTGCTGGGCTTGATTGGACCTGCTGGACCTGATGGGACCTGATGGACCTGATGGACCTGATGGGACCTGATTGGACCTGATGGGACCTGCCGGACCTGATTGGACCTGCTGGACCTGATGGGACCTGCTGGACCTGCTGGACCTGATGGACCTGATGGGACTTGCTGGACCTGATGGGAGCTGTTGGACCTGATGGAGCTTGCTGAACCTGATGGCACCTGCTGGACCTGATGGAGCTTGCTGAACCTGATGGGACCTGCTGGACCAGATTGGACCTGCTGGACCTGATGGGACCTGCTGGAACTGATGGACATGATGGGACCTGCTGGACCTGATGGGACTTGTTGGACCTGATGGGACCTGCTGGACCTGATTGGACCTGCTGGACCTGATGGGACCTGCTGGAACTGATGGACATGATGGGACTTGCTGGACCTGATGGGACTTGTTGGACCTGATGGGACCTGCCGGACCTGATTGGACCTGATGGGACCTGCTGGACCTGATGGGACCTGCTGGACCTGATGGGACTTGTTGGACCTGATGGGACCTGCTGGACCTGATTGGACCTGCTGGACCTGATGGGACCTGCTGGAACTGATGGACATGATGGGACTTGCTGGACCTGATGGGACTTGTTGGACCTGATGGGACCTGCTGGACCTGATGGGACTTGTTGGACCTGATGGGACCTGCCGGACCTGATTGGACCTGCTGGACCTGATGGGACCTGCTGGACCTGATTGGACCTGATGGAACTTGCTGGACCTGATGGGACCTGCTGGACCTGATTGGACCTGCTGGACCTGATTGGACCTGATGGGACCTGCTGGACCTGATTGGACCTGCTGGACCTGATGGGACCTGCAGGACCTGATGGACCTGATGGGACCTGCTGGGCTTGATTGGACCTGCTGGACCTGATGGGACCTGATGGACCTGATGGACCTGATGGGACCTGATTGGACCTGATGGGACCTGCCGGACCTGATTGGACCTGCTGGACCTGATGGGACCTGCTGGACCTGATGGACCTGATGGGACTTGCTGGACCTGATGGGAGCTGTTGGACCTGATGGAGCTTGCTGAACCTGATGGCACCTGCTGGACCTGATGGAGCTTGCTGAACCTGATGGGACCTGCTGGACCTGATTGGACCTGCTGGACCTGATGGGACCTGCTGGAACTGATGGACATGATGGGACCTGCTGGACCTGATGGGACTTGTTGGACCTGATGGGACCTGCTGGACCTGATTGGACCTGCTGGACCTGATGGGACCTGCTGGAACTGATGGACATGATGGGACTTGCTGGACCTGATGGGACTTGTTGGACCTGATGGGACCTGCCGGACCTGATTGGACCTGCTGGACCTGATGGGACCTGCTGGACCTGATTGGACCTGATGGGACTTGCTGGACCTGATGGGAGCTGTTGGACCTGATGGAGCTTGCTGAACCTGATGGCACCTGCTGGACCTGATGGAGCTTGCTGAACCTGATGGGACCTGCTGGACCTGATTGGACCTGCTGGACCTGATGGGACCTGCTGGAACTGATGGACATGATGGGACTTGCTGGACCTGATGGGACTTGTTGGACCTGATGGGACCTGCTGGAGCTGATGGGACCTGCTGGACCTGATGGAGCTTGCTGGACCTGATGGGACCTGCTGGACCTGATTGGACCTGCTGGACCTGATGGGACCTGCTGGACCTGATTGGACCTGCTGGACCTGATGGGACCTGCTGGACCTGATGGACCTGATGGGACCTGATGGACCTGATGGGACCTGCCGGACCTGGTTGGACCTGCTGGACCTGATGGGACCTGCTCAACCTGATGGGACTTGCTGGACCTGATGAGACTTGTTGGACCTGATGGGACCTGTTGGACCTGATGGGACCTGTTGGACCTGATGGAGCTTGCTGGACCTGATGGGACCTGCTGGACCTGATTGGACCTGATGGGACCTGTTGGACCTGATGGGACCTGTTGGACCTGATGGAGCTTGCTGGACCTGATGGGACCTGCTGGACCTGATTGGACCTGCTGGACCTGATGGGACCTGCTGGACCTGATTGGACCTGCTGGACCTGATGGGACCTGCTGGACCTGATGGACCTGATGGACCTGATGGGACCTGATGGACCTGATGGGACCTGCCGGACATGGTTGGACCTGCTGGACCTGATGGGACCTGCTCAACCTGATGGGACTTGCTGGACCTGATGGGACTTGTTGGACCTGATGGGACCTGTTGGACCTGATGGGACCTGTTGGACCTGATGGAGCTTGCTGAACCTGATGGGACCTGCTGGACCTGATGGAGCTTGCTGAACCTGATGGCACCTGCTGGACCTGATTGGACCTCATGGACCTGATGGGACCTGCTGGACCTGATGGACCTGATGGGACTTGTTGGACCTGATGGGACCTGTTGGACCTGATGGAGCTTGCTGAACCTGATGGGGCCTGCTGGACCTGATTGGACCTCATGGACCTGATGGGACCTGCTGGACCTGATGGACCTGATGGGACTTGTTGGACCTGATGGGACCTGTTGGACCTGATGGAGCTTGCTGAACCTGATGGGGCCTGCTGGACCTGATGGACCTGATGGGACCTGCTGGACCTGATTGGACCTGATGGGACCTGCTGGACCTGATGGGACCTGCTGGACCTGATGGGACCTCATGGACCTGATGGGACCTGCTGGACCTGATGGACCTGATGGGACTTGTTGGACCTGATGGGACCTGTTGGACCTGATGGAGCTTGCTGAACCTGATGGGGCCTGCTGGACCTGATGGACCTGATGGGACCTGCTGGACCTGATTGGACCTGCTGGACCTGATGGGACCTGTTGGACCTGATGGAGCTTGCTGGACCTGATGGGACTTGTTGGACCTGATGGAGCTTGCTGGACCTGATGGGACCTGCTGGACCTGATTGGACCTGCAGGACCTGATTGGACCTGATGGGACTTGCTGGACCTGATGGGACTTGCTGGACCTGATGGGACCTGCTGGACCTGATTGGACCTGCTGGACCTGATGGGACCTGCAGGACCTGATGGACCTGATGGGACCTGCTGGACCTGATTGGATCTGCTGGACCTGATGGGACCTGTTGGACCTGATGGACCTGATGGGACCTGCTGGACCTGATGGGACCTGCAGGACCTGATTGGACCTGCTGGACCTGATGGACCTGATGGGACTTGCTGGACCTGATGGGACTTGTTGGACCTGATGGGACCTGTTGGACCTGATGGGACCTGTTGGACCTGATGGAGCTTGCTGAACCTGATGGCACCTGCTGGACCTGATGGAGCTTGCTGAACCTGATTGGACCTGATGGACCTGATGGGACCTGCTGGACCTGATGGGACTTACTGGACCTGATGGGACTTGTTGGACCTGATGGGACCTGTTGGACCTGATGGGACCTGTTGGACCTGATGGAGCTTGCTGAACCTAATGGGGCCTGCTGGACCTGATTGGACCTACAGGACCTGATGGACCTGATGGGACCTGCTGGACCTGATTGGACCTGCTGGACCTGATGGGACCTGCTGGACCTGATTGGACCTGTTGGGACCTGCTGGACCTGATGGGACCTGTTAGACCTGATGGAGCTTGCTGAACCTGATGGGACCTGCTGGACCTGATTGGACCTGCTGGACCTGATGGGACCTGCTGGACCTGATTGGACCTGTTGGGACCTGCTGGACCTGATGGGACCTGTTAGACCTCATGGAGCTTGCTGAACCTGATGGGACCTGCTGGACCTGATTGGACCTACAGGATCTGATGGACCTGATAGGACCTGCTGGATCTGATGAGACCTGCTGGACCTGATGGGACCTGCTGAACCTGATGGAGCTTGCTGAGCCTGATGGCACCTGCTGGACCTGATGGAGCTTGCTGAACCTGATGGGGCCTGCTGGACCTGATGGGACCTGCTGGACCTGATGGGACCTGCTGGACCTGATTGGACCTGTTGGGACCTGCTGGACCTGATGGGACCTGCTGGACCTGATTGGACCTGCTGGACCTGATGGGACAGGATGTGATGTTCAGTCGGGCTGTGAAGAAGCTTCAGAATGAGGTTCTGGAACTCCCTTCAGCTCCATAATCTGTAAACAAACCACAGCTGTCCATCCATCTGTGTTTCATGTGGACACAGAGAAACGTTTAAATGTCTTCATCTGATATGATGTTTTCTGTCTCTTTATTTTGTGGTTTCCTGTTTTATTTTGTAGTTTTGTTTCCTTGTGGAATGTTTCCCATTCTGCTTCCTGTTAATCAGCTCACCTGTTTCTTCTTGTTCCCTCTGTGTATTTCTACCGCTTGCTTTATTTTCTCAGTGCTGCTTCGTTGTGTTTGTTTGTCTTCTTGTCAGAGTTCTGGTTAGTTAAAACTATATTTCACCATTTCCCGGGTTGCCTGCCTCTCCTTCTCTGTTTTCGGCTCCACACCTCCACAATCCATGACGGATCTGAGACGCTTCTCATCTGCCTCAGTTTGAAGAATTAGAAGGATCCATCTGCAGATGGATACGGTGGCCCTGAAGTGTCAAAGCAAAACAAAAGCTACAACGGAAATGACATGCTTTTATTATTTTTCTCAGGACCACTGCAATGGAATTCACATCACCTGAAGTGACGCTACGTCTGTGACATCACGGAAAGTCAGCAGTTTTCAGTCCTTACAGATGAAAAACGGGAAGTCGTTTGAAAAAGTCTGGTAAATAAAACACATATAGTAAAATGATAAAAATTCAAGCCAGAGTAGGTGATGTTGCTGAGAGACATGTTCCTCTGGGTGAAGTGGTTCTTCGTCCTGATAGTAGTCTATACATTCTGTAATCATGAACAATAAGAAATATAGTTAGACCCCTCAGTTTACTGTAAATCTGTAAAAACTCTGACCAATCCAAACGTTCCGACCCAAATGGAGTTGTTCATTTCTTATATTTTGTAGCTTCTTCTCCCGGCTCCCCTCCTCCCCCTCCAGCAGCGCATACCTGATAGCCACACCCTGCATATAAACAGCGTGTTAGGATGAAAATACAAAGTAGTGAAGAAGAAACTCGGAAGGCAAACATGGCTGAGAAAATGCAGGAAGGATAAACCGGCTCGGTTTATTTGCCTCCTCCTGCTTAACAGCCGAGAAAGAGAAAATCATTGGTGGAAAAAGCTGCGAACTAGAAAAACACTCAGAGAGCGCAAACCTCTGATGATCCGGATCACCACCAAAATTAAATCTTTTCATCCTTTTCACGTTTCCAACAACTCCTAAAAATTGCATGAAAATCCGTCCAGAACTTTTTGAGTTATCTTGAACACAAACAGACAAACGTAGGTAAAAACATAACCTCCTTGTGGAGGTGAGAAGAAAGCCTTGGATCACACAAGGAGGCAAACCAGAGGGGGAGGGGCCAAACC
Source organism: Telmatherina bonti (assembly GCF_933228915.1). Classification (NCBI taxonomy): domain Eukaryota; kingdom Metazoa; phylum Chordata; class Actinopteri; order Atheriniformes; family Telmatherinidae; genus Telmatherina; species Telmatherina bonti. The sequence goes on from NC_136633.1 coordinate 5,186,697, forward strand.
AGAGCGGGAGGAGCCAAGACAGGGCGCCACTTTCCCACCTTGCTAGCCGTCTGGACGGCTGATTCCTCCAGAAACTGTTTGGAACACAAATCCGGCGATGTTGTGAGGAAAACAGGTTGGTGGTTGAAGATTACCGTTCTTGTCTTCATGCTGAACTGCTGGATGGTCTAAATGGCCCTTCTGGGCCTCCGTAGACTGTTCAGGAAGTCCTCCACACTTCCAGCACCTGAGGCGCGGTCCATCTGCTCTCTGACCAACACGTCTGCTTCGTCCCTCAAGCTTCATCACCATCATCATCAGCCAGATGAGGCTCAGCCAATCACAGGCCTCCGAGCAGGAAGTGTTTTTTGGATTCTCCTGCAGGCCACTCTGACTTTCACTCCACTTTCATTCTTCCAGCTGCGCTCACGCACGTTCGGATTCACGTCATCGTTTCTTACATCCAAGATGTACTTCTGACTCGGTTTCTACACTTTATGTCCTGACTGGGAAAAATCCCTTCATCTTCCTCACATGACCGGTCACCTGACCTGTCACATGACAGGTCACATGACCAGCCACATGATTGGTCACATGACCGATCACATGACCAATCACATGACCTGTCACATGACCCGTCACATGACCGGCCACATGACCCGTCACATGACCGAGCACATGACCGATCACATGACCAAGAACAAGAGCGGTAGCATGACCAGTCACATGACCGATCACATGACCAATCACATGACCTGTCACATGACCCGTCACATGACCTGTCATATGACCCGTCACATGACCTGTCACATGACCCGTCACATGACCGGCCACATGACCCGTCACATGACCGAGCACATGACCGATCACATGACCAAGAACAAGAGCGGTAGCATGACCAGTCACATGACCGATCACATGACCAATCACATGACCTATCACATGACCTGTCACATGACCCATCACATGACCGAGCACATGACCAGTCACATGACCTATCACATGACCTGTCACATGACCTGTCACATGACCGAGCACATGACCGATCACATGACCAATCACATGACCTATCACATGACCTGTCACATGACCCATCACATGACCGAGCACATGACCAGTCACATGACCGATCACATGACCAATCACATGACCTATCACATGACCCGTCACATGACCCATCACATGACCCGTCACATGACCGGCCACATGACCCGTCACATGACCGAGCACATGACCCGTCACATGACCTATCACATGACCTGTCACATGACCCATCACATGACCGGCCACATGACCGAGCACATGACCGGTCACATGACCGATCACATGACCTATCACATGACCTGTCACATGACCGGCCACATGATCCGTCACATGACCCGTCACATGACCAGTCACATGACCTGTCACATGACCCATCACATGACCGAGCACATGACCCATCACATGACCGGCCACATGACCCGTCACATGACCGAGCACATGACCGATCACATGACCAAGAACAAGAGCGGTAGCATGACCAGTCACATGACCGATCACATGACCTGTCACATGACCCGTCACATGACCTGTCATATGACCCGTCACATGACCTGTCACATGACCCGTCACATGACCGGCCACATGACCCGTCACATGACCGAGCACATGACCGATCACATGACCAAGAACAAGAGCGGTAGCATGACCAGTCACATGACCGATCACATGACCAATCACATGACCTATCACATGACCTGTCACATGACCCATCACATGACCGAGCACATGACCAGTCACATGACCTATCACATGACCTGTCACATGACCTGTCACATGACCGAGCACATGACCGATCACATGACCAATCACATGACCTATCACATGACCTGTCACATGACCCATCACATGACCGAGCACATGACCAGTCACATGACCCGTCACATGACCGATCACATGACCAATCACATGACCTATCACATGACCCGTCACATGACCCATCACATGACCCGTCACATGACCCGTCACATGACCGGCCACATGACCCGTCACATGACCGAGCACATGACCCGTCACATGACCTATCACATGACCTGTCACATGACCCATCACATGACCGGCCACATGACCGAGCACATGACCGGTCACATGACCGATCACATGACCGATCACATGACCAAGAACAAGAGCGGTAGCATGACCAGTCACATGACCGATCACATGACCAATCACATGACCTGTCACATGACCTGTCACATGACCTGTCATATGACCCGTCACATGACCTGTCACATGACCCGTCACATGACCGGCCACATGACCCGTCACATGACCGAGCACATGACCGATCACATGACCAAGAACAAGAGCGGTAGCATGACCAGTCACATGACCGATCACATGACCAATCACATGACCTATCACATGACCTGTCACATGACCCATCACATGACCGAGCACATGACCAGTCACATGACCTATCACATGACCTGTCACATGACCTGTCACATGACCGAGCACATGACCGATCACATGACCAATCACATGACCTATCACATGACCTGTCACATGACCCATCACATGACCGAGCACATGACCAGTCACATGACCGATCACATGACCAATCACATGACCTATCACATGACCCGTCACATGACCCATCACATGACCCGTCACATGACCGGCCACATGACCCGTCACATGACCGAGCACATGACCCGTCACATGACCTATCACATGACCTGTCACATGACCCATCACATGACCGGCCACATGACCGAGCACATGACCGGTCACATGACCGATCACATGACCTATCACATGACCTGTCACATGACCGGCCACATGATCCGTCACATGACCCGTCACATGACCAGTCACATGACCTGTCACATGACCCATCACATGACCGAGCACATGACCCATCACATGACCGGCCACATGACCCGTCACATGACCGAGCACATGACCGATCACATGACCAAGAACAAGAGCGGTAGCATGACCAGTCACATGACCGATCACATGACCTGTCACATGACCCGTCACATGACCTGTCATATGACCCGTCACATGACCTGTCACATGACCCGTCACATGACCGGCCACATGACCCGTCACATGACCGAGCACATGACCGATCACATGACCAAGAACAAGAGCGGTAGCATGACCAGTCACATGACCGATCACATGACCAATCACATGACCTATCACATGACCTGTCACATGACCCATCACATGACCGAGCACATGACCAGTCACATGACCTATCACATGACCTGTCACATGACCTGTCACATGACCGAGCACATGACCGATCACATGACCAATCACATGACCTATCACATGACCTGTCACATGACCCATCACATGACCGAGCACATGACCAGTCACATGACCCGTCACATGACCTATCACATGACCTGTCACATGACCCATCACATGACCGAGCACATGACCAGTCACATGACCCGTCACATGACCGATCACATGACCAATCACATGACCTATCACATGACCTGTCACATGACCCATCACATGACCGGCCACATGACCGAGCACATGACCGGTCACATGACCGATCACATGACCTATCACATGACCTGTCACATGACCGGCCACATGATCCGTCACATGACCCGTCACATGACCAGTCACATGACCTGTCACATGACCCATCACATGACCAGTCACATGACCGATCACATGACCAATCACATGACCTATCACATGACCGAGCACATGACCAATCACATGACCCGTCACATGGCCGGTCACATGACCGGTCACGTCATTGGTCCCATCACTGGTCTCAAGACATGTTTCGAGAAGTTTGCGTTTCTTTTGGCTCATCTAATCTTCTATAACTTACAGTGAAGGAAATACAAATCAGGAACAGAGGAAATCAATATTACATCAATGAATAATATTCTACAGGATCAATCAGACAAACCCTGTAAATGATAAAAAAAAAAAATTCATTCCTTTTTACTCCAATCCCACCTTCTCTCCTTGATCAAATCAAGGATGCTTTTTGCAGACTATAGTTCTTTTAACTCATCCCAAATGGAGAATTCCTGGTTTTGGTGAATACATTTGGATTTTAAACTTCATAACTTGTAGACCCCAGAAGGTAAAAACGATTGGCTGCGTCTCTGATGAACTCTGTGTAAGCACAGCTTCCCACAGCTTCAGTGCTAAAAAAGCTCTTCTTTAGTCAAAACAAAGCCATTCTTCTGACCTTTTATCGGGGTGGCATTGAAAGCCTTCTTACCAGCTGTGTCACGGTGTGGTTTGGTAATCTCACCGTGAGAGAAAGCTTTACACACAGCGTTCACTCTGCTCACACACCTACCAGTCCTGGACCACATTTACAAATCCACATTTTTAACCAGAGCTGTACAGATCATCAGTGATGCCTTTGGGCACCTGCTACCAGAGATAACACGCTAACATTTACCTGCGGGCGCTACATAAATGTACCGCATCTCATCACACTGAAAGGCTTTTTCCACAAGCTGGTATGGCTTTTGTCACAATGAGATGTTGTGACTCTACTGTGGTTTATGGATTAACGACAGCAAACATTTGGGTAACTGGTTCAATTGGTTTAATATGTTTTATACTGGTAAGACAAGTAGTAAAATGAGTACACAGAGTTTATTGTATTGTTTTATTGGTTCATGGTGGTTGTGTGAAGAAACCTGGAGTCATCCATATTAGGCTTCCCTGTAAAGATAAGACTGGAGTAATGGGTAAAGTGGATTTAAGGCTCCTGAAGGATGTGCAAGAAAACTGATGTTTTACTTACCTCTGATTGTCTCTGCTTTCCAGGACTGAGTAATGGAGAAAAGACACCACAGGTGTTCAGGCGCCTTTTAATGGTTCCGGGGGGAGGGAACTGAAGCAGTGGAGTAAATGAAGGCGGATTTTGTGGAGAATGGATTTTTAGAGTGGGGTTAATGAGGGGCTGGATAATTTAAGTCTGATTGTTGGGGTGGTTAGAGCTATGTAAATATCTGTATAGTTTCTGTTACAATGGTAATGTAAATATCTTTGTGTTTTCTGTGTATATAGCTGTTTTGGGAACCTGGGGGAATGGTATGGTCCAGTTAAGCTTGGTTATTTATATAAGCCGGCAGTTTTAATCAGTTGAGTTGGTTCTTTGAGTATGGAAAATAAAGGTTGACAACTATATGTCCAGTTGTTTGCCTCTTCTGTGTGCTTCCCATGATGTTTGCCTCCGAGACTGCTGACTGAAGTTCACAGCTTTGAACAATGCACCTTGTTGTTTTAGTGACCTGTTACTGCTGCTTCTTAGGAAGTTTCCACGTATGTTTTGTATGTTTTGTCCGATGTGTTTGTTTGAGCTCTTGCAACTGTTTTTCCAATGTGGTTTTATCCTATCCTGCAAACTGACCTGAACTGAACTGAACTGAACTGAACCAGCTGGTGTCCAAACCCACCTGCTGGTAACCAGTGACTGTAAGGGATGTAGCCGACGAGGATACTATGGACTGTAGCCAGACGTATTAATCTCCACTCAGCCTCTAGTGTTGGCCAGAACTCTACTTGAGGTCAGGACGTTTCCTTAGCTGGGTGTCTTTCTTCATAGCTGGAGGTGATCAGCATAGAAAGAATAAACATGAATAAACATGATAGAAATAAACATGTTTACAGCAGGAATAAACATGTTTACAGTAGAAATAAACATTTTTACAGCAGAAATAAACATGTTTACAGCAGAAATAAAAAAAATTACAGCGGAAATAAAAAATTTTACAGCGGAAATAAAAATGTTTACAGCGGAAATAAACATGTTTACAGCAGGAATAAACATGTTTACAGTAGAAATAAACATGTTTACAGCAGAAATAAACATTTTTACTGTAGAAATAAACATGTTTAGAGCAGGAATAAACATTTTTACAGCGGAAATAAAAATGTTTACAGCAGAAATAAATATTTTTACAGCAGAAATAAAAATGTTTACTGTAGAAATAAAAATGTTTACAGCAGAAATAAACAGGTTTACAGTAGAAATAAACATGTTTACAGCAGAAATAAACATTTTTACAGCGGAAATAAACATGTTTACAGTGGAAATAAAAATGTTTACAGCAGAAATAAACATTTTTACAGCGGAAATAAACATGTTTACAGTGGAAATAAAAATGTTTACAGCAGAAATAAACATTTTTACAGCGGAAATAAACATGTTTACAGTGGAAATAAAAATGTTTACAGCAGAAATAAACATGTTTACAGTGGAAATAAACATGTTTACAGCAGAAATAAACATTTTTACAGTAGAAATAAACATGTTTACAATAGAAATAAACATGTTTACAGCAGGAATAAACATGTTTAGAGCAGGAATAAACATGTTTACAGTAGAAATAAACATGTTTACAGTTTACAGGGGGGAGTTTTTTTTTTTTTTTTTTTAATAACTCCATTTAGCAGTAATTTCATCTTGAAATTTGCACCAACATCTGGACTGAACTGCTTTGTTTCCAATCAAATGACCCAAGACAGTTTTTCTCAACCCTGGTCCTCCAGTACCAGGATGTGCATGTTTTAGAGGTAACCTGAATTAAATAAGTGTCTTGTCGGCACGCTTGAGAAGACCTTGGTGAGGAGGTTCATTCATGTAAATCATGTGTGTAGGAGTCGGAACACGTCTAAGACATGCTGGGCTATGGTACTGAAGGACCAGGATTAAGAAACACTGATGTAACACTTCAGAAAGGCGCAAGGTGATATGGAGGTCCTCATTGAGAGCTCACTGCCATAACAGCAACAAGCCAAAACTGATCAAATGACCGCCCAGCATCCTGCCACAGGAACCGCGACAGATGACCCTTGTATGATCCATCAGTTAAACCACAAACATCCGAGGGAGACTTTTGAACATCTGATCAACCATGTAATAAAAATTAAGCTCAGCGGTTGCAGAGCAGCTCCGTTGTGAGCTTGTACCTGACAGGTATTGACTGTGCCAAATGACAGAGACTCACTTTAAACAGACTGAAAGAGTATTGATTGATCAGCATGATGAAAACTGTCATGGTTCCTGTGTTCATGACTTTATACGGTCATGCTTGTTGTCACCATCTCCACAATCTGCTCATCCCAATCAGCTCCTGACTGCTCTAACCCAGGGTGCCCAAAGTCCATCCTCGACTGATGCGAGACACCCCCTCACACATCGGTGAACGTCCAGGGGGAGGACATTGACATGACCTGGGTGTTCACCTCAACAGTAAACAGGACTGGTCACACCACACAGATGCCAGAAGGGCCAGAGTCGTCGCCACGTTCTGGGGAAACTAAGGTCCTTTGGCGTATGCAGGCCGATGTTAAGGGCTTTTTATGACTCTGTGGTACCTCTGCTGGGGAGTGAGCAGCATAAGCTGGTCAGAAAGGCCAGCTGTCCTGGGCTGCCCTCTGGACTCTGTGAAGGAGGTGTGTGAGAGGAGGATGTTGGCCAGATTTACATCCATCATGGACACCACCTCTCAGCTGCTGCACCAGACAGTGGAGGGGCTGAGCAGCTCCTTCAGCAGTCATGATTCCATATTCCACCTTGTAAATATGGATGTAGCTTGTGAGGTTGTTTTTATTTACACTTCTATTTATACTTATGTGCATATTTGTATGTAATATATATATATATATATTTTTTTTTTCTTCCTGCACCTTAGTGCATACGAAGAGCTGCTGTAACGAGTGAATATCTCCGCCGTCTCCGTCTAAATCCATGGAAATGCAAAGACACACGGACAGGTCACTCAGTTAGTAGTACTAGATAGTTATTAGTTGGAAGTTGAGCATTCAAATAAAATAAAATGTTACAAATTATATCTGGTTCTGCCCGTATATGCGTGGGTTCTCTCCGGATACTCCAGCTTCCTCCCACCGCCTAAAGACATGCATGTTGGTTACTCTACATTGCCCATAGGAGTGTGAGTGGTTGTGTGTCTCTGTGGGGCCCTGCGATGGACTGGCGAGCTGTCCAGGGTGTCCCCTGCCTCTCTGGGATAGGCTCCAGCTTCCCAGCGTCTCTTCATCGGATTAAGTGGTCTCAGAAAATGAATGAATGAATGAATTATATCTGGTAGCCTGATCTTATTCAATAAAAACACACCAGCGCTGCATCCAGCTGGACTCAACAGCAACCTGACCAGCACGTGTCCATGCTGTACCTGTGATGGGATTTATTTGTGTTGTCAACACGTCTTTAAGTCGCTTTGGGGGAAAAAGCTTCTGTTTAAATGACAGTAGTAATAATCGCACTGACAAACCTCTGCGAGAATAACTGCAAACATGAAATACTGCGATAATATTGACCTTTACTTACTGGTGACCACAAAGACCAGTTGTTCCCCAATAAATCTGGTCTTTGTGGTCACCAGTAAGTACTGGTTAACTACCCGTTGGTTCCTGATTGAAGCGTTCCCTCGTAACAACTTGAATTTTGTGTCCAGTAAAGTGTTACCAGTTACAAATCGTTAGGGACCAAAATGATGATGAAGTATGTTGTATTTCAGAAGGAATGGTCCGTTCCATGTTTAACACAGATGGTAATCTTAACACCCGTCATAGCGCTGCGTTATACCACCAGCAAAGTCCTTCATGAAGATCTGTGCAATGCTACGTATTGTTGTAAAATTAAAAACTGTGTTTTTTTAATAAATCGTGTATGTGGGAAAAGTCAAGAACTTGTTATGGGATCTTATGATGAATCTGAAACCCTGACTTGTGTCACCAGAGGATTCACGGCGTTCATAAAGCCGTTGTCAGTGTGAGCTGCTGGGAGGGTCCTCGTTGGTTATGCCATCAACGACAGATGATGTGAGGGTTGCCAAATTATCTGCTTATGGAAGTAAACTTTAAAATATCACTTTAACAATAGTTTCTACTCACTTCGAGCATGTTTAATGCCTCAGTGGCAGAGTTTTCAGTGATAAGTGTCATTGTTTTAGGCAGGAATTTATCACGGCTAGCTTAAGAAGAATAAGTTAATATATTTGGATATCATTACTCTAGATTTAGTTAATAACTCTCAATGCTGGTAAAATGTTTTTATGTCTGATATCTGTTAGCATGTGCTTCTTTCAGTACATTTACTATCATATAATCACACTGAGTGGATGGAAACCAGTGACCAGACTGGAGAACGTATCCCCGCAAGTTTTATTTAAGACTTCTCTTTATTCCAATGTATTGACTGACTGAACCATGAAGCTCAACATTTTTACTTAAAAGGAAGCTAATGATGATATCTGAAGTAAGAGGAAACAGTGTTTTATATTTCATGAAATGCACCAGTAAAACATGATGCTAACTTACATCCAGTGTTTTTTTTCCCCTGTTACCATAGCAACACTTGGTTTCTGGCAGGTTTCCTATCAGGAGCCCTGATAGCACCTGTCAGACATCAATTAGGCTACTGCTCCCAAGGTTTTCTGTTTGGATCAGAGAAAGCCACATTCTAAGTGATGACTTGGTTGTTTATTTTGTCACAGCAAGCAGCAAATCTTCTTATATCACTGGATGCCACAAACAAACCGCCGTGAAGAAACTAAATACATGTTTTATCAGTCAAACAAATACATAAGAAACCAAGCTAAACAATCAAATTACCATGCGAACCATGTGACCAAACACTCAGGAGTAATTTGTTCATTCTCAGAAAATTCTCTTGACCTTTGCACAGTGGTGTAGTGGGAATACTCAGGGTTATGAAATGACTAAACCTGTACTAATGAGAGACAGGCTCATGGACATATAAACTTCTATCTTTATTATGTCTATGTTCAGGTTAAAGTTACTGCAGCTGATGGTTAACTGCACCAGTGCAGCACCAGTAACCTTAGCTGGTTGACGTAGTGTGAGGATGTGGTAATTGTAAAAGCAGCATCACAGGGGGCTTAGCAGTGGGCATAAAAGTTGGTATACTCCATATACCCGCATATACCCTGGACAACACCACTGCCTTTGCAGAAGATATTTCTCCATGCGGTCTCATTCCTCTTCTCTGGCCCCATTTCTGCCATCACTGATTAGTTTTTACAAAACGACTCATGTCCAGTCCTTACTAAGAGATAAAATACACTGTGTGAAAAGGAGAAAGTGTGGAAAAATCAGTCTTTCAGTGAGATTCGCGTTTAGGAGCAACATAAGCAAATTACATAAGATAAGATAAGACCCGTGTCTCGGACGGTCTCTTTAGGGGACTTTCTGTTTGTATTTACTACTTCTGACATTTTGTTATGTTGTATCTGTTGAAATGTTTGAACGACTCCACCTCCGTGATTTCAGCCTTCGCGTCTGTTTCCTGGTTCGTTTAGTTTCGATTTCCGCGTGTTCGTGACGCAGATTTTCTCCGTGAAAACGTCCATCTGAATGTAAGGTAAGCACTTTTACTACTGGGCTCTTTAACTCGGGGCATTACTTTCATTATTTCCAGCTGAAACGGAGGAAATCAGCCCTGCTGGACGCAGAAAACCTTTCCAATTCCAGCAGGTGGAGAGAGCCGCAAAGGAAACATGGAGGCGTTCAACTTTGGGTTGTTGGGTTAGTAAATGATATTTAAGCAGCACTACCTGAGTTCCAGGTGCTGACTGGTCTGGATGCTCTCTGATGGCCATCATGGAGACGTTGGTCTGCGTTCCCACGTGGAGAAAGGCTTAAAGTACATTTTGCCCCATTCTGATACAAAGTAAATCCAGGATGACACTAAACTGACTTTGTAGAAAACCCTAACGTATTATTAAATAATATAAATAATGGTGGTAGTTTACGCTTAAATGTCTTATTTTTGAGCTGTAAACAGCATAGTTTCACTTTATAGCGATAAACACTAATACTACTGCTAAACTTTTTCTTTTTTTGTGGGTCAAAAATAACAAAACGCCTCCTCCAGTATAGGGCCAGTTGCTGTTTACATGATGTAGAAGTAAACTCGGTGCTCCTTTATTTGCAATATAATTGAGAAAAACTCACAACTCCTTCAAGACGTGTTTTTTTTTTAAAAAAAAGCAGAAAATCAGGCGCAAACATCCGGGAACTTTGTTGACTCTTGTTCAACATAACTTATATAGGAGTTTTATTTTGTATAAAAATCCATTGACAGGAGGAATCACCTCTCCTCCATCTCCAGACCGTTTGGAGGTGGAAAGCTTCTCAGCTGTTTGGGAGTTTTCAGTGATGCTGGAGGCATCAGACCAGAACAGCAGGTCACTAAACCCTCACAGCAATGTTGTTTCTGACGGAAAGACGAGGATAATATCGGGTTTAGTTGTTTCTGAACGCTGCTGTAGACGCGGTGTTCAGTTCACCTGGTTGGGCAGCCACTTCATAAACGCAGCCGGACCAGGTTCTGTCCACACATCCCTGATCCACTGACCCAAGCTTTCCTTTTCCTCACACCGTCTGCCGGCATTCAGCTGACTTGGATATGAAACACAAAACACAAGCCAACCAGAGGAGGAGCAGCTGAAATGTTGAACAGGCAGGAAGATTTGACTTTACTGATCTGTTTCTTCTGCAGATGAAGGGAGAAAGTTTATGAGCTGAGGTGAATTCAGCATCATGGAGCAGTGTAAGGACAGAGAGGAGGACGTTCCTCCCTCTAAAACCAGTCTGAGTGGGGAACATGAGGGTCAGAGCAAAGCCCAAAGGTGGGATAAATGTCAAAATTTTCTCCATCAACACGCAAATCACCAAACCACGTTTAATAAACTCGTATCTGTGTTGTGTTGAAGCCCAGAGCAGCAACCAGATTCTCCTGGACCTGAACCCAGCTGCCTGTCCTTCAAGACCAACAGGTCAAAGGATAACCCACTTGTCAACTTTAAAGATCACTCCACATCTCCACCACAGTAAGTACATCGCTTAGTTTAACTCTCACCACTCTGCTGGTATGCGGGCGATCTAACGCGGCAACGCTTTGTGAAATTTCTCAGGAACCACACAACAAAACGTAATGCGGAAAATTGCGATCACAAACACACTCTTTGGGTGATCTAACGTGAGCTAGGGACAATTCTGGCCTTTTGAGAAGGTTTTCAGTTCAGCTGTTAAGTGCGGGGTTTTTTCCGGGAACTTTGTGCGTGAATTCCACTACGCTACGTTCAGGATTTACTACATTTTGGGATTAAAAACGTGTATATTATATAAATGGACCATCATATTGAAGCTTGATATAAACAGTGATGACTTCCTGTCGGTCTCTCGACCAATAAGAAGCTCAGATGTCTTCTTTTGTTTTTATGACGGTGACATCCAATTGGAGCAGCCAAAGATCAGTGTGTGTTAAAATAGTTATCTTCCAGTATCGAAAACATAAACGCAACTAAAATTGTTTGCATTTGATCATTTTTTCCTCCCTCCCCCCCTCACTTCTTCAGTCACCTGTGCCACTCTTGGAAACAGTTTCTGTCTGGAAATGCTAGAATGTCGATCTTTTTTCCCTGACAGCCAAGGCCTGAGAGAAACTTATGGAAGTAAATCGGTTGCACCAGATTTAGAATTTTTTTAAAAAAAATTTGCATTTCAAGCAACAAACTTTTATGCAGCGAATTAACATAATCTGAATTTTATTAATCTGAATTAAATACAGTAATTTTCTAATCGTTTATTTTTTGCGAGTTTTAAAATTCAAGACTCCCAAATTCAACAGTCAGAATTCGGTGGTTAAAATTGGCCGTCAGAAAATCTGTTCCACCGGGATAACTTGTCAGTTCAGGATACCATTGAACTGGTATTCAGCCAATCACGTCACGCTTCGTCAGCCCCCTGACTCGGACGCTTTAAGTCAGCGGCGGAGCGCTCCAAGGCGACAGATGCAGAAGTCACGTGGTTCATGGAGCTGCCGGCAGTTCTAAACACCGTCGTTCATTTTAGGTGATTTGGAAGCATTTTCTATGGAAAGTTTCTGAAATGAGGACAGTTCTTGGCCTTGTGAGTAATATGCTGAATATTCTGCAACAAACAAAGTCAACTGTATTATTTAATTTGGCCAGTTTAAGTTAACTAGTTGTGCAACAAGCTAGTGGTAGTGGTTAGCTAACGTGAGCTAGCTTTCAGTCCTGGATGCTGCCAGTAAGTCAGTATTTATCACAGATTTATTGCAGTTATTAGCCGTTGTCATGTAAAGATTTTGTTGGATTTTACCATTATCCTTTGGCGATGGCTGTATTAGTTCATCTGAATTTAATTCCTGGTGGTAAACTAAACATTAAAATATTAACTACATATTTAACTTTTCTTCTGAGACTAATGAGGTTCATTTAGAGTTTTACATCCTTAAAGAGACAAAGCCTCAGTAACAGCAGCAATAATGCAGAGCTGGTCCTGCTGGAGAAATATGCATGTTATTAGTTTTAAAAATAAATAAGAAATATTTGATAGTATAAATGTGTATTTTTTATATTTACTGGTGAACCTCCAGGATTTCTCTGCCTGATGCAGCTGCTGCAGTTTCCCACAGCTTTTCCATCTTGTGGATCAACATGAAACACAAATGTGTTGCTGCTCCAGTACGTCCAGTCACTTCCTCAGAAAGCTTCCCAGTTCCTCGCTGCAGCTCCACGTTGCTGTAATTACCTTCTCATCCAGTTTACACAATTCTCCATCTCTGTGAGACTGTACAATAAAATACAATACTGTACAATATATATTATACAATACTGTATAAAAATGTTTGATTTTTTTGTTTGGTTGAAAGTTGTGTTTTTAAGACGTGATGAACTCATTTAATGGTATTAACCAAGAAATATTTAAGATGAAAATGTTTATACTTTACAGTGGTTTTCTGGCTAGAACAACAGTAAACAGGGTTACGCATGTATTCAGTTTGCATAATGACAAGGGAAATATCAATTATATAGTGATATAACAATGGTATCTTCTACAGTTTAATCCCAAGTCATTATTTAGATTAATTAAATTGATACCAAATCCTCATTCAAAGCATCTGCAGCTACTTGTCATTCAAATAATTTTAAATATCTTCAATATTATTTATTTAGATCATCTCTGCCATTCATCTCATTTCCATTTGACACCAGTTAAAATAGACAGACTGACTGGTTCCCACTGTTGTGTTTGGAGACAGTAAATCCTGGAACTGACAATAATATCATGGGTTTTGTTGTATAATGTAGGTGAAAGTAAGCTCAAACAGGTGCTAACTGGCACACTGTAGAAGGACGAGGTTTAGCATTCCCATGCTAGCATGCAGAGAAAATTCATTTTAATGTGGAGGTTATACCTCCGTGTTTTACCTTGACAAATAAGACACATTACGGGTATTATGTTAACTACAATTTTTATTTTGATCACTAAATATAACCTGTAAATGTATTTACTGGTATGTTTATCATCTTGTTTCTATTGACAGTGTAAAGCTATGATCAATTTCATCTCTGCTACTTCCGAATATAAAAACAACATCCAAGTCAGGTGATGGATAAGCGTGACGTGATTGGGAGAATACCAGTTTGATGTTATCCTGAATTGACTACCGTATTTTCACGACCATAAGGCGCACCGTACTAAAAGGCGCAGTCTCAGTTATGTGCGTCCTTTCTGTATTTAACACATACATAAGGCGCACCTGACCATAGGGCGCGGCATGGTAAAACACACGGATAAAACAAGCACACAAGTGTACGTGTACGAGTTTGGTACTCACATTTTTTTTACCGGTAATCGTCATCAGTCAAACCCATCAAAGTCCTCATCCTCTGTTTCTGAATTGAACAGCTGAGCTAAATCTCCAGCAAACATGCGAGGTTCACTTTCTTCACTGTCAGAGTCACTTTCCGTGCCGTGCGGCTCCTCGGAAATGATGCCGGCTTTAGCGAAAGCGCGGACAACAGTGCCAGCAGACACGTTGTTTCCCAAGCGTCTTTCCTCCAACTCGGGCCACCTTGCCTTATGTCCACGGAAACTCAGCTGCGTCTTCTTTACCTGTCGGAGCTCGTTTTCCATCTTCCTCCACTTGCGAACCATCGATTCATTAATCTTAAATTCTCTCTCGGCTGCTCGATTTCCACGTTGCTTGGCGTAGTTGATGGCCTTCAGTTTAAACTGTGCTTCATAAGCGTGTCTTTTTGCCATTTTCAGAGTTGTTAGAAAAAGGTGTTCTGCATAACGCACATACCTGTTCTTTTATATGCGATCAACGCCCTCGCTTCACCCTTTAACATTCTCATGGTGTTCTCTATACGTCCGATTACAACGACAACAACAACAACACGCACACACAGGGCGCACTGCACTATAGGGGGCGCCGCACATTTTGAAGAAAATCTAAGACTTTTATGTGCGCCTTATGGTCGTGAAAATCCGGTAGTTATCCCAGTGGAACAGATTTTCTGATAGCGAGTTTTAACCACTGAATTCTGACTGTTGACTTTGAGAGTCTGAATTTTTTTCCCTTGAATTTTTTATCTTTGAATTTTGAGTCTTGAATTTAAAACTGAAAACATAGTAGCAAGAACAAATGATTAGAAAATTGAAGCATTCAATTCAGATTAATAAAATTCAGATATGTTCATTTGTTGCATAAAATTCCAATAACCCCCCGGCTGCAGCCTGGAGAACGGGGAGGACCTGGATATTGGGCGGAGTTGGTTGTCAAATGGGCGTGGTTAGGGTTAGTGTAAGGGTTAAGGTTGATCCAGTCAAAATGTTGAGGGGGCAGGGTTGGGCATCCAGCCCTGTCCAATATCCAGCCCTGCCTCATTCTCCAGTCTGCAAATTCTGGTGCTTGAAATTCAAAGGCTTATAAAATTCAAAATCTGGTGGAACAGATTTACTTCCACAGAAACATATTAATAAATGAAAAACCTTATACATTGTAGTTTTGTGTCCTTTTTTTTTTTTTTTTTTTTTAAATTAACTTATGTGACATTCAGTTTCTGTTTAGTTTTTCTTTTCTTTTTATATTAATATAATTATTGATTCATCCAGGTGGCATCATTTCAGAATACATATTATGATTGCCCAGGTTGTCCTGGAAAAAAAGATTTTCATTACTTGACTGTGCATGAAAGGACTGACATCATACATGAATTAATAGACAGAGGTCAGGCGGACAAAACATAGCAAGAAATGGCTTGGCGTTTTCAGAGTTAATTCAGGTTTTCATCCTGTAAGGATTTCTGACAATTTAACCTGTTTTCCATCAGGATCCATCAGATACCAGATTCTCCTGGACCTGAACCCAGCTGCCTGTCCTTCAAGACCAACAGGTCAAAGGATAACCCACTTGTCAACTTTAAAGATCACTCCACATCTCCACCACAGTAAGTACATCGCTTACAAAATTATTCAATTTTTCATCCAGAGAGAATTTATCTGACAATTTCCCCTGGTCCTGAACTCAGCCATTGTTATTATTAATATAGTTAGATGTGTATTGTAGCAGGTTATACAGACCTGACGTAATGCGTTAAACAGAAATTAGATTTTTTCTTGTTCAATGAAGTATCAGCTACTAGAATTTTAATCAACCATTTTTTGTCATCAGTTAAAAGATACGAATCAGTAAGATGCAGCCCTGCTGATGAGTACACTTTATTGGCACTATGATGAAGGTTGTACTAGTTTGGATGAGTGCACTGTGGTTATAATTGGTTGGGATTTAAGTGCACATCATCTGACTAGTGGTGTTAGCTTGGAAGTGACATTTTCTGTCTTTAAAAAACAATAGTCACCTATGATATCTTTTATGCTTGTGGTGTTTTTCTTTCCGTGAACACCTTGGATCATCTTAAAAGAACTGTGTTTTATTACAGTGTTATGAGATTATGATGTAGGAAATGTTGGACAGTTACCTGCAATATGCCGCAGACAAAATTATTTTCTGTCAATTGCTGTTGAATTTGTTTCTAGAGGTGGCAATGTACAGAACTACGATTCTCCACATCCTCAGATAAAACTGAAGAAGCTGAATGAGTACTATATGTGTTTTCTAGAGGCACTGACCACAACAGTTTAAGCAATTAGTGGTTAACGTATGCTATCAGAATTCATATAGTCAAAGTTATGCTAAGTCCTATGGAGGAAGACAGATTCAGGGTTTCACTGGAAAATGTGGATGTGTTTTCCATGCATGGGAAAACAGTGAAATAACCTGAAGCTGACATAATTTTTATAAAATTACATGATATATCATTTTGGTCATATTGCCAAGCACTATTAGTCACTCATTCCAATCTAATATTCCATTGTAAGGGAACAAATTAAGTTTTGTCCATTTGTTTTCTGCCTCTTATCTGCTGGAGCAGCAGCCTCAACCAGGAAGCTTACAGTGTGTTCAGACCAAACACGTTTTGAGCGTCAAGAGCAGCAGGTTTCAATGTAAAGTCTATGGGGAGGCGCGGCAAGGGGGCGTCGAGCTTTCTTGTGTCGCGTTTTGGGCGTCGCACGTCAAAAGCCAGAGATGGACAAAGCTGAACTTTGGCCGCTCGACGCGGGGCGTCAACCAATCAGAGCGATCAGCTCGCAGCTCCTGGAGGATTCCTGTGGTGAACCCAGTGCCCAGAGCTGAGTGCGGCTCTTGTTGCATTAACACTGACTATTACTGCTCTATGACAACATCCTCAAGCTCTATTTATTAAATAAAACCATGCCATATCTCTCCTGAATCCGCCATCATTCAGACTGACCGGAAGGAAAGCGCTGCCTCCCTCCTCTCTTTTCCACCACGTTTGCCGCTCGCTCCAGACACACAAGCGGCAGATGCAGCAGGAGCGTTGGGAGCATTTTGGGCGTTGGACACAAAAGTGGCAGTTTAGTGACCAGCGTCGAGCGTTCGGCGTTTTGAGCATTTTCGACGCTCAAAAGGCGTTTGGTCTGAACACACCGTTAGACTTTCCTCTCTCCCCAGCCACATTTGCCAGCTCACTCGGGGGGTATCCTGAGGTTACCCAGACCAGCTAAGAGTATAATCCCTCCAGCATGTCCTGGGTCTTCCCTGGGGTCTCCTACCCCAGGGGCGTGCCCGGAACCAGGGAGGAGTCCAGGAGGTATCCTAACCAGATGCCTGTTGCATCTCAACTCCTCTTCAAAATGGAGGAGCAGTGGCTCTACTCTGAGCCCCTGCCAAATGAACAAGCTTCTCACCCTATCTTTAAGGGAGAGCCCGGCCACTCTGTGGAAGAAACTCGTATCAGCCTCATGTATTTGTGATCTTGTTCTTTTGTACACTACTTACAGCTTAAGACCATAGACGAGGTTAGGAACTAGGGGTCAGAGATATAAAAAAGCGATTCACATAAAAGTCGAGATTTTTTTTATTTTAAAATTTTGAAATAATTTCTTTTTTTTTCTTTGAGCAATATTTTTTCTTCATTTTTTAAAAATGCTTATATGTTGATGCCATTTGGAGAAGCAGTTACCACTTGTTTTTCCATAGAGGGAAAAAATTTCTCTTCAGTAAAAACAGAGCTTACAGTCAAATGTACGGCAGCAGCAAGCCAACAGACACTCAGAACAGCACATTTATATGCAGTTCAAGCTTTTGAAACAAGAGTATAAGATCAAAAAGCAGGTTTAGATTCATATTGCTGCTGAATAAATTTGAAAAACTGGCACACAATGATTTTAAGTTTTTGGGAAATCCGGCTATTGATATCGTCTGTAAACTTTCTTATCATGCAACTTTTTCACATGGTCTCACATTTTTACAAAGCAAACTAAAAATTGGCAATATTGAGAAATTGCATTTTAAATAAAACTGGCACCCTAAAAATCGAATTGAGAGAAAAGCATATTGTCACAGCCCTAGTAGAAACATAGATCAACCAATTAATTGAGAATTTTGCCTTCTTTCTCAGCTCCTTCATCATCACAACAGACTCCACAGCAGATTCCACA
Organism: Telmatherina bonti; assembly: GCF_933228915.1. Taxonomy (NCBI): domain Eukaryota; kingdom Metazoa; phylum Chordata; class Actinopteri; order Atheriniformes; family Telmatherinidae; genus Telmatherina; species Telmatherina bonti. The sequence goes on from NC_136633.1 coordinate 5,205,558, forward strand.
TCACTGCAAATGAACCACTGATTTTCTTTCTTTACCTCCATTCTTCCCTTACTCCTGAACAAGACATTGAGATACTACTGCCTCTTTGGGGAGGATCTCATCCCCAGTCTGTAGATGACACTCCTTGTCTCTGTGTAACTTTTAACCACCTCAGTTCCTGAGATAGGAGAGCCCATCCCTGAGTACCCCGCCTCTGATTTCTCATCAGTAAACATGTTGGTGGGATTGTGGATGACTTCAAAGTATTCCTTCCACTGAACCACGTCCCTAACTCCTTGAGTCAAGGTCGGCAGCCAGCCTATCCCCACTGTTCTTGGTGTCAATGGATCATTGGAACACTGCTTCATTCTGCTGAGCTTCTAGGTGGTCAACCAGAATCTCCTTGAAACTGTCCATAAGTCATTCTCCATGGCCTTTCCGAACTCCTCCCATGCCCTAGTTTTGCCTCAATGGTAGCCCAAGCTGCATTCTGCTTAGACTGCAAATATCCATTCACTGCCTCCAGAGTCCTGCAGGCCAAAAATGCCCAATAGGACTACTTCTTCCGCTTGGCGGCATCCCTCACTGTAGGTGTCCACTAATGAGTTCTGGGATTATCACCACAACAGGCAACAATGACCTTATGGCCACTTGTTGGGCTGTCTGCTCAGACAGTAGAGTCACAAAACACAGCCCACTCGGACTCAATGTCCCCCGCCTCACTCGGGACATGGTTGAAGCTCTGCTGAAGGTGGGAGTTGAAGCTCGCTCTGACGGGAGACTCTGCCAGACGTTCCCAGCAGACCCTCACAACACGTTTGGGCCTGCCAGATCTGACTGGCCTCCTCCCCCACCATCTGAGCCAACTCACCCCCAGGTGGTGATCAGTTCACAGCTCTGCCCCCCTCTTCACCTGACATGTGATAAGTCTGATGATAAGACTGCAAAGTTGATCACTGAACTGTGGCTTCTGAACTGGACAAGCTCTTTATATAGTTATTGTTTCTGTGTTAAAACAAGAAGCCTTTTTTCACTGTTGTAAAAGTTAATTAGTTGTTTCTTAGATCACAAATCTCAATGATATCAACATTTCTTATTTTCAGTCAAATTAACAGGCAAGTATGCTTCTATGGAGTTTCATGATGATGTGAACATATAACTAACTTGTGATGGAAAACTAGCCGAACTATCATCTGTTTAACTTTTCACAGTCACATGCCAATATTTTTTTTTTGTTATTCCTTAACAGAGTGGATGAACAGGGCCAACAGGTTCCCAGTGGTCAACAGCATCAATCACAACTGGACTCCATATTCATGGTGTGTCTACTTTGTAAACATTATCAGTGTCAAACATGGATTGCAGGGGTGTTCCACAAAACTGGATTAAGGAAAAAGCCTGTCTTATCTTTATAAGTCTATCTCGTTTAAGAGAAAGTTCAGTTCCATCAACATAGCTTATCCAAAGTGCCTGCTGAGTAACCATGGTAGGTTATGCGTCGGAACTAACCAGCTCGTGGGCAGGTGAATGTTCAACTTAAGCTTAGCTGTGTCTAGGAAAAAACAGAAACAGATTCCCAAAAGGAAGTTCCACCTGCTAGAATTCTGTGCTCCTGCCACTCATTCAACGCAACTGCACATATACTGAACATGAAATTAAATGGAAAAGAACACGGTATTTGTTAAAACTAATTAATACCTTATTAATCCCAAATGTCACAAACACCTGACCTCTACTGCCCCCGGGTGGCTGATAGGAAAACTGGGATCAGCTGTATCCCGCCCATACAGGCTGAGGGAATTTTAAAGAGGGCAACATACAAATAAGAGGGAGAGTACAGAGCTCCTCGGGGGTGCAAGGGATTCTTTTCTTTTTGAGATACCTCTCAAAACTCTTAGATGGCCACGTGATACTTTTGCATTATCATGCAATATTTCATTCATCAATACATTCCCTCACAATAAGTTTTACTTATTAGTACATGAATACATGTTTACTAGAGCGTGCACAACCACAGATTAATTACAATTTCAGACTAGAGGGTGACACAGGAGTAGATTTTCACTCTTGTCCCATTGCACTCCAACAGCAAATATCTTGTCCCATCCCAGTCCTGGACCAAAGCAAAATAATAAGACCTGTGCCGTCCCAATCTGGATGAAATTACTTCCATTCCCATCCCATTCCCACTCAGAATAATTACCGCTCCCATTTTAAAAAATGTATTTATTCTGTATGCAATATGTTGAATTTGATTAAATGATTAAATTCTGCCAACCGGATCATCATTACTTATAACGTTGCGTTGTAAATCCATATTGGTGTCTCCAAGGGTGTTTGCTAACTGAAAACTAACAGCTAACAGCGAAAACTACAAAGTGCCAGTCCTTTTTTTTTTTTCCTTTTGTTTGTTGGTTCCCGCTCCCATCTGCTCCCGTTAACTTTTATCCTACACTGCTCCAATCATGTGATTGATGGTAAAACTGACTCCCGCAGGACTCCCACAGGTATCCTGTGACCCATGGAATCCCTGAAAAAAATTTCAGACTCTTGTACTTTATTTCCACCTGCTCCAGGTACACTTTCAGCTGTTAAGATTGCTTCTGTTGAAATGTAACCGTGAAGAATTTATGTAGGTGCGATATATTCACAAAGCATGATGATGCGAGTTGATTGTTGGGTTGTTAATAAACTGAGCAGGGCCAGAATGGCTCATGTCCAATTTGGTGTTCACGGAACGACTTGAGCCTTAATTCAGAGATGATGTTAGTTCAAGCAAGGCTTTCCATATACAGCCTGACTTTCTTTAGCTACTCTGGTGGAACACCCTTCAGGTCTTAATCAGTTTTATTGTGTGATTCAAAACAATTCTCTCTTCCAGCTGCTGGAGGAAAATATTGTGACTTTTGTGAAGAATGAGTTAAAGAAGATCCAGAAAGTTCTGTGTCCAAACTTATTAGAAAATCAGAATCAGGGAGAGGATGTGGAGATGTTACAAGGTGAAGATCAAGAGCAGAGGAATATCAGCAGAGAAGCAGTTGTGAAGATTACAATAAACTTCCTAAAGAGAATGAAGCAGGAGGAGCTGGCTGAGCGTCTGCAGAGCAGTAAGGATTTGATATCAAAGATCTAAGAACAAATTATGAAAAAAATGCTTTTTATAATTTATGTATATAAATGGTAATTGAATGTTTAAGCAAGAGATAGAAAAAACATTATTATATATGAATAATTCAGTACAATTAATTCTATTAACACTATTAATAATAGTGTGCTTTTTTAAAATTTTTTTGCTGGGGGAAGGTGGTATTTAAATGAACTGACATTTTTTATTCTTTAAAAAGGAACACCCTGTGGAGTGGGTCAACAAAATCTCAAGTCCAGTCTTAAAAATAAGTTCCAGTGTGTGTTCGAGGGAATCGCTAAAGCAGGAAACCCAACTCTTCTGAATGAGATCTACACAGAGCTCTACATCACAGAGGGAGGGGCTGCAGGGGTCAATGATGAACATGAGGTCAGACAGATTGAAACAACCTTCAGGAATCCAGACAGACCAGAAACAACCATCAGACGAGAAGACATCTTTAAACTCCCACCTGGAAGAGATGAACCAATCAGAACAGTGATGACAAAGGGAGTGGCTGGCATCGGGAAAACTGTCTTAACACAGAAGTTCACTCTGGACTGGGCTGAAGACAAAGCCAACCAGGACATCCAGTTCACATTTCCACTGACTTTCAGAGAGCTGAATGTGCTGGAAGAGAGAAAGTTCAGCTTGGTGGGACTTGTTCATCACTTCTTTACTGAAACCAAAGAAATCTGCAGCTTTGAAGACTTCCAGGTCGTCTTCATCTTTGATGGTCTGGATGAGTGTCGACTTCCTCTGGACTTCCATAAAACAAAAATTTTAACAAATTCTAAAAAGTCCACCTCAGTGGATGTACTGCTGACTAACCTCATCAGGGGGAACCTGCTTCCATCTGCTCGCCTCTGGATAACCACACGACCTGCAGCAGCCAATCAGATCCCTCCAAGCTGTGTTGACATGGTGACAGAGATCAGAGGGTTCACTGACCCACAGAAGGAGGAGTACTTCAGGAAGAGGTTCAGGGATAAAAAACAGACCAGCAGGATCATCTCCCACATCAAGACCTCACGAAGCCTCCACATCATGTGCCACATCCCGGTCTTCTGCTGGATCACTGCTACAGTTCTGGAGGAAGTTCTGAAAACCAGAGAGGGAGGAGAGCTGCCCAAGACCCTGACTGAGATGTACATCCACTTCCTGGTGGTTCAGACCAAAGTCAAGATGGTCAAGTATGATGGAGGAGCTGAGACAGATCCAGTCTGGAGTCCAGAGAGCAGAAGGATGATTGAGTCTCTGGGAAAACTGGCTTTTGATCAGCTGCAGAAAGGAAACCTGATCTTCTATGAATCAGACCTGACAGAGTGTGGCATCGACATCACAGCAGCTTCAGTTTACTCAGGAGTGTTCACCCAGATCTTTAGAGAGGAGAGGGGACTGTACCAGGAGAAGGTGTTCAGCTTCATCCATCTGAGTGTTCAGGAGTTTCTGGCTGCTCTTTATGTTGACCTTATGTTTATCAACCATGGCACTGATCTGCTCGCAGACCAAAAGGTTTCCCATAATTCAGATTTCTTCAAGAGTGCTGTCAACAAGGCCTTACAGAGTCCAAATGGACACCTGGACTTGTTCCTCCGCTTCCTCCTGGGTCTTTCACTGCAGACCAATCAAAGACTCCTACGGGGCCTGATGTCACAAACAGGAAGTGACTCACAGACCAATCAGGAAACAGTTCAGTACATCAAGAAGAAGATCAGTGAAGATCTGTCTGCAGAGAGAAGCATCAATCTGTTCCACTGTCTGAATGAACTGAATGATCGTTCTCTGGTGGAGGAGATCCAGCAGTACCTCAGATCAGGACGTCTCTCTACAGATAAACTGTCTCCTGCCCAGTGGTCAGCTCTGGTCTTCATCCTACTGTCATCAGAAAAATATCTGGATGTGTTTGACCTGAAGAAATACTCTGCTTCAGATGTAGCTCTACTGAGGCTGCTGCCAGTGGTCAAATCATCTAAAAAAGCTGTGTGAGTACATCAGTAGTTTAATATTTAAAATAATCATGTTCAATGTAACCCTAATGAAGTTTTCCTTTTTTTAAAATCATTTATTCAGGTTGAATGGCTGCAATCTGTCTTGGAGAAGCTGTGAGGCTTTGTCCTCTGTTCTCAGCTCACCATGTCTTTGTCTGAAAGAGCTGGATCTAAGTAACAACAACCTACAACCTGTAGGAGTGAATCATCTGTGTTCTGGACTGAAAAGTCTAAACTGTACACTTGAGGTTCTCCGGTCAGAATCAAATAGTTAATTTTTATTAACATTTAAAGTTGATTGTTACATATAGTGTGCCTTTTATGTAGCACCAACTAACTTGGGTTAAATTTTTGTTTAAGCTATATCATATCAATTGCTAGATTTAACTGCTTCATTTATGTTTGTCTGTTTGTTTGGGTTCTCCACAATGCATCCTTTCATTAATCCTTCTAATATGGAACACATCATATCCTTTATAATACAGTATGTTGTTCTGTGTGTCTACAGTGTTTCTGGCTGCCTGATTACAGAAAGCGGTTGTGCTTCTTTGGTCTCTGCTCTGAGCTCCAATCCTACTCATCTGAGAGAGCTTGACCTGAGTTATAACCATCCAGGAGACTCAGAAGTGAAGGTGCTCAATGCTGCATTGAACGATCCACACTGGAGATTGGAAATTCTCAGGTATGGATGATACAGGTGATCACTTATGGTAATGGGATGTATTTTAATCTATGAGATGTCACTTATCAGTGAGTTGTTAAAAAAGAAACATCTAATCTAGAATAAGAATGGTGAAATGAAGAGAAAAAGGTGTATTCTCATTGTGTGGGATGGTTGGAGTGCCAAATGTCACAAAAACCAAAATCCCTTATATTTCATTTAACAGTTTCTTAGGATTGCCAGACTTCTTGTGGTACTATGCCTATCCATTTCTGGGTCAGCTGTCATGTTGAAATCCCCAAGGTGTGTTTTTTGTGTGACCTTGGAGTGATGTGAAGAGGGAGTGACAAAACAAGGGATCATTAACATTTGGTCCATGTACATTTGCAATACATACCATGATGTTACTATTTATTCTATTTTACTAAACTGCTAGTAATGGTTGATGTCAGTGTTCAGTATTTACAAACCTCCAGGTTTTTTTTTGCACAATATATTCTTCAAATGTCAGAATCTAAAGACTGCCGCTAAATGTAAGTAACACTTTAATTTAAATATTGAGTAATTCTCAACATGAAGCTCCAGACAGGTTTTCCTCCCCTGAAACCATCCACCTATCTGAAACATTTCTGACATTCTGCAAAACAAAAAGATGAAAAACTTCCCTCAATTGAAAAATATAGAAAACGGAACATAAAATAGAAAATCGAAATTTTCTGTCATTTGATGTACTTAATATGAAATCAGCAGCACCAAATTCTTAGAATACCACCAAATTAAATTTATTATAGGTTAGAAATATACCCTTGATCAATTAAACTTGACTATCATCCATCCATCCATTTTTTTCCCAATTATCTGTCATTCAGTCGCGGGGCCAGCCACCTAAACAGGGTAGCCCAGACTTTCCACCTCCCAACCACATTCCACAAGTTATCAGGGCACAACGACAGACTGGCATAGAGTGAATCACTGCAGAAGCTGCACCAATCTATCTGCCTATCTCACGCTTCATCCTTTTCTCATTCCTGAGCAATACCCTGAGATACTTGGAACTCCTCCATCTGGAGCAGGACCTCATTCCCAACCCAGAGAGGACACTCCACCTTTTTCTGGCTGAGGACCATGATCTCGGACTTCATACTCTACTGCGAATCATTCAAGCAAGAGCTGGAAATCATGGCCTGGTTAGCGCAAACGGAACTACATAATCTGCAAAGCAGAGACCCAATCCTGAAGCCACCAAATTGTATCTCCTTAACACCTTAGTTGAACTTCAAAATTCTGACCGTAAAGGTTCTGAACAAAATCTGTGATAAAGGGCATCCTTGGTCAAACTCTAACTAAAAACAAACCCCATTTACTGCTGTAAATGCAGACCAGGCTGACAATGATCATATAGGGATCTATTGGTTCACAAGGGGGATCTGTACTCCATATTCCCTGAACACCCCAACAGGAGTCCCTGATTGACATAGTCAAATGCTCTGTAGACCTTCCACATTTTCTCATCTCATTCTTTCCCGTGAATTTTTTTCTCTTGTTATCGTTCTCCTTCCTACTTCACCACACACTGATCTGCACGAAACACTTTATCTACCAATGTTAAGCATTTAATTCACAGGCAGATTTAGTATTTAACAAGCTAATCACAGTACTATTTATTTTTACATATTCTTGTTTTATTCTTGTATATTTACTGTATACATTTTTTTTTTTATCTTTGGTTTATTTTATTTTTTGTTGTTTTTATTTATCTATATGATTTAGGTTCCTATACCAAGAGCTGAGTCCTAATGTCATGCCACTAACATAATGTAAGCTGATATGACTGTAAAAGTTACTTGAATCCTTGAATTATATGCAGACTGAGCTGTATAGTTTAGAATTATATTTGTAGAACTATGAGTTTATCTCTTATGGTCCTTAGGTTTTATGCCTCTCACATATACAATTTTACTCTTGGCAGTGGGTGTGCTTTTGATGAATTTGATGAGCAAGGATTTGCCTGGATTTCATGTCATTCGCATATCTTCTGCTCTGTGTTTTATGAGTTGAATTTCATATGTGTTTTGTTTATTAGACATGGAATTCAGTTTGGAGAGGAGACCTTAGTTTCAATTAGTCCTTATTGGGGACAGATGAAAACACACTATCAAGGTTGAGAATTTTGTTGGTTAATTGATCAAGTCTTGCATTGTATGATTTCCTGAGCCTTGCATTTATATGGTATTATTTGACCTTTAAGGTATGACTTTGTTGAATTTCCATACTGTTAAATGTGGTATTCCAGGAGTTTGATTACTCTCCACCATGCATGCTCACAGTGGGGCATTGAATCGAAGTCAAGATTTAATGCAATCTGCTGGTTTTCCTTAACCTTCTGAGACCACCACATAACATTTGTGATCTGATTATTTTTCAAAAACCTTTTGATTGAGTGCACAGTCATGGGTGAAGAATTGGTCTAAAGTGGGGAACATTAGGTAATTCATATTGCCGCTTAGAATAAGATAGTGTTTTGAATTTAAGGTAGAAGGTTTGTAAAAAAAAAAAGTGACTTTCCCAATTTAGAGCTTATATGACCAGTGTTATAAGACCTACCCACAACTATTATTTAGCAGCTAGAGGTATTGGCTTTGACTTTGGACATCACAAATGTCACACAAATGCTGCACCTCTGGATTTAAAGTAAAGGTTTGAGTGACCAATCCAGCTACTCCTAATTTGAGAGTTGTCAGTGGTATGTAAATAAGTTTCAGAAAAAAAAGTTTTCAGAAATGTGAAAATATTTTCTTAAGCTTCACAGTGTGATTTAGACTTGATCTTCCAGGTGATGAAGTTCACATCACAACCAGACAGTCCCATCTGAGCAGCAGAGGCAGTCACGGTCTTGAAAGTTGAGCATGGTAAAATGGTAGTGCAATTCATAATGTAACAGAATAATAATAATAATAATAATAATGATAATAATAATGGTAATAATAATGGTAATAATAATGATAATAATAATAATAGAACAAACAGTAAAATGACAACATCTTGGGTGTTAATGATAAAACAAGTCTGTAGTGAGCCCCCACCTCATAGCTTATCAGAATGAGGCTGATCCCCAAACCAACACAAAGGTCCACACATATGGCATTGCCTCCTCTGGATTGTGGAACCATTGCTCTGTTCCTGAGTAATATGGAGCATTGCTTGGTATTAAAGGCGTTATTGGGTCTTGTTACTAGTAGCTTCTTAACCTCAGGGAATGCAAATCTGGCTTGGGCAATGGCTATTATACATTTTTCTCAACAGTTATATATATAATATATGTATATGTTTATATATATATGTGTGTGTGTGTGTGTGTGTGTGTGTGTGTGTGGGTGTGTGTGTGTATAAATCTTTTCATTAATCAAAACATACTTTTTCTTGGGAAAACTGATCATGTGTTGCAACATCTGTTTGCTTGTTGAAGGAGACGAGGCTGCTCTGACCCCTCTTTTTCTTTCAGGATTGAGCCTGCTGGAGAAGGATGGTTGAGACCAGGTCTGAGGAAGTGTAAGTGTGTTTTTCATTGGCTTCATCATATTCAACCATCTTCACACTATTAGATTACTCATTTGTCAATCAGAATTTAAGTGATAGTATGTCTTTTACAGCACTTTGATTGTGTTTGTTCTCTCCATCAGATTCCTGTACGCTCACCATTGATACAAACACCGTACACCAAAAACTCAGACTATCTGACAACAACAGGAAGGTGACGGTTGATCAGGACCAGCCCTACCCTGATCATCCAGAGAGATTCAACTGGTGGCCTCAACTACTGAGCACAACTGGTTACACTGGTCGTTGTTACTGGGAGGTTGAATGGGAAGGAAAGGTTTTCATAGCTGTAGCTTACAAAGACATCAGAAGGAAAGGAAACAATGTTGACAGCAGGTTCGGGTGGAACGATAAATCCTGGTGTCTCAGTTGCTCTGATGGTGGTTACTCATTCCGTCACAAAAACATACAAACATCCATTCCCATCTCCTCCTCCTCCGTCTCTAACAGAGTAGCAGTGTATGTGGACTGCCCTGCTGGCACTCTGTCCTTCTACAGAGTCTCCTCTGACTCACGGATCCACCTCCACACCATCAACACCACTTTCACTCAACCTCTCCATCTTGGTTTTGGAGTCTGGTCTTGCTTTGGATCACTGGAACCTGGTTCTTCGCTATCTCTTTGTTTAGAGGAAGACTATTTTCCTGTATAAGGACACCTCAAAATGACAACTTTTGGATTTGAGGTATTTAACATTGGCTTCATGATCAATAGGGGGACAGCAAGGTTCATGAAATCCTTTTAAGAAATGTTATATAATTTTTATATTTTTTCACTGATATTTTTGCCTTAAGCTTAAATACATATGAACATGAATCAAACATATTGTAACTGGATAAATGGAAAGATAAATGCACATTCAGCAGTAGAAGGACTCTCAAGCTGGTTACCTGTTTTTTCCACAGCAGGAGGTTAGACGCATCCCTACAAACCACTTGAATGCAAAGTGGAGGACTCTTGTTTCTGTGTTCATCACATGGCTACATGTTACATGCTAGTTTTGCCAGATTCCCTAAGATTAAGCAACACCAATTCTGTGGATGATTTTATGAGTAAAAATGGATTGTTTTGTAACAGAACCAAAAACCTCTATGTGCACAAGAACAATGTCCTCTACCTCAAGTTCTACATGAATAGTCGTAAGTTGCCATTTGCTGTTGACAGTACAACAAACAAGGCACAAACTGAATTTATACAAACAATTATGCCATGATTGGATTAACTTTAAAGGAATCATTGAATCACCAAAGTTTGCCAATCACTGTTGCCAACTTCTCAGTAAGAAAAGTAGCTATCGGCTGTCGTAAAAGTCGCTATATTGACATCATAGCCTAATTTGCATAACCAAACTGGTTTATATAGTTGTAACTGACTATGCCGTGGAGGGGAATAATGTTGGAGAGACCAAAATGGTAATATGACACCCTAAGTATGTTTACAACCGAACCTTAAGTCAATATTTGTTTATTTTAGTTTTTATTAAATCCTTTGGTTTTTAATTATGAGTCAACAACATGTTACAGTACTTCTAAGTTTTATGAAAATGTTTTTGTTCACACTTCATTAAGTGACATTAATGTCTGATGGTAAGCCCACACAGGATCAAAAGGTAGCCGCTTTGTGCATTTCATTTTCAGTCTTGTCGTGGAGCAGAGGTGATCATCTCTGGTTCTGACTACAGCTAGGAGGTGGGACTGCCGTTGTTCCAGAACCGAGCCTCTTTTGACTGCTTTTAAATGTGGGAGGGGCACACATTGCAGCAATGCTGTTTATTGAAAATAAATTAAAGACAGCTGCTTTGATGTCAGTCTCCAAAGGTCTACAATAACAGCAGAAAATGTCACTACATTTGCCACTAGTCACTTTTTGGAAAGAAAGCAGCGGGAGGGGTCTGAAAACTTGCTAAGTATAGTGACAACATTGCTAAGTTGGCAACACCAGTGCCAATTGTATTGCACTGTACACTGAGGGAGAATGGACTAATTGTACTTTAAAGTAGGCTCAGTGACCTAATAAAAAACCTTGCATATCTTTCTGACATTTTTTGCTGAGCTAAACTGAACAGTTCTTCACAAATTTATATTACACATGCCATTCATCTCTTTGATGGTCCGTGATCTGACTTTCCATCTGTTTGGGGGTCCTTTGCCTTAATGTTTAAAATTCTGACTTAATGCACTAAATGTTCCATGGAGCAACTTGAAACCTTCCGAATAAAATATTTGCTTCAATTAACAATTTATTCTGAATCAATTCTGTAATAATTTGGCATCAACAGTCTAAAACTTTAGCTACAGAAAGTAAGAAAAAGCAAAGATGCCTGATTTTACTCTGGAGACATGTTTGCAGATGTCACTTGGCTCAATAAAAAATAAAACCTCTTTATTCCTGCTTTTGTCTGTGACTCAGAGTTGTGGGATTGAAGCTGCTTTGAAGCTCTGTTTATCATACCATACAATACCAATCTGATTCACAAAATGCTTTAAAATGTTACAGACTGCCCATAATGAAAAACCTTGTTTGAGTATATAAGTGCCCATATGTGCACTAGGCACCAGGACACTTGTGCCACAGTTTGACGATTGACTAGTTATTTTATCAGACTTGAGGCTGTATGTTTTTTGTTTTTTGTTTTTTTTAATAAAAGTAGTAAAGAGAGGAATGAAGATGTCAGCTGATTACCACCTGGTGGCGAGTTCGCTCAGATTGTGAGGGAAGATGCTGGTGAGACCTGGCAGGCCCAAATGTGTTGTGAGGCTCAACTGTCTGGTGGGAGTACCCTGTCAGAGAGAGCTTCAACCATGTCGCGAATAAGGCAGGGGACATTGAGTCTGAGCGGACTATATTCCATACCTACCCCATACTCCCACACCTGCTCCCTTTTATGCAGTCCTCTGCCAATCCTCTGGCAGGGACGAGGAATGCCAGCTGTGGGTAATTGTTAATCAGTAACCTTGCCCACAAAGTCAAATCCACAGCAATTAAAATCATGCATAAAAAAACAATAAAACCAAAACATAAGGGCAAGGTTTTCTGATAAATAGTTCTGTCCACTTTGACATGTTCTCTCCAGGCAAGTATCTCATGAGTAAAGAAGGATAGAACGTGAGATTGACAAGGGGATTGATGCCGGTCTGTCGTGGTGAAGAAGGAGCTGAGCCAGAAGGCAAAGCTCTTACTTTACCAGTCGATCTACGTTCCTACCCTCATCTATGGTCATGAGCTGTGGATCATGACCAAAAGAATGAGATTATCAGTACAGGCAGGTAAAATGAGTTTCCTCTGCAGGATGTCCAGACTGTGATAAGGGGGAGAAGCGTAGTCATCTGGCAGGGGCACAGAGCAGCTGCTCCTGAGCATTGAGAAGATCCAGTTGAGATACAACAGGCATCTGGTTAGGCTGCCCCCTGGATGGCTCCCTCGTGAGGTGTTACGGGCATGACCCTGTGGGAGGAGAACTCAGAAAACATATATATATATATATATATATACACTATTCACAAAAAGTTAGGGATATTCAGCTTTTGGGTGAAATTTCCCAACAAGCCTAAAATGCATTCAAACCTGTACAGGTGAACTTAATGTGATCTTCTCTAAGCTTTTAAATGCACATGTCCAACTGTTAAATGTTCCAATAAATTTTGCACAAGTTGCTGTTCTCTAACGAGCTTAACGGCAAAAATCACGGCAGGTGTGTGATCCTTGAATTGACCAATAAATGTCCTGGTTCAATTAGAGCTGGTGTTTAAACAGTTGTCCTCATCATGCTGTTCACATTTTGACATCATGAGACCAAGACGACACCTAACAATGGAACAACAGTCCCTTGTCATTGCCATGCTTCAAACAGGACGTTCTCAGACAGAAGTGGCCACTGAGCTTGGAGTGTCACAGAGTGTCATCAGCAGGTTGCAACAGAGATATGGAGAGACTGGAAGAGTCACAGAAAGGCCTAGAAGTGGACGTCCTTTGGCCACATCCCGTGCTGATGACCGCTACATTGTGAACACTGCCCTGAGAAACCGGATGATGAATTCCACTCAACTCCAGGCACGTTTAAGAGAGGTGAGAGGCACCCAAGTGTCACGTCAGACCATTCGAAACCGTTTCCATCAGCGTGGTCTGCGTGCTAGACGACCTGCACGGGTACCTGACCACACCACCAGGCACAGGCATCATCGTCTTGCATGGGCCAGGGAGCATTTACGCTGGACGAGGAACCAGTGGGCCTCTGTGCTGTTCTCTGATGAAAGTCGATTCACACTGAGCAGAAATGATGGCCGGCAACGATGTTGGAGACGTTAGGGAGAGCGCTATGCATCAGCCACTGTTGTCACCAGGCCAGCTTTTGGTGGTGGCGGTGTTACAGTGTGGGCAGGGGTGTCCACTTGGTACAGAACTGCCCTACACTTTGTGAATGGTACAGTGACAAGCCCATACTACCTGAATAACATCATTAATCCAGTGATTGTGCCCCTACATGAACAGCACAGGCCTAATTTCATCTTCATGGACAACAATGCTCCTGCTCATCGAGGCCGCATCATCAGGGAACGGCTGTTGGAGACTGGTGGACCTCAAATGGAACGGCCTGCACTCTCTCCAGACCTGAATCCCATTGAAAACCTGTGGGATCAGCTGAGCCGTCGTGTAGAGGCTCGAGACCCTGCACCCCAGAACCTCAATGACCTGAGGGCTGCCCTTCAAGAAGAGTGGGATGCCATGCCTCAGCAGGCAATAAGTTGCCTTGTGAACAGCATGAGACGTTGTTGTCAAGCTGTAATTGATGCTCAAGGGCACATGACCAGATATTGAGACGTTCACATTTTTTGTTGTGGTGTAACTACCATTGTTGTTACCTTTTGTGTTGAATGAATTTTTTGAGATGAGGAAATCAGTAGTGCATCCTTCTACTTAAATGTCTTACTTTTATATTATATCACTGTAGCATGAACATATTGCATTTTCTATAAATTTCACCTGAAAGCCAAATATCCCTAACTTTTTGTGAGTAGTGTATGTATGTATGTATGTATGTATGTATGTATGTATGTATGTGTATGTATGTATGTATGTATGTGTATATATATATATATATATATATATATATATGTATATATATATATATATATATATATATATATATATATATATATATATATATATATATATGTATATATATATGTATATGTGTATATGTATATGTGTATATGTATATGTATATGTATATATGTATATGTATATATGTATATGTATATATGTATATGTATATGTATATATGTATATGTATATATGTATATGTATATGTATATATGTATATGTATATATGTATATGTATATGTATATATGTATATATATATATGTATATGTATATATATATATATATATATATATATATATATGTATATATATATATATATATATATATATATATATATATATATATATGTATATATATATATATATATGTATATATCATATACACACTGCGCAAAAGAATAATTCAATTCAACTTTATTTGTATAGTGCCACTTCACAACAATGTTATCACAGGGCACTTTATATACATGGATCAACAACCACATCATTTTAAGCCAATCCATACATGTTACTACTGTGATTGTATTGTGTGTATGCTTTCTTGTGGTAGTGTTTGTGTTTTTTTTCAGGTGACTGCCAACAAAGACCGAGGCGCCGCCCGACACCAGCATTGGACCGCCTGAGGAGACGGGTCGGGACGGGATTGGCTCCCTACTTTTTAAAAAGAAGGACAACAGTGTGTCTGGTTGGAGGGTTCAGAGGGACGAAGTGGGAGTACCATCCTTCGCGTTGCGTCAGGCTGGCAGAGCGAGAGATACTCTGTGAAGTTTGTTAAAAGCTGTGAGCAGCCTATTTGGTTTGAGTTTTCTCTTGTTTTTGTTCGACAAGGAGGTAAGAACCTGTTTTTTTGTTTTCACATTTATTTTGCATAGGTAAGTTCAAAACCAAAGCATGGGATCTGTTTTGTTTATGTTGGTGTTTGCTCACTTTGAGATTGTTTTTTCCCATTATTAACTCTACTTGTTTTTCAGATCAGACGTCTTCTGTTAGATCATTGGTTATTATTTTTTGTTGTAAAAATAAGCCTCTTTTCGTTGGAACCTTCCCGTGTGCCAGTCTGACTTAACTGAAGGATGGTATTTTCCTGTTGCGCTCAGAAACCCCTAGACTGGGCGTAACAATACATATCCTGTAATAGAAACCAACTGATTGCATCGAGTCATGAATTCGATCCAATCCCCCATCCTGAGCTGCACGAGGCGACAGTGGGAAGGAAAAAACTCCCCTTTAACAGGAAGAAAACCTCCGGCAGAACCCGGCTCAGGGAGGGCAGCCATCTGCCTCGACTGGTTGGGGTGGAGACGACAGGAAAGACAGATCAACATGTACAACTGCACTTAATCAGGAAGACCTGCGGAAAAAAGGAGAAATAAGTTAGAGACGGCCATATTGGCATATATTTATACACTAATATATTAGAGAAATAGAGCGAGGTACTTCTCAGTGCATCAGGTAACATCCCCATTGCTACATAAGTAATGGATGGCTAGACTACCCATAACTATAAGAGCAATGAGCAGAACCTGGACAGTTGGGTCCCGTACATGCAGACTCCAACTCAGGAGATGCTCATATCCTAACTATAAGAATCATGGAAAAGGAAGGTTTTCAGCTCCATCTTAAAGGTGTGGAGGGAGTCGGCCTCCTGAACCCACGGTGGGAGCTGGTTCTATAAGAGAGGAGCCTGATAGCTAAAGGCCCTTCCTCCCATAGTACTCTTTGAGACTCTGGGAACCAGCAGTAAACCTGCAGTCTGAGAGCCAAGTGCTCTATTTGGAATATATGGAACTATAAGATCTTTTATGTACAATGGAGCTTGGTCATGGAGAGCTTTATATGTGAGGAGAAGAAGTTTAAACTTTATCCTGGATTTAACAGGGAGCCAGTGTAGAGAGGCTAAAACTGGTGAAACATGATCTCTCCTGCTAGTCCTCATCAGAACCCTCGCTGCAGCATTTTGGATCAGATGGAGACTTTTCAGGGCATATTTGGGACAAGCCATAAATAAGGAATTGCAGTAATCCAGTCTGGAAGTAATAAAGGCATGGACTCATTTTTCAGCATCTTTCTGAGACAAGATGCTCCTAATCTTTTGCAATATTACGCAGGTGGAAGAAGGCGGTTCTAGAAACCTGTTTTAAATGTGAGCTAAAAGACAAGTCCTGGTTAAGATGACTCCAAGATTTCTCACAGTGGTACTGGAGGCCAGATTAATGCCATCCAGATTAATTACATAACTAGATAATTTTGTTCTGAATTTTGATTTTCAGGCCCGAAGATAACGACCTCTGTCTTGTCTGAGTTTAAAAGGAGAAAATTCAGTCATCCAGGTCTTGATGTTTGTAAGACATCTTTATAATCTATGAAACTGATTGGTTTCATCTGGCTTCATGAAAAGGTAGATCTGAGTGTCATCCGCATAGCAATGAAGATTTGTACCATGCTGCCTGATGATAAGGGAAGCGTGTATAATGTGAAAAATATCAAATAAATATGACTGGAACCAGTCTAATGCGGTCCCTTTAATCCCAATAACATGTTCCAGCCTTTGTAGCAGAATATTGTGATCAATAGTGTCGAATGCAGCACTGAGATCTAAAAGAATGAGTCCAGACAGAAGTCCTTTATTTGAGGCCATGAGAAGATCATTAGTGACTTTCACCAGTGCTGTTTCTGTGCTATGATGAGCTCTAAATCCTGACTGAAACTCTTCAGATTGTTTCTGCTCAGATAGGAACATAGTGGGGTTGAAACTGTTTTCTCAAGAATTTTAGAGAAGTGGAGATTAGATATTGGTCTATAATTAGCTAAAACTCCTGGATCCAGAGTTGTTTTTTAAGCAATGTTTTAATTACAGCTGTCTTAAAATACTGAGGTACATATCCTATTAATAGAGATGAATTGATCAGGTCCAGTACAGATGTACTGATTAAGAAATTTTTTTTCCTTGAATAATCTGGTTGGGATGGGGTCTAAAACACAGGTTGAAGGTTTAGATGAAGCTATTATGTTGGTTAACTCGGAGAGCTGTACAGGCAAGAAACGGTCCAAATGAAAACCTGCTTCAGATGAAACAGCATTAGTAGTGTTAAGGTTATTACTGATTTCCTTCCTGATAGAAACTATTTTGTTTACAAAGAAACTCATAAAGTCATCACAGCTGAGGTTCAAAGGAATTCAGTGCCTTGCAAAAGTATTCACCCCCTTGACATTTTTCGTGTTTCGTCACCCCACAGCCTGGAATCAAAATGGATTGTTCAAGGGTTTGCATTATTTAATTTACAGAACATGCCCACAACTTTGAAGACGCAATATGTTTTTTTTTTTTTTAATGTGAAGCAAACATCAAATGAGACAGAAGAACAGAAAACATCATTGTGCATAAGTATTCATCCCCCAATGTCAGTACTTTGTAGAGCCAGCTTTTGCGGCAATCACAGCTCCAAGTAATTTTTGATAAGTCTCTACGAGTTTACCACATCTTGCCAGTGGGATTTTTGCCCATTCTTCAAGGGAAAACTGCTTCAGCTCCTTCAGGTTTGATGGTTTGGGCTTATGAAAAGCAATCTTTAAGTCTTACCACAGATTCTCAAATGGATTGAGGTCTGGACTTTGACTAGGCCATTTCAACACTTTAGCAGTATGCTTGGGGTCATTGTCCTGCTGGAAGGTGAACCTCTGTCCTAGTCTCAGATCACTGACAGATTGATAGAGGTTGATTTCTGTATTTAGCACCATCCATCTTTCCCTCGACTCGGACCAGTTTCCCAGTGCCTGCTGCTGAAAAACATCCCCACAGCATGATGCTGCCACCACCATGTTTCACTGTGGGGATTGTGTTCTTGGGGTGATGGGATGTGTTAGGTGTGCCCCAGACATACCTTTTTCCTTGATGGCCAAAAAGCTCAATTTTAGTCTCATCTGACCAGAGCACCTTTCTCCATAAATTTTGACGATCTCCCACATGCCTTTGTGCAAAGTCAAAATGTGCCTTCTTAGTTTTAGCAGAAAGTAATGGCTTTCTTCTGGCCACCCTTCCATAAAGCCCAGCTCTTTGGAGTGTATGGCTGATTGTGGTCCAATGGACAGATACTCCAGCCTCTGCTGTGGAACTCTGCAGCTCCTCCAGGGTTACCTTCGGTCTCTGGGCTGCCTCTCTGATTAATGCCCTCCTTGCCCAGTCTGTCAGTTTTGGTGGGCAGGTTTGTTTTGGGACCATGTTCTTTCCATTTGATGATGATGGATTTTATGGTGCTCCTGGGGATCATCAAAGATTTAGATTTTTCTTTTATAACCTAACCCAGACATGTACTTCTCAACAACTTTGTCTCTAACTTGTTTGTAGAGTTCTTTGGTCTTCATACTGGTGTTTGGTTAGCAGCGCCTCTTCATTAGATGTTGCAGCCTCTGAGACCTTTCAAAAGAGGTGTATATGTACCGATAGATCATGTGACACTTAGACTGGACACAGGTGAACTTTGTTTCACTCATAGTGTGACTTCTGAAGGTAATTGGTTGAACCAGAGCATTTTAGGGCCTTCATAACAAAGGGGGTGAATATATATGCACATGGCAATTTTCAGTTTTTATCTTTAAATTTCTTTTTTTTTTTTTATTCATATTTCTCATTTTACTTCAAAACTTGGACTGTGTTGTGCAGATCCATCAAATATAATTCTGATGTAAAAAATAGTCAAATTAGAGGTTGCAATGTAACAAATTAGGTAAAAGGCCAAGGGGGGTGAATACTTTTGCAAGGCACTGTAGATGACTCAACAGCACTATGGCTCTTAGTCTGGTTCCAGTGCTAAAAAGAAATCTGGGATTGTTCTTGTTCTCCTGTATCAATGATGAATAATAAGCTGTTCTAGCCGCATGCAAGGCTTTTTTGTACACTATTAAACTTTCTTTACAGACTATGCAACACTCTTCTAAGCCAGATGAACACCATTTTCTTTCCAAATGCCTTGATGTGTGTTTTAAAGCTTGAAGCTGGGAATTAAACCACAGGGCCGCTTCTTCTGACTGGTTCTCTTCTTCTTTAGAGTAGCAACATTATCTAGTGTTATACGCATTAAAACTGTCATTCTAGCAACACATTCATTGACCTGTGTCAGAGTAAAGCTCAGATGATTTTTCCTGTCAAGTTAACACATGGTATTGATGGTATTGGAGGAAATACTGCTGAAATAGACTTCTTAAATTTGTTAACAACACTATCTGACAAACATTGACTATAATGAATTTTCTTATCAGCCATTGTGTAGTCAAGTAAAGTAAACTCAAAAGTTATTTAAAAAATGATCAGACAGAACAGGGTTATGAGGAAAAACTGTTAGTCGATCACTATTAATGCC
Organism: Telmatherina bonti; assembly: GCF_933228915.1. Lineage (NCBI taxonomy): Eukaryota > Metazoa > Chordata > Actinopteri > Atheriniformes > Telmatherinidae > Telmatherina > Telmatherina bonti. The sequence goes on from NC_136633.1 coordinate 5,225,367, forward strand.
ACATGTCAGAACAAGATCCAGAGTATGATGATGAGAATGAGTCGGTCTGTGGACATTTTGGGAAAATCCAATTGAACTTAGAGTTAAAGGCAATTTTTAAACTGTCATGTTAATCATCAACATGAATGTTTAAATCCCCCAGAACACTAACTTTATCAGTATTCAGCACTAAGTCTGATAAGAGGTCTGGGAAGTCAGTTAAGAACTGTGAGTAAGATCCAGAGAAGTGGCTTCTCTGATTTCCATCTTGAGTGGGATAGACTAAGAGTCAGGTGTTCAAAGGTAATATAACTATGTTTATCTTTAGGACTAACCAATATTTATGATTTAAAGATAGCTGCCACACCTCCTCCTTGACCTGTAGTTCTGGGAAAATGAAAATTTAGAAATTCTGGTGGAGTCGATTCATTAATACTAACATGATCCTCCTGCTGCAGCCAGGTTTCTGTAAGACAAAATAGATCAGTATGAAGATGGCGACAGGGGTGAGATTACAGAAAGGCAAGTGAGACTACAACTCTGCTTCCTAGTCTCAGTCCTGAACAGTCATGGGTTTAATTGACGAATAAGATGATCCAAGTTCCTAGAAATGAGAGTTGCTCCATCCATTGTGGGATGAATCCTGTCTCTCCTAATAAGACCAGGTGTTAAGTTTAAACCCTTAACATCTTAACATAATTATCATTAAATAATCAGGAGTCCAGACAAGGCATTCTCATGTTTTTGCTTGTAAGCGGGGGTTACAGGTCAGTCACTACAACCCAGCAAAAACCCAACCTTCAACAAACCACTTGCAGTTTTATTGAAAGATACCACGTGACATTCATACAAGTTGATACAATACAATGTGTATTTAGATACACAAACTCACGTGCATGTATGTGTGCGCAACTTCAGTGTGTGTGTGTGTGTGTGTGCTTGTTTGGTGGGTTCAGAAGTTCGATGTGTGTGCGTAATCCTTTTCCCGTAACCGTTCTTATGGGAACCAAATGATTTTCCACTCTCGGCCGGTCCAGTCCTTGGATAATCGCCCAGACTTCGTGTTCTTCAAAACAGTTCTCAAGCCCTCTTACACACACAGGAAAACTTTCAACTTGTACATGAAGATTAATGAAGGATATACCAATATAAGATTAATAAGAAATTATCATAGTATAAACTGAAAATAATATAACAAACTAAAATTTTGACAGAGAAATACACAAACTCTCTGTACTTTGGCCATCTTGCAAAGGAACACGTGGCTATGCAGTACACAAAGTTATCCTCTAGATGGGGTGAATAGACCACCAATAAATGAACACACAACCTCCAAAACACATTAGCACTTCAATTTGGATCTACTAAGGGAAAACCCTTAGCTCAACTTTTTTTTACAGATACCAACGACTCCAAACCACCAAGAGGAAATGTCCAGATATGGTTCTTCACGGCTCTTCTCCATGGCACAAGTCCCCCCGAGTCCACCGCCCTGCAAAACACAGTTAGATCGCACTTCCAGTCCTCAATCCTCCACAGAGGAGAGTTTTCTCAGGTGTGCCACACAGTCGTTCCTGCCATGTTAGGTATGACACTAGTCAGCGTCCTCCGTTTCGGCTGGGAACTGAAACACATGCTTCACATGTGATGCATGAGTACAGGAAGATTTTCCTTCAAGTTTTACAGCGCTAGGGGTTGCAAGTAAGACACGAAATGGACCTGCCCATCTCGGAGAAGTCCAACATTTTCGCTTAAGAACCCGCACCAGGACTAAATCCCCAGGGGCCAGAACCGGTGGTTCCTGCAAAGAAGAACAGACTGGCAGATCATTGCTTTTAACTACAGATTTATTCTTAAACATTTGTATCATCCAACCTGCTAATGTATTTTCAGGGTCGGCCCTAGCCCAAACACTGGCAGTTTAAAAGCTCTTAAATGCACAATTTCAAAATGGGTTAATCCATTTCTATCTGTAGGCGTGATACGCATATACAGTTTAACTAAGTCTAAACAGTCAACCCAATTACATCCTGTGTGTTCCATTGTTTTACGTAACCTAAGCTTTATAGTATAGTTTGTTCGTTCAACCAACTCTGCAGATTGTGGATGATAAGGACAGTGGTTCTTTAAGGTGATTCCTAAATTAACAGCAATTTCAGAAATGACTCTATTTGTAAAATGAGATGAGAAACAAAACCAAAAGCATAAAAATATCTTGACACAATATAATTCATAATAGCTGTAGCAACATGTGCTGGACCATGGCTTAATATAGCTGCAGTTTTAAAAAGACTTTTTGGTAACACAAGTTTGTTCTGAATAACATAAACATCATCCTTCATCTCGGCTCCAGCAGTTAACCACAGCTGCTTCTCAGATGTGGGTGCATTTTACTGCATGTCTTTAAAGTGGAACTATTATGTGCATTTCAGGCCACTTTATTTTTATTTCTGAGACCAGAAGGGCTGGGATTGATCGAGTTATTGTCAGAAATTGCTTTATTTACTTCAGATCGACCCTCTCTGTAGGCTGTCAGATCAGCCTGCGGGCAAAACGAGTGGATTGAGACTCTTCCGCATTAAGCCCCGCCTCCCGCCACTGCACTACATCGGGAGCGCGCACCGCACCTGCTTTCACCGTCATTGCAACATCTCATAAACAGAAGGATTAGGCTAATATGAACTCAATAAAAAAAAACAAAATACAATGTCAACACATAGCATACAGCCCTACATGTTGGAACCTGAATCAGAGCCTGAAAACGAAGTGGAAAACAGCAACCCACAGCAACGGATGCAGCAGGATGTCTCTCTTTGGTAAACTCACCAGCCATCGTTGGAAATAACTTTATCCCACGTTTTCCACCCGCCTGATGTATTTGTACATGCCCTTGTTAACCAGTAGAAGGTAACCAATCACCGAACCTTATCCCCCGGGACGTCACAAGGATTTCCAAGTAGAAAAAAATCTCTAAAACAATGCGTTTTTTGTCGCCATGGAAACCGAACGGAGAGAGTGCTGGAACTCACACTCAAACTCAAACATGTGTTTAGGTGATAAAAATACAGTGTCGTTCACATGTCTGATGAGGATTCAACACTGTAACACTGTAGAAAGCTCAGAAAACTTGAAATACCATAATAGGACCCCTTTAATGATCGAAACATCAATGTGTGTATGCTGACTCTCTGTATACAATGTTTTTAGACCGTGCACTCCAGTTGCCATCTGTTTGGCAACTTCTTCTGCAACAGCATTTCCTAAAGCTACGTCTGATTTCTATGACGTATGAGCTGAACACTTGCACACAGCAATCTTCTCTGGACACATTACTGCTTTTAAAAAGTCTGTTATCAAAGAGGCGTGCTGAACAGGCTTCCCAGACGAAGTTACCATCCCTCTACGCTCCCACTGAGCTGCAAAAAAGTGTAAGGTTGCAAAGGCAAATTGACTATCTGTATAGATCGCAACTGATTTTCCTTCAGCTTGTTTACATGCTTGTGTTAAGGCTATTATTTCTGCCACTTGTGCTGACAGACTCGATGAAATTTGTCCAGCTTCCACGATTTCTTTTTGTGTAACAACATCAAAACCCGTTCGCTGTCTGTCCCGAAGATCTTTAGAACTAGACCCATCAACATAGAAGACCAGACCATAACCAAGAGGTGTATCTTGCAGATCAGGTCTGGGCTTGCACAATCTCTCTGTTAAAGCTTGGCAGTCATGTTTTTCCCCATCTTCTTCAGGCGGAATCAATGTTGCTGAATTCACTGTTTTACAGCATTTTATTGTCAAATGTGGGTGAGACAATAATGTGGCAACTAAAGATAAATGTCTAGCTGGTGACAGAAAAGTCATTTTTGTTTGCATGAGAAGAATTTCCACCTCATGAGGGACTAATAATGTTAATGGAAACAAGACAATTTCAGCTGTTGCTGGTACCCGCAATGCTGCGGCACAAACAACTCTCACACACGGAGGTAACACACTCAACACGGGATCAAGTCTTTTCGAATAAAACCCTATGGGTTTTAGTTTCCCTCCGTGTTCTTGAGCTAACATTTAAGTCCACAGTTTGAATAAATGGCTTTGAGTAATCTGGCAAACTCAGAACTGTAGAACTTGTCATGGCTTGTTTCAGATCCTGTAAAGCCTGTAAGGACTCTGGTGTCCAGGTCAGCACATCTTACATGGACTTTGGCTGCTCGTATGTTATATCCAATAAGGGTTGAGTAATTTCTGTATAGTTAGGAATCCCTGCTCAACAAAAATTACACAGACCAGGAAACTGCATCATTTGTTTCGTGGTCACTGCTCATGGTGCGTTTAATATTGCTTCCTTTCTGTCTTCACACAGTCTTCTCCCTTCACCACTTATTAAATGGCCTAAGAACTTCACTTCCTCTTTTACCCACTGAAGTTTTTTGAGTGAGACTTTATTTACTGGTATGTGCCAAGAATCTGAGAAGTTTGAGTGATGTTTCTCTACAGTTTTCTTCGCAGTTTGCCGCTATGACGATATCATCCATGTAGGAAATTACCTGTGATGGGCGGGGACTTTAAATCCAGCCAAACAGTTTTGGATAGCTGCTGAAAAAATTGTTGGAAAATCACAAAAACCCTGTGGTAATCTAGTAAATGTGTACTGTTTTCCTTCAAATGTAAACCTGAACCAACCTCTGGACTCTTTTTGAACTGGAATTGATAAAAATGCGTTACTTAAATCTATCACTGTGAAAAATTTCTGTGAAGGTTTCAAATTGTTAAGAACCGTGTGCGGTCAGGGACGTTCGGAGCACGACTCTCTACTGCTGCATTCACTGCTCTAAGATCCTGTACAGGTCTCCAACTTCCATCTGCCTTCCTGACTGGAAAGATTGGGGAGCTGCAACACACATCCGCATTTTCTTCGATAATTCCTGTCCTGTTTTTCATATCCTCTATGACCGGTCTGATTCCTTCAATTGCATCTGGTTTTAAGGGTTACTGTCTGATTTTTGGTCTATAATCTGTTTTGGATTTTATGACAACTGGCTGAGCTGTGGTCATTAACCCTACATCATTTTTCCCTTTTGCCCACAAAGTTTCTGGAATTCCTTTTATCTCAGGGTATAAGTTTAAATCCTCCAAATATCACTCTGCTGTTGAACAGCTGGGTTCTTCCAAGTGTGTCTGTGGAGTTGCATTGAAAACCCACCCCAAGCGTTTCCGATACATCTGTCTGTCTCTGTTCAGCTCCCACCCCCATTTCCTGGCTGCCAGTGCTCCTGCTTGTCTCCCTGTGCAATCACGTGACCTACTTCCTGCCAAGTGGAACCTGGCTGCTTGGTGAGTGAGAGATGTGGAAAGCTTTATTGAAAGATACCACGTGACATTCGTACAAGTTGATACAATACAATGTGTATTTAGACAAACTTGCATGTATGCATGTGCATGTATGTGTGCGCAACTTCAGTCTGCTTGTATGTGCATGTGTATGTGTGTGTGTGCTTGTTTGGTGGGTTCAGAAGTTCGATGTGTGTGCGTAATCCTTTTCCCGTAACCGTTCTTATGGGAACCAAATGATTTTCCACTCTCGGCCGGTCCAGTCCTTGGATAATCGCCCAGACTTCCTGTTATTCAAAACAGTTCTCAAGCCCTCTCACACACACAGGAAAACTTTTAACTTGTACATGAAGATTAATGAACGATATACAAATATAAGATTATTTAGAAATTATCATAATATAAACTGAAAATAATATAACAAACTGAAATTCACACCACCAGGTTTTCCCCAGAAGCTTTTCCAATTATCTATAAAGCCCACATTTTGTTCTGGGCACCACCTAGACAGCCAGCAGTTAAAGGATGAAAAACGGCCTAACATGTCATTGCTGGTCAGATTTGGCAGGGGTCTGGAGAAAACTATAGAGTCTGAAAATGGTTTTAGCTAAGTCACACACTGAAGCAACATTTACTTTGGTGATCCCTGATTGGCGTAACAGAGTGTCATTTACCCCAACATGAATAATAATCTTGTTGTATTTCCATTTAGCCTTAGCCAGCAGTTTTAAGTAAGATTCAATGTTGCCTGCTCTAGCACCTGGAATGCATTTAAGTTTTCTAAATATGGAGTGCATACGTTTCTCACAAGTGAGTCTCCAATTATCTCCAGTTAGTGAGCCGTTGGAGAGGAGTGTGACAGAGACTTTACCTAAGGTGGTGACAGTGATGTAGCGGGGCGGACAGCACGGCAGGTGAAGGTCTGTTTTGGAGCCCGGGTAAAGGATAGTATGGACCTGCGAGCCTTACTGCAGCACTCGGGCACAGGGGGAAGCACCGTGGTGCCAGTGAGCTGCTGGTCTGGGACTCGTCGCCTTAAGGGAGGGAAATCCCCAAGACTGAGCACGTTGAACCTGTTGTAGCAGGGGATGTCGATTGGTGGAGGTGCATTGGAGTGACGTCTTCCTCTTTACCGCCATGGAGCAACATGGAACCGGGGCTCCTGTTGGCTTGGTGTGGAGCTGACCAGGATCTTTAGTTTAGCTCTAAGATGCAACCAGGTCTCTGGATCAGTGAACTGTGGAAGGTTCCCAGTGGCAGGATGGCCATCAATATGAGCCTTGTCGGGGAATGCTGCACCAGCATCCACAGCTGCATGGCAGGAACCGGTGACATCAGGAACCTGGGAATCTGTTTTTGGATCGTGTGTCCATCATGATCTCAGCTTCTCGGATCCGATGCAGATTTGATTTCCGTGACTCCAGTTCAGCTATTTTTTTCGGCCAGGCGCAAATCACCGAAAGAATCAGTGGGGGACGGAGAGGTGAGCGGAGCCATTTTGAGTGTCCTCTAAATGTTAGCAGCTAGCTAACAGCCGCCGGGTCTGGTTGACAGGACCTCTGCTGATCGAGAGATGCCTGTGCTCTGGTTAGTCTATTGTTGATTTAAGTTATATCTTGTCTGGAGGCTGCAATAAAACTCTGAATACTGAAATGAGTTTCAGGTCAATCTGGGCCGGGATATGCAGAGATTGTCCTCAAGGATATTACAGTCAGAGGGCTGGGGTAGGTGTCTTTGAGCGGAAGCGGAAGTAATGGTAACTGGACCTTGTTCAGAGAAGGAGCTGTGGTCTGCTCTGAGGTCTTACCCACTGTACTTCACTGTTATGTGATGCCTCCTTCTCCCATATGCCTTTCCAGTATTGTTCCGTCTCCAGCCTTGGTGGGTCAGCTTGTGTACCCTGCCACTGGGAGTACACTTTAGCTGGGTTAGTTGAGAATAGCCAGTTTGTTCTTCTGGCCTCAACTTCTCTTTTGTATCTCTTCAGTCGCACAGCCAATGCTTGAAGTCTTTGTTTGGCAGTTTCCAGGGCCTCAGGTACGGACATCTGGCTGTACTTTACTGGCACCCTCTTCATGGTTGTGCACTTCTGGAGTTCTGACAGTTGCCTTGATCTTGGTTTCTAACCTCCTCTTCCATGGTGCCTCCTTCTTGCCCTTGATGTGATGTCAGCCAAGCTTCTCCAGGATCACTGTTGCTGTACTGTATATCAGCTCAACGGCTTCAGTGATTGTTGCGGTGGGGATTGTACTTATTGCTGCATTCACCTAAGTTAGAACGCTTTCTGGTGGTACATCACCAGTTCTTGCCAGTGGGAGCTGGGGGTGGCACAGCTCCCACTATATCTCTTTCTTTCTCATTCATATATATATATATATATGTATATATATATATATATATATATATATATATATATATATATATATATATATATATATATATATATATATATATATATATATATATATATGTATATTTATATATATATATATATATATATATATATATATATATATATATATATATATATATACATATATATATATATATATATATATACAGATGATATTAGCATCTGAAAACACTTAGCATCTGAAAAGCATTTGATATTAGCATCTGAAAACACTGCTATTTTCTTACACCCTTCTCCTGCTTTGTGAGCATCAACTACTTTCAGTTTCAGTGTTCTTGACAGCTGTTTAGAGGAACACATGGTGCTGATTGTGGAGGCAAGGTCAGATGAGTCTGAGCATTTAAAACCTTTGAGACTGACATCACCTGGTCTTTCCAGACACTAACTGTAAACAATCCAGGACACTGTCAGATCTCTGTTGTCAAATTGGGGGCGTACAAGGTACTAACTCTGCAGGATGCCCAAACTTTAACAGACGCCATATTTTGTTTTCTGTTATGTTGAAGGTTTAAATGATGGAAATAGGTGGAAATAGGATGTAACTTTTGTTTGACATGTTATAAGAATGTCTAAACTGTACTTTGATGCCTTTTCGAGATTTTCCATCTTTTTAAAGCTCCTTATTTGCACATTAAATATATATTTGCACATATACATATATATATATACACACACAGTATACATGTGTGTGTATGTGTCCATTGGTGTTAATTTGGTCACATGATATAATAGGACAAGGGTGGGCAACGCCGGTCCTCACCACCTTATTCTGTGTGGTGTGAAAGAATATTCTCCAAAGCAGAAGAAATTGTCTCCAGGAAATTGACTTTTACTCTAGACAAACTCTTGTTCTTGAATAAAAATGGTTAGGTGAAATGGGAACTCCCAGTAACCACAAGCACAATCAAAAAACATTACATGCATGATATAATCACATCGCCATTGAACCCTGAAAATATTTGAAATGACCTTATTTAATCTGGGATCAATGATTCTCGGAGTACAAAGATTACTGTCGGCAGTCAATATTTGATATGACATACTTTTCAAAGCAAGAAAGAACAGGAGTATATTAGGTTTAGTTTTATTTAAGTCAATGAAACAAAACTGAGAATGGCATACACAAGATGCTTCAGCATGAACTGCAATATAATCACATAGCCAGGGGAAGTCACCCTTGTGCTTAATGTCAAGTAAATTGTATTAATAACAAGGTTAAAAAAAAAAAAAACAGATGTTGATCAAATTTCTGTACAACTAAAAGTGATAAAAAATACAAATAAAAAAACAGAAATAAAGGGGGCATAAACAACAATAAAACACAGATCAAAGCAATAAAAGACTAAAATGATACAAATAATCTGCCAAAAATGCCAATACACAGTCTGGTTCAAAAGCAAATGAGTCTAAGCAAGATTTTAAAATGTCTACTGTTGGCGAGATACTAACATGAACAGGGATGCTGTTCCACAGTTTAGTATTGACAACAGAAAAAGTTATCTTCTCCTTAGCTCAGCTTCTACCTCGGGATAGCAAGGAGTGACTGGTCCGCACACCTCAGCAAGCTTCTAAAAGGAGCATGTGGGGTTAAAAGATCAGCAAGATATAGGGCCAGCCAATTTAAAGATCTTAAAATCAACACTACAACTATCAAACCCCATGTAAAGAAGACAAAACAGGTGTGTCTGTCTGCCACGTGCCAGTCAACACGTGTAACCGATTTTTGGATCCACTGCAGATGATACATGAGGGACTGACTCACATCTAAAAAGAGGCTGTTTCAGTAGTCAACTTTTAACAAAATAAAAGTTGAGCATAAAGATGCTGGTGTAGAATAAATTAATTCTACACCAGAGACAGAAAGAAAATGCTTGACTTTTGACAAAATTCTAAGTTGGTAAAAACTAGCTCTGACCATGGCACTTGCATGCTTATTAAAAATAAGAGTACTATAAAAAATAATAAAGATTACAGTGAATGAATGATGCTTAGAGTAGTGAACCAATTTCCAATACAATGGTCCAAAAGGGTTCAATCTTCACAACGCTTTGTTTGTCTAGGGGTCAGATATCAGAACTCATGGCATTCAGAGGGGGCAGAAGAAAAAACTAGGATCAGGTTCAAATCAGATCAGATCAAAATCCAAATACAGCTTAAACGTAGGTAGCTCAAGGGCAGGTTTACAAACAATCTCCCAAATAACCAGAGAAGACACTTCTGCTTATGAAGGAAAGAGGGACACGTAAAGCAGTTTGGGTTAATTAGGGGCTGATTGCTGTGGGCAAAGGGTAGACAATAACAATAACCAAAAAAGGTATTGGCACGGAAAATGTGACATCCTCATTTATATGATGATTGCCATCATCACATTCAGCAATAGCCCCACTATCATCATCATCATCATCATCTTCACCACTATCATACTCATCATATTCAATATATATTCATCACCATCATTATCCTCATCATCACTTTCACTACCCTCATGATTTTCAGTTTACTTCTTACCATTTTATTTAATCTTAAAAGCTGATTCATTTTCACATGGTACCCAATGCTCAGCAACCCACATCCAATGTGAGGAGAAGACTGTGTGGCCCAGCAATGTGACATTTACAAAGTAGACACAAAATACAATAGTGAAAGACAAAAACAAATACATATTAGCGTATTCATAACTGATAATCATCAGTATATTCAAAATCATCATAAGCATAATCATCATTCATATCAATCAATATCATAAGGATCATCAATCATCATAAGGATCATAACCATCACCGACATCTACATCATAATCATCATAGGGATCATGATCATCACCGACATCTACATCATAATCATCATAGGGATCATGATCATCACCGACATCTACATCATAATCATCATGGGGATCATGATCATCACCGACATCTACATCATAATCATCATAGGGATCATGATCATCACCAACATCTACATCATAATCATCATAAGTATCAAAAGCATCATTAGCATAATCATCTTCACCATCATAATAATCATACTTATCATTATGATATACGTTTCTGCTCATTTCAGGGAAAGCTTGATATGTGCAGACTGATGACAACAACTCCCGTGTCTTCTCTCCTGTCTGCTGTTCTTTCTCTGCTGCTTCGCAGACCAGATTCGTAAAGATGCTGGTTTCTTCTTGAAGTTTTGACCTCTGAGGATCAAACCTGGAACAATAAAATGAAGACATTCAGTGATGATGTGATCCCAGGTGCATGATGCAACCAGACACTGCTGAAGGACTCCATCTATCCATTTCTGTCCTGATGTGATGAACTTTCATGTTCATAACATCTTTGTTCAGAGCAACATTGATGTTAGATGTTACTGACTCACACACACACACACACACTTATCTGGGGACTGAAACGGTCACTGGGATTTGATTTAATGACTTTAAAGAGAAAAATATGAAAATGAAAATACTGGAAATAAAACAATTACATTTCTAGTCTCAGGGATGGCTAAATCAAATCAAACTTCATTCACAAAATATTTTTATACAAAAGCAGGGCAAATTGCTTTACATAATATACAGAATAAAAACCATTTATGAAAAAACATATCTGGGAAAAAAATTAGATACTACGGCTCAACTGCTTAAAATTGCTGTCGCGTAACTTTCTGGACATCCTGAGAATAAAAAGCAACAAAAAAAAAATCAAACTGCTAAGATTTTCTGATGGTTTATCATCAGCATCTGTCATTTTTCTGATGTCATTCTAGAGGTTTTTAACTGGTTTCATATCTGAAGGCTGACTGTTAGGGGCCATGACAGGCTCTTAATGTTGGGATTCGTCATCCAGAAATTGTGTCGTGGAAGATTGTCCTGCTGAGAATGGTACAGCTGGATCTTGTGTGTGATTTTATTAATACATTCTGAAAAAAGACAAATCTTTTTGATTCTGCTGAAGTATCCCCTGATCATCGATGATCCTCTGTATTTGGTCTTCTACCTCTCTCCAAGTCGACATAAAACCACAAAATGACCAGGTATTTGGCAAAGCTGAAAACTGGATTCAGAGAAGATAACCTTAGTCTTCTGCTGTCCAGTTCCTGTGGTCTTTTTCAAACCTCAGTCTGAGGTCTTTCTTCTCTCAGACTGAGTTGACTTTAGCAGGAATCTAGTCTTGCCTGCAGGACCTGGTTTCCCGCTGTTTTTGCTGTGCATTTCATCCCACTCTCAGTTTGCCACTGTTTGGCAGTGACTTGATGTCAGTCTATGGTTCTGGATTGTTGAGTGTACAGTCATCCTTTTCAGTTCAAAGTTGTTTTTGCCCTCTGCCAAACTCGAGTAGATGTTCACAAAGTTGAATGAGATATGCATGAGTACGAATTTAATTTTTGGTAGTAATACCCAGAAATGCTGATTTAAGAATGAATAGTGGTGTTTTATTTTATTATGCTATGGGTGACCCTGCCAAGGGCATAAAGCCCCCAACAACATAGCTGCTAGATGTAACCCCTGTTGGCACACCTTTTCGAGTTCTCGCGATAACTCGCGCAGCACGTGATGCACGTGGTCATGTGACTGCACTTTTTTAACATGGTGGTTCAGGGAGGCACGGGGGAAACACCTAAAAGCGCTGCATCGGGTCTGTAAACCAATGAAACTCTCCTCGATCGCAACTTCTGCATTACTGTCGCCTTACTTTATGTTGATACTGTTTGTAGAAAGTTTTTGAACTGACGCCGCCATCTGGAGTGGGCGTGATGAGCTTCAATCACCTAAAATTGGTGACTGTCACTGCTGCTAACCGCTAGCTGCGATCCATTCATTTTGTCGTTGATGTCAACTAGCGTTAGCTGTCATCCTATGCATTTCTAATGCCCAGCTGTTTAGCTGTATGCCTCCATAAGTTGGTATGTGGTCTTTCCCTATTCTTTATGCTCTTTACCAGAAAGGTATTGTATATACATGAATGTATAGATGGTAAAAGTTGATGTTGATCATGTACTGTTCTTATAATTGTGTACAGTTCGATGCTAATTTACTGGTCCTGTGCTCACACAGGCCGCGTTTTTTGAGATCCCCTAAAACATCTGATGGTGAGCTAAACCCAGGAAACAAACCGTGACCTACATGTGGCAGGAGCCACACTATCCTGCACATCAACAAGCCGTTGGAACTGGAGTTAAAAAACTGGAACCAGGACTTTTTTTTACCAGAACTATTTTTGCCTCTTGAGAAAAGGAGGGATTTTGTCTGCTCATATTTCTACTTAATTGACTTTTGAGTGCTGATTCCAGCATGACTACTTGTTTAAACTTCTGTAAATTGTCTCTGGTCATGACCAATGCAATGTAAATACTTTTCCACATCTGCATAATAATAAGTATTTGCATTAAACCATCATTGTCTGTTTGTTATACTGGTCTGCAACCTCCTGAGTGAATTCAAGTCTGCTGCTAATATCACTCCTAGCCCATTTCAATCAGTCTTGCATGCCTATTTAACCATCTGACTTATGACTTATGGCCACTTTGTTTTTAAAGTAAGCGCTACATAGACCTTCAGGACACACCACCCGTCACCACTATAAAGTGGTGGCTTAAGGACTTTTAGACGCAAATATAAAATATTGAAATTCAAGAACACAAACCTGATCATACTCTCCTTTTCACACACATATTTTCACATTCACACTGACGGAGTGCACATATACACCACAGCCAACTAACCGACCAAGGCAATCTCCAAAGGCACAACCCTGCAGACCGAGTATGCACAACTCCCCAATGTGGAGGTTCCCCATGACTAAAACATGAGTTGAAACTAAAGCCACTCAATACAACTGTAATCAAGTGTCTGCTAAAAAAGGACAATCTAGACAGGACACAAATGAACAACTATAGGCTGATTTCAAATCTTCCATATTTAAGTTAGATCACCGAAAAAGCTGTTTTTTGTTCATGTAACTCACCTGAAAATGGGTTAAATACAAATCTGTATACGTGTATTATTTCTTTCCGTTTTATGATTATATGTACTGATGGTTTATTTTGAAAAATAGGAACTTTATTTTGGTGAAACCGGAAGTAGTATAGTAAAGTAACTTCTGTGGGCTTAACCTTGAAGAGTTCGATTTGAAAACCAGTGTTTCTCCATGTTTTAGAAGCAAAAAAGGTATGCAAAGCTTTATTTTTGCTCTGTAATTAGGAAATGTTGCAGTCAGTACCATATATTGATTGAAATTCCATTTTAGAGGTCGACAAGCTGTTGAGGAAATATGTAATTGTCCCGCCGTGTCCTGTTAAAACTTTTTCTTGGTGAGCTATCTTCTCATGTTAATTGATTATATGTGTGGATGCCACGAGGTGACCATGCTAGCAGCGCTAAAATGTGCCTCGTGCATTTGATGTTCTTTATCAAAAATGTAGTCTAATGGAAATTATGCTTTTGAGAAGACTACTTGTTTTACTTTATTACTGAAATAAGCAATTTAAATCTACTTTTATACTGTGAAATACGTAGTCATTTTCTTATGTTAATGAGGATGAAAGCCAGACCTTGTACAAAGGCTAAAAAGAAATTATGTTAAGTTAATTAAGATTGGAAAAAGCGGTACAGCTACCATTTATTTTAGTTTTATTCATCAAAATGGTTTTGCTGTTATTAAACCTAAAATCCAATGTTAAAAAGGGGTTTTCAAAAGAAAAAAAATGTATCCATAAAAAAGTGGAATTTACCTTAAAGGATAAATTGTCTGGAATAAATAAGTGGATTATTTGGTAAAATATATTTATTTCACTTAATTACATTTGGTTAAAATGGTATATCCAGGAGTTTTATTGTGTAAATAATTATGATGACAGAACTGTGAACCATGTTTTGTTATTTTCCATATTAAGAGAATAGATAAATGTAGCACAACACTTTGATTTAATCTGTTTAGATAATTTTGCATTGGGTCCTGGATTGTGAACCTGTTTTGTAAATACAGGTCGGGTTTTCTTTATGGACCGTGAAACGTGTGGCTTCAGCCTTTGTAGCCAACATGACCAGAGATCTAGTGATGGCGAGCCTTCCAGCTGAATCTTGAGCTTTACCACATCGTACAGCTAACCTTGTGGTAGGATTGTGTCAGTCCCATGGGTCAACACCAACGAGAGCCAACTTCCCTTGACTTTTGACTTGAACTTTGAATGGATTCACACTGAACATCCCTCAAGGACAATTTTATTTTTATTTTCATTTCGGTTAAAGGGCCCAGTTTTGTAATATTGTGTATTGTGTGTATTGTGAAGATCGTCAACTAAAAAAAAAAAAGTTTTCTTGAACACCTGACTCCCTTGGTCATTACTTAGCTCTTAGCTCCTGTGAACCTAGGTAAGCGTGTACATACTCAGAAGTGGGTTACATTCAGGTAAATGATTTTAACACAAAACTGCAATGATGTGCTTCAGTCTGGGTTTAGATAACACCATAGCTCTGATGCTGCACTAACCAAAGTGATTAATGACATATGTTTGCATATAGACAATAGAGAAATTACAGCCTTAGTTTTACAGGACCTCAGTGTTGCATTTGATCACAACATTTTACTCAAATGACTGGGGAGCTGGGTGTGCCTCTTTGGTACTGTATTAATCTGGTTCAAAGCGTACTTAGACAACAGGAAGTACTTTGTGCCAATAGGTAACTTTACATCAACTTCCACTTCTGGAACAAACTCCCACTAACAGAAAGACGGCTCACTCCTTTGCCCATTCAGAAAACTCCTGAACACATGTTTGTCAGAAGAGAGACGGGAAATAAGCATAGAGACGTGGAGTATGCACATCAAGCTAGTCAAGAGTGTTGAGAAATGGAAGATGGAAACAATACATCCACTTGAAGCCACAATAGACTTCATAAATGCAATGAGGTGGAGATTGTGATTATTCAACTGCAAAGCCTTTTATTTTCGACAACAAAGAACGAGAACTCCTCCTCCGACTGTCCCTCACAAGATAGCGAGTGTTTTCACTCTAGGACTGTTAAAAATCCAGATATGTTTGTTTCCCTATATCTCAGGGAGAGCCCGGTCACACTGTGGAATAAACTCATTTCAGTCACCTGTATTTGTGTGGCTTTCTATGCTTATGATTATAGATGAGGATCGGAACACATATATTGACTGGTAAATTGAGTTTCATCCGCGCTGTACACAGTGTTGACGGAGTGCTGCTTCCCACTCCTGAGTTGTAGGGATGGTACACCAGAATCTCCTTGAAGCCATCTGGAATTTGTTTTCCATGGCCAAACCAAACCCTTCCTATGCCTGAATTTTTGCCTCAGTGACCGCTGAAACTGAATTCTGCTCAGCCCATCGACATCCACCAGCTGCCTCCAGAGTCCCACAGGCCAAGAAGGCCTGATAGGACTCTTTATTGAGCTTGGCAGCATCTCTCACTGCAGGTGTCCATTAAAGAGTTCTGGGATTACCACCACAACAGGCACTCATCTTACGGCCACAGCTCTGGCTGGTCGTCTTAATATTAGAGGCAGGGAAAATAGTCCACTCAGGCTCAATGTCTCCTGCCTCACTCGGGACATCAAATCAAATCAAATCAAAGATACTTTATTTATCCCCAAGGGGAAATTCAAGGTTCAAGTTAGCTCGTCCAGGGTTAGACATACAGACATTTGGCAAGTTTACAGAACGAACTGATACTTAGGCCCTGCAGCCACTTTTTTAACCGGCGCTGCCTTAAAATGCGGAAATGATGACATGAGGAAGAATGGGTGGGTGTTGAAAAAAAAAAAAAAGAAGTATCTCCACACTTCACCTAAAGGGGGACGGATAAAGATGCAACAACAACAAAAAAAAAAAACACATCTAAGCACAAGCAAAAATTCAAACAATAGACAGCACACAAAATGGGAGGGGGGGTGGGTGGGGTCTCCCAGACAGCCAGTGAGGTCGCAGCCAGCCAAGCAGCGACCCCATCCAACTCGCCGTCCGAGAGTGGAGGGAGGGGCGAGGTCCGGAGAAGGCGGTGAAAGATAGGAGAGTGTGTCTATAACAGTGTGTGTGAGTGTGCGTTCAGTAAGTGAGTCTGTGAACTTTCTCCAGTTCATCTGTGCCACCTGATGTAAACGCGGCCTTGAGAGCTGAGTTCAGTTTAAGTTCCACAGGCCTGAGAGCGGGAGGGGGGTTAGGTGGGGGGCTGAACGTCAGGCAGCATTACATTCCAGGAGACGTGATAACCAGCCTGCCCAAGGCCAGTCAGGGAGCCAGATTCAGATAGCAGCTTTGTTTTGGGTCAAGCTAAGCTTCGTTTGGCTCAGCTTTGAGTCCTTAGTGGTCTCTGTCGGACTCCGAAACAACCGAATCGGGGTTCACGTTCCACCAAAACCGAGCAACCGTTTCTCCAAGATGTTTCCCACTTACGGAAAAGCTCCAGACCCACGACCAGCTCCAGTCGTGGTCCAGTGCTGTCACCCATGAGTTCGAGTGTTAGTTGCTCGGCGTAGTCCATCACAGATCTTCCAAAATTTGCGAGACACCAGGAAACCGCACACACCAAACAGCAGAAACCCATGGTTAAAGCTCTGCTGTAGGTGGGAGTTGAAACAAGCTTTGACAAGGGATTCTGCCAGACGTTCCCAGCAGACCCTCACAACATGTTTGGGCCTGCCAGACCTGACCGACATCCTCCCCAACCATCTGAGCCAACTCACCACCAGGTGATGATCAGTTGACAGCTCTGCCCCCTCTTCACTTGAATGTTCCAAGACATGTGGCCGCAAGTAATGATATAACTACAAAGGTGATTGTCAAACTACAACCTAAAGTGTCCTGGTGCAGAGTGCACAAACGGTGTTTATTATGGACAATCTATGATGAGCATAGAAGTCCAACAACAAAACACCACTCTGGTTCAGATCAGGGGACCATTCCTCCAAATTACTCCCCACCAGGTCTCGCTATCATTGTCCACATGAGCACTGAAGTCCACCAGCAGAATGAGGGAGTCCCCAGGGGAGCACCTTACAATACTCCTTCCAAGGACTCGAGAAAGGGTGGGTACCCTGAGCTACTGTTCCATTGTGCATAAGCACAAACAACAGTCAGGACATTTTTGTTCAAAATATTAATGTCTGTCTATTATTTGATTTATCCATCCACTGAAATTCCATTAAATTAAAAAAGTGTTCCTTTTTGATCAAATATTGCAGTGAAACAAAATGTGATAAATCCATACCGTGTCCACTATAGTATGTGAATATGTATGTATGTGCTGTGTGTCTATATGCAACTGTATAAAGAAGATGTGATTTACCTGAGCTGGGAGATATAAGGCAGACACTGCAGGAACATCTTCAGTTCACTCTCTTCATGTAAGCAACCGATCAGCTTCACTGGTTTCTTCTCTGACTGGAGTTTCAGCATCTCCAGGAGGGTGGACGTCTTCCTCTCTGACAGCTTTATGCACCAGACTGGAGCTGACTGGAAAACTGGCTGTAATGATGGAAGGAGACTCAGACCAGTTTCAGTCTCCCAGTCCTTCATCTGGGAGAACAGGTCCAGCAGGAAGTCACACTGGTATTTCTCATTTTTGTCATTTAACTGGAATGTGTGATATGTGCAGAGTGATGATAACATCTCTAGCATTTTATCTCCTGTCTGCTGATCTCTCTCTGCTGCTGCACAGAACAGATCCCCAAAGAACCTGATTTCTTCTTCAAGATTCGACAGCTGACGATCCAATCTGGAACAATAAGAAGGCATTATTTAGTCATGATGCCATCTAGGCTGGATAAATGTAACCAGACACTGCTGATGGATTCCATCTTGTCCAGAGCTGGTACTCATCATACAGACATGGAAAAAAAATGTTACACCACCATTATTTACCAAAATTCCATGTTCATTAATAGGATTTGGTAGAATTTAAGGTATTTGTTTAGAAAACAAGGGTAGTCCATAACTCTAGACTGTGCAAGGGAATCTGTAGGGTACCCTCATCCACCGGGAATATGTAGACTTGCAGTCAAAATAATTCACCTCCACTGCAAATTAGGTTAATTGACAAAATATACAAACTAGCAGCAGCTTGTTATAAACAAATAAAAAATAACCATATAAACAGCTCAATACAACTACTATAATTGGTTTCTCCCATTTCAACAGAAAATGCCACTTTCAATAACCACAGCATTCTCAAAATGATTCAACCCTCTGAATACAAGTCCCCATAAGAAGATCAGGTATGGTCTCAAGTACGCCTGATACAAAAAACAAAACAAACAAAAAACAAACAAACAGTTGCTGTGCTTGAGATGGAAAACCTCAGATTAATGACTGCGACGTTAGCATGCGTGCTTTTATCAAGAGAATTGTCAATTACTTTCCGAGGAGAGATCATTGCTTTGCGTCAACAAGGAAAATAACACAAAAAGATAACCAAGGCATTAAAAGTTCATTGTTTACAATTTTCCAGTTGAAGAATAGTGGTTACACTACCTAGATGTGGCAGAAAAATGAAGCTATTAATGGCTTCTACCAGATTGCTGAGGAGGTAGGTGGTCAGAAAACCTTGACTGACTGCAAAAGACCTGTCACAAGACTTGTTGGCAGCAGGCACTGAGGTTTCAGTTTCCAAAGTAAGGTACACACTACACGTAGAAGGGCAATGAGGCCTGAACTCCAAGACGTACACTATACCAGTGTTGGGGTCGTTACTCAAAAAAAGGTATTAATTTCATTGTTACTTCTGTAAATTGTAACAAAATTACTTTACTGGTTACTGCATTTGAAAAGTAACATCACTACTTATTACTTTACTTTCCCATTTCTTAATTTTCTGTGTGAAATCAGGAGTCTGCAACTAGATCTGACCTGTGGCCAAAATATTTCTGACCAACTGAATGGTGGGCCAAAATTACTTTTTTCACAGCTAAAACCCATTTCTTCTTAATAAATTGATATATTATATCAAAATGTATACTGTGGGCTAAAACACGTTATTTGTACACTATGTGTGTTCCATACTTGAGCGTTTTTTTTACACTTGTATTTTTAACATTGGATGGGCTCTAATTCACTTTGTTTAGCAGTAGATGAGAAAATGGGTCAGGAGATGTCAGAACTTAACTTTACGCCTGTCTTCGTGTAAAGGGCAGCTGCTTTACCAGGTGAACTAAACACTTATTTGAGTTGTTAGTTCCAACAAAACTAGTTATTTGTGTCCTCTTTATGTCTGGTATTTTTGGTCCTGAAGTACAACATTTCTTTGACAGTTTAGTAACCATGCTGCTGGTTTGTTGCCTCCTCGATCTGAAAACCAAGCTCAGGAGGCTGAGTGGAGGAATAGCTAGATTCAAGGCAAACTCCTTTTACTTTACCCAGCAGCGGTGGAACAGACACGGCTTTGTGCTGTTTATTGCTAAAGCTCATAGCAGAATATTCACCGGTAACCAGGAAGTTCCTCACAGCTAAATTCCTTTGCTCCCGACGCAGCTGACATGGCATCTCTCTTTCCTCTTCTCCAGCTCAGATTTCTGTTGTATGTTTTCACTGAGAGCACTACTAATATTTGTTATGAAATATTTTGTAGCCATCAGTATTTTCAGAGATCTACGATAGCGGAATGATTTTGCACAGCAGCTAATTGATCAGAATGATCAGCTGACATGACAGAGGAGTTTCTTTTCAGTGATCTGTAAATTTAAAAGATCTTCAGTAGAACAAAACCCCTGTGAGTTTTAAATCTCTTCTTTTATTCTATGAAGTCTATAGGTGGAAACACAAACAGTTACATCATTCACATTCATCTCTATGGCAACGTGTCCAGGCAGGACACACACAGGCAGCACATGCACGCAGCACTTAAACCGAACAGCGCATACAGGGCAAATACAGTGGGTAAGACAGGAATGTGCGTTACTACAGTATGGTAGTACTGTTCTGACATTTTAAAGGTAATGCGTTACTTTACTTCATTACCCCAAAAACTAATATTGTTGCTGTAATGCGTTACAAAGTAACACGTTACCCCCTGACCACTACTGACCCAAAAGGACAAGAAAAGTCCTCTCCAGTCTGCTCAACACTTCAGAAATAAGCCAGAGAAGTTTTTGGAAGCTGCTCTGTGGAGCGATGAAACAAAACTGGAACTTTTGGGGCCGGTGGATCAGCACTATGCATGGAGGAGATTTGAAGCATATGCTAAGAAAAACACTTTGTCTACAGTGAAGCATGGCAGTGGATCAGTGATGCTCTGGGCTGCTTTACTTCCTCTGTCAGCATGTGGAGGTCAAGATGGATTCAATCATGTATCAGGAAATCCTGAGAGACATGTAAATCCGTCTGTGAGGAAGTTGAAGTTTGGGCGTCATTCGACCTTCCAACAGGACAATGATCCCAAGCAGACCTTTGAGGTCTTGAGGCAGACCTTTACCCATGAGGACCAGGCAAAGGTCTACCAGAAGTGGCAATCTGGCTATTCATCATGTTTGCAGCAGGTCATAAAGGGAAAAGGTGCTCTACTATTGTTATTTTTGATGTCTTCTTTTTTTTTTTTTTTTTTACATCTCTAATGCTTTTGATGTTTTCATGGAAAACACTTAAATTGTTTTGTACATGAAACGTACTCTACAAATGAACTTCCCCTGCAATGTCTTACTAAGTACTCAATAGAATAGAATAGAATAGAATAAAGATGCTTACACAGAGAGAACATAGAAACTCCACACAGAAAGGACACTTTTCTGATTATTACAAACAGCTGCTAGTTTGTAAATTTAGCCAATAAACTTAATTTGCAGTGGGAGTTGAGTCACTTTGCCTTCAACTGTACATATAAACTGGGACAAAAACAATCTGGATTTAGTACCAAATTAAACAAGTTGACAACATTCATAGATGGTTTTTTTTAATGACAGTCAAAACATGTCAAAGGTAAAAACCAACTAAAACACTCATCCGATAAAAAAGAAATCTAACATCTAAAGTCAGAATAGACATAATTACCCTAATTTCATGAAAGAAGCGCAACTAGGCATGGAATGAAACCAGTGGCATTGAGGCCTAACAGAAGTGATGTACCTCTTGGTTTACTAATAAAAATTAGGTTACAAAAATAAAGCTGCTGTGTGAGAACTCAGCTCTTCTTCTCTACATTTAACTGTGTGAAGAAGAAGAGATTTACCTGAGCTGGGAGATATAAGGCAGACACTGCAGGAACATCCTCACTTCCCCCTCTTCATGGGACCAGTCTGTCAGCTCCACTGGTTTCTTCTCTGACTGGAGTTTCAGCATCTCCAGGAGGATGGAGGTCTTCCTCTCTGACAGCTTTATGCACCAGACTGCAGGAGCTGACTGGAAAACTGGCTGTAATGATGGAAGGAGACTCAGACCAGTTTTAGTCTCCCAGTCCTTCATCTGGGAGAACAGGTCCAGCAGGAAGTCACACTGGTATTTCTTATTTTTGTCATTAAAAGGGAATGTTTCATATGAGCAGACTGATGCTAACATGTCCAGCATCTTCTCTCCCGTCTGCTGGTCTCTCTCTGCTGCTGCACAGAACAGATCCACAAACAACCTGCTTTGCTCCTGAAGATCCAACCTCTGACGATCCAAGCTGCTGCTGTAAAAAAGAAAAACTGAATGATTATAATACGTCATTTTACAGAAATACAACCTGACCCTACTGATGGACCCCATCTTATCCCTGCCTGTCCTGTAAATGACAAACTTCCATGTTCAACACATCTTTGATCAGAACAGCTGAACAGTGATTTTAGATTTGTTACACAAACACTGATATCTCTTCATTAAATGTAGTTGAAACTTATTTGGTGTTTTTTTTCTAAATATAAACTATGACTGTGTACTCTTCATTTTGTGAACAAAAGTTGCCAAAATCCCATCCTGCAGACATGTCACTGATTTCACAGCAGCACACAGCTGGCTGGAACTATAGATACCAATGCCAGCTACCAGGCTACGACACCAGTTGACAGCCTCCATTAGTCACAAGGAGAGCTCATGCTCCAATACGGCAATACAATACTCCAATAGTCATAGCCACATTAGTCATTATTTCTCTTTGAAAGAAGCCCCAACCCACCTGCAGTGCCATTCCATTAGAAGGCCTGGGGAACTGCACCATTTGACTGAAGTCAAATCACATATTGTCTTCTTTTCTTAATAAACAAACGATGCTGCCGCTTTGAGGGGTGAATATATGGTGGTATGAATGGTCAAGGTGGGTGAGGTGGGGGCACACATGGGGGTCTCTTGTGGCTGCCTGGGGCTTACTGCCCTCTGACTTGCTTGGGCTGCTCACTCAGGGGTTGGTGAGGATTGAGATCGGGCAATTCTCAGAGCAAGCTTCTTTCAGCTTTGCCTGTTGGCCATAGTCAAATTATTTCTCAGCCGTAATGACCTGGAAAAAACAATTCATGCCTTTATCAATTCAGACTTGGACTAATGTAATTCTCTCTACGGTAGAGTAAACTCACTGCATTGTCTACAACTAGTACAGAATGCAGCTGCCCCGGTTCTCGCAAACACCTGGAAACATGCCCACATCACTTCTATGCTGTGTTATACACTGACTCCCAGTCCATTTCAGAATTCAGTTAAAAATCATGCTGTTTGTTTTTTTCTCCATTCATGGACTCTAACCGATTTATTTGTGCAATATATAGACCACCACCTTATCAGCCTCTATTGTTGAGGCAACATCGGGATCAGAGCTGCACTGTAGCCACAAGGGTAAGGATTCAAGCTGCACCAGACCAAGCAATAGGAGCCATCAGGAGTCTCAACAGCAGATATCTGGACACCGGAGCATATCATGCTGGCCAACGCACCATTGGGGTATGTGGTTCAGCACTGATGGTCATAAATGGGCATTTTAATTATTGTGTGCACACAAAACCGCGTTCTATGGAAAAAACCACTGCATTTTCAAAAACACTGCAAAGTTGCAACTGCTTTGGATAACCTTTTTGTCACATCCATAAGCGATGCCCATCTTGATACAAAGTATATGTTTCCTATGTCTGTATAAACATACTAAACTTTTGACCAACATGGCTGAGGAAAGAACTGATGGTAAAATGGAGAATGGCTCTTATTTTGTTGTTCGCAATGAGGTAAAAGTGCACATTAAGATAGGAGAAAAATGAGAGGTAAAATTAACAGCCAAGGTTTTCTTGGCCCTCCTTGAGCCGTCACCTTATCGTGGTGGAGGGGTTTGTGTGTCCTGAAGATCCTAGCAGCTATGTTGTCTGGGGCTTTATGCCCCTGGTAGGGTCACCCATGGTAAACACGTGTCTAGAGGAGGGGGGTTATACAGGCGGCTGAAATGAGTTTCCTCCGCAGAGTGGCCGGGCTCTCCCTTAGAGATAGGGTGAGGAGCTCGGTCATCTGGGAAGGGATCAGAGTAGAGCCGCTGCTCCTCCACATTGAGAATCAGTTGAGGTGGCTCGGGCATCTGGTCAGGATGCCTCCTGGACCTCCCTGGTGAGGTGTTCCGGGCACGTCCCTCTGGGAGGAGACCCCGGGGAAGACCCAGGACACGCTGGAGGGATTATATCTCTCGGCTGGCCTGGGAACGCCTCGGGATCCCCCCCGCAGAGTTGGCAAATGTGGCTGGGGAGAGGGAAGTCTGGGCTTCCCTGCTTAGGCTGCTGCCCCCGCTACCCGACCCCGGATAAGCGGGAAAAGATGGATGAATCGATGGATGGATGGTTTTCTTATAGAAAATGAATAATTTAGAAAGCCAAAGAAAGACTAAATAAAAAAGCTGCCAAGCTTTTTTTGTTAGTGTTGGTGGTGACAAATGGTATGGTATGGTACATACCACGCGCCATGGTGTATATCATCCATGGAAACAAACATAAAACCGTGTAAAACAGAATATAAAGGGGTGTCAACAGTCAACTTCTGCAAGGCCAAAACTCAACAAGATCACTGGTAGGGGTTCTGAGTAGGTTTCAGCAAAAACATGTGGCCTCAGTGGCAGACATAAAGGCCATGTTCCATCAAGTAAAAGTAACTGCATGTGAAGTGTTTGCATTTTCTGTGGTGGCTCTGAAGGTAGTTCGGAACCAGACTGAAGAATATCGAACGACTTTCCATTTATTCAGAACAGTTTTCTCTCAAAGATGTGCTTGCTTTGCCTGAGAAAGATGGGTGAGAATAATCAGAACAATTTTTCACCAGATGTGTCTGAAACGGTCAACAAAAATTTCTACATAGATGACCTTCTGAAGAGAAAGCCTTCTGAAGAGGATACAATTGCTATGGCTAAGGATCTTATCGCTATTTGCAGCTGAGGAGGGCTCTTCCAACACAACGGACAAGCAACAGCCATGTCATGCTTTAAAGTATCCCAGGGGAACTAAGATCTCAAACCTTGTGGCCTTAGCATGAGATGAGCTGCCTGTGGATAGGGCTTTAAGTTTGCAGTGGTGTATTGACACACACACAGCTTCAAGTTCAAACTTAGAGTCAAG
Source organism: Telmatherina bonti (assembly GCF_933228915.1). Lineage (NCBI taxonomy): Eukaryota > Metazoa > Chordata > Actinopteri > Atheriniformes > Telmatherinidae > Telmatherina > Telmatherina bonti. The sequence goes on from NC_136633.1 coordinate 5,250,575, forward strand.
ATGAAACCTGAAGAGCTGAATTGAAGCTTGTTGAGCAGTTCCTACCATTGCCATCTTGGCAGTGTCACGTGTGTTGTCTCTCCCGGAAAATACCAATATGGGCAAAGAGGTAAAGCTGAGAGGAGGGGCTGTGAGCGTGGTGGATGATCGACATCTCCGAGCTACCTATAGCTAAGAGCTGACCTGGTGCTAACCAGCTAAAAGAAGTAAGCTTGCTGTTAACCGGCTAAAAACCACAGTTGTTTGACATTCTTTCTTCTTGAAGCGGGAGATTGGAAACCTGTCAATCAAACTGGGGAGTTAAAAAAAAAAATTCACTCCCCCCACAGTTGTCATGAAGGTAAACTGACCTATTAAACCTAAAATGGTTTTTGTACCAGGCTGTAAACATTTATTTAATTCCTGCTGTAAACGTGTTTATTTGTGCTGTAAACAAGTTTATTCCTGCTGTAAACACGTTTATTCCTGCTGTAAACAAGTTTATTCCTGCTGTAAACACGTTTATTCCTGCTGTAAACACGTTTATTCCTGCTGTAAACATGTTTATTCCTGCTGTAAACACGTTTATTCCTGCTGTAAACACGTTTATTCCTGCTGTAAACACGTTTATTCCTGCTGTAAACACGTTTATTCCTGCTGTAAACACGTTTATTCCTGCTGTAAACATGTTTATTCCTGCTGTAAACACGTTTATTCCTGCTGTAAACATGTTTATTCCTGCTGTAAACACGTTTATTCCTGCTGTAAACACGTTTATTCCTGCTGTAAACACGTTTATTCCTGCTGTAAACACGTTTATTCCTGCTGTAAACATGTTTATTCCTGCTGTAAACATGTTTATTCCTGCTGTAAACACGTTTATTCCTGCTGTAAACACGTTTATTCCTGCTGTAAACATGTTTATTCCTGCTGTAAACACGTTTATTCCTGCTGTAAACACGTTTATTCCTGCTGTAAACACGTTTATTTGTGCTGTAAACATGTTTATTCCTGCTGTAAACATGTTTATTCCTGCTGTAAACACGTTTATTCCTGCTGTAAACACATTTATTCCTGCTGTAAACATGTTTATTTGTGCTGTAAACATGTTTATTCCTGCTGTAAACATGTTTATTCCTGCTGTAAACATGTTTATTCATGCTGTAAACACGTTTATTCCTGCTGTAAACATGTTTATTCCTGCTGTAAACATGTTTATTCCTGCTGTAAACACGTTTATTCTGCTGTAAACACGTTTATTTGTGCTGTAAACATGTTTATTCCTGCTGTAAACACGTTTATTCCTGCTGTAAACACGTTTATTCCTGCTGTAAACACGTTTATTCCTGCTGTAAACACGTTTATTTCTGCTGGGAAGTTGGTCTTTTAAATATGGGACTTGATGTGGATTTGCTTTGTGCTGGAACCCCTAGTGCAGGGGTGCCCAAGTCCGGTCCTGCAGATCTACCATCCTGCTGTTTTTAGGTGCAATCCTTCTCCAACACACCTGAATCAAATACGTGTCTCGTTAGCAGGCCTCTGCAGAGCTGGATGACGTGCAGAAGAGGAATTCAGCTGTTTGACACAGCTGTGCTGGACAGGGGTAGCAGGATGGTAGATCTCGAGGACTGAACTTGGGCACCTCTGCCCTAGTGAATGAGGGGGAAACTGCAATTTTTGGCACTTCTGCACAAGTTGCACTCATTATAGCCAGAGGCTTCGTCTATGATTTTGTAGCACCTTCAATACTTCTGGTCAAAACTGCTGGTATTGGACTACAATACTATGCAATACAAAAATGTGCCTGTAATGATCCAATTTCTCCAGCTTTCCAAGAAAAGTAGGAAAAGTGGCTGGCAGGCCTGAAGTAATTGGGCAGATTTCCATGTCAAACGGTTCATCAAGTCCAAAGGATTTGGAAAAGTTTTTGTAAGGGTTTCACTCACCTCATAAGCCCAATGAGAATCAATTATTGATTCTTTTTCCAAATCTATGAAGAAGAAGAGATTTACCTGAGCTGGGAGATATAAGGCAGACACTGCAGGAACATCCTCACTTCCCCCTCTTCATGGGACCAGTCTGTCAGCTTCACTGGTTTCTTCTCTGACTGGAGTTTCAGCATCTCCAGGAGGATGGAGGTCTTCCTCTCTGACAGCTTTATGCACCAGACTGCAGGAGCTGACTGGAAAACTGGCTGTAATGATGGAAGGAGACTCAGACCAGTTTTAGTCTCCCAGTCCTTCATCTGGGAGAACAGGTCCAGCAGGAAGTCACACTGGTATTTCTTATTTTTGTCATTAAAAGGGAATGTTTCATATGAGCAGACTGATGCTAACATGTCCAGCATCTTCTCTCCCGTCTGCTGGTCTCTCTCTGCTGCTGCACAGAACAGATCCACAAACAACCTGCTTTGCTCCTGAAGATCCGACCTCTGACGACCCAGTCTGGAACAATAAGAGGGAAGCATTTAGTGATGACTGATAACCTTACAACACCCCCCCCCCCCCCCCCCCCCCTCCTCCCTCAAACACCACCACCACCCTATGGGAACTGGTTTTCATACATTTTGAAAATCAGCCAAGTTTTGCAAATGTTTTATTTCTAATAGTTAAGCAGCCTACTAGTGACGCGCAGGATGTTTTGTCCCTTCGGCGTTTGACAGTAAATATTTGAGATCAGACTGCATGTGGACGTTAACACCATGTTTCATGTTTTCTTTTGGGACCATTTAACATCTACCATTAAGTATTCAATCAGTTTATAATTAACTATCATGTTTAGTTAGTTCCAAAAGGGATATGCTTGAAAACCAACAGGGAAATGTAGCACACACCTGGTGTTTGCCAGCATTACTTCCAGCCAGCGCTCAGTCACGGGGCGACTGGTGTGTGTGCGTGTATCGGCAGTGACAGCAGGTGCGTGTGGCTGTAACCCTGCCCCGATATCAGGTATAATTAGGAACAGGTGAAGTCGATTCGCGTGGCGTGTGACAGATCTGGAGATGCTGCGGATGCGTGAGGACGGGAGAAAGTGGAATCGGACTGAAGCGTGCACGGGAAGAGGATCCCGTGGTGGAGCTGTAGATGACGAAGAAGGAGCCGGTGACAGGAGGCGTTGTTGGATCAACGGAGGGGGAGCCTTTAAGCTAGGTGTTGTTTTGCTGGAGTGGCGACACAGCAGGGCTCCGTTTTCCATGGTTTTAGAGGGGATGCGTTCTTTCTTTTAGACCTGCTGAGGTCATATTTCACCAGTTTTAGCCTCTCTACACTGGCTTCCTGTTAAATCCAGGATAAAGATTAAAATTCTCCTCACATATAAAGCTCTCCATGACCAAGCTCCATTGTACATAAAAGATCTTATAGTTCCATATATTCCAAATAGAGCACTTGGCTCTCAGACTGCAGGTTTACTGGTGGTTCCCAGAGTCTCAAAGAGTACAATGGGAGGAAGGGCCTTTAGCTATCAGGCTCCTCTCTTATGGAACCAGCTCCCACCGTGGGTTCGGGAGGCAGACTCCCTCCACACCTTTAAGATGGAGCTGAAAACCTTCCTTTTTCATGATTCTTATAGTTAGGATATGAGCATCTCCTGAGTTGGAGTCTGCATGTACGGGACCCAACTGTCCAGGTTCTGCTCATTGCTCTTATAGTTATGGGTAGTCTAGCCATCCATTACTTATGTAGCAATGGGGATGTTACCTGATGCACTGAGAAGTACCTCGCTCTATTTCTCTAATATATTAATGTATAAATATATGCCAATATTGCCGTCTCTAACTTATTTCTCCTTTTCTCCGCAGGTCTTCCTGAATAAGTGCAGTTGTACATGTTGTTCTGTCTTTCCTGTCCTCTCCACCCCAACCAGTCGAGGCAGATGGCTGCCCTCCCTGAGCCGGGTTCTGCCGGAGGTTTTCTTCCTGTTAAAGGGGAGTTTTTTCCTTCCCACTGTCGCCTCGTGCAGCTCAGGATGGGGGATTGGATCCAAGTCATGACTCGATGCAATCAGTTGGTTTCTGTTATAGGACATGTATGAACTGGATTGAAATGATGTGTCTGTAAAGTGTCCTGAGACAACGTTGTTGTGAAGTGGCGATGTACAAGTAAAGCTGAACTGAATTGAATTGGTGATTTTAGGAGCCCTGCTTTGACCAGCCAAGTGGTACCTAAGTCTCCACCTGTCACTGGCCTGTTGAGATCGCGGTTTATTCTCCCTTCAGCATCTCCTGTTGGCGCAGCGTAAGGCGGGCGAGCGACTGAGGAGTGACGAGGAGAGGGAGAGAGTGACGCGTCGGTGGAACAGCGGAGGGGGAGAGTTTGACAACCCCCCTCCTCTCAGCTAAGTTCTCCCTCTTTCCCTGCGGGTGGTGATGAATGCCCCGCCCCTTCAGCAGGCTAGCAGGACACCTGTCCCTCCCACAGATCCCTCCCTGGAACGGAGTCGGAGACGCGTCAAGGGACAGGAATTTGGAGCGACATCGCCAAGAGACGCCTCTAAAGGACTATAGTTGACGGCCCTTTTTAGCTCACACCTTGGGGACGTTTTTAGTCTTTTTTTTATACAAAGGTTGTAATAAATACTTGCGAACAAACGAACTTAAATCTCTTCTTGCATGTTTATTCATATAAAGTGTTCCCCTTAGAAACCAAAGTTGGAGGTTATTACCCCGTGACAATATGACCTCAAATCAAAATCACCATTAATATAACAGATTATCTGGATTACAGTTAATTATTATAATGAAAGATTGTGCTGCTTTGATTTATTGTTCTCTGTGCAGAAATGTGGGATAGTTAGGTCACCTGCCTGCATGCAGTGGGATGATGCATGTGTTAACCAGTAGGGTATATAAGCTATATGCAGCTTGGGACTGGGGGAATGAAGCTGTCGACATGAAGACGTGGTTTCTGTGTCGACACTGTGTCCTCCAGCTTCACATTCTGCCCAATAACCCACAGCTTAATACTGTTTAGACAGTTCTCTGATCTGCTGCACAGTTCTCCATTCAGAGACTAACATAGTTTATATTCCATGTTTTTACCACCATTGTAAGTGATTTATTTTATGTTTTTACAGTAAACTATCACCGTATTTTGTTAGACGGTGCCGTTTATTTGCCAGGTGTCAGCAAGTTTACTTTGTCCAAAGTTCAATAATTCTTCTTTCAACAACAGAATACGATGCTGAGACTCTGTTAAAGCAGCAGGTTTTGTGCCTTCTTGTGGTTAAATTGACACATTTTCCAACAAAAGCTGAAAAATCTCAGACTTTGCGAGGTAATGTTCGGACACACGACTGATGAACGAAGCGCTTGCTGTGTGAGAACTCAGCTCTTCTTCTCTACATTTAACTGTGTGAAGAAGAAGAGATTTACCTGAGCTGGGAGATATAAGGCAGACACTGCAGGAACATCCTCACTTCCCCCTCTTCATGGGACCAGTCTGTCAGCTTCACTGGTTTCTTCTCTGACTGGAGTTTCAGCATCTCCAGGAGGATGGAGGTCTTCCTCTCTGACAGCTTTATGCACCAGACTGCAGGAGCTGACTGGAAAACTGGCTGTAATGATGGAAGGAGACTCAGACCAGTTTTAGTCTCCCAGTCCTTCATCTGGGAGAACAGGTCCAGCAGGAAGTCACACTGGTATTTCTTATTTTTGTCATTAAAAGGGAATGTTTCATATGAGCAGACTGATGCTAACATGTCCAGCATCTTCTCTCCCGTCTGCTGGTCTCTCTCTGCTGCTGCACAGAACAGATCCACAAACAACCTGCTTTGCTCCTGAAGATCCGACCTCTGACGACCCAGTCTGGAAGGACAAGAAGGAAACTGGTGATCTGATCTCAGCTGCAGAAACTCAACGTGATCCTGCTGATGGAATCCATCCAGTTCATGGTGAGCTTCATGTTCAACACATCACAGCAGCTGGACGGGGACTTTAAATGTCTCACAGTGTGACTGAAACTGCTGAATGATCCCTTCTTTTAGTAAATCATGTCTCTGATCCTGTCCACCATGTCCGTTTCCATGTTCCCTCGGAATCACCTAACCAGTCCTGGTCCTGGAGGACCGGTGTCCTGCAGGTTTTCCACGTGTCCCTGCTGCAACACACCTGATTCAAGTCAATGTGTGTTTAGCAGACATGAGCAGAGCTGGTCTGAGTGACGGGAGTTTTCCAGCAGGGACACCAGGAAAACCTGCAGGACACCGGTCCTCCAGGACCGGGACGAGGACCAGGACCAGGACCGGGACCGGGACCAGGACCTGGACCTCTGAATCATCACTTTTCACTCTTTAAATAAAGTCGTGTGTTTACATCTGTTTCTTCCTTCAATGTTTCTTCGTCTATTTTATTCAGAAAACAAAAAGTCAGTGAAGATTTCATGAGCATTTGAGGAGCTTTTAGGTGGTACGTGTGTTTACACCAGTAGGGGTGGGAAAGTCGAAAGGAAGAATTGAATATTGGGTTTTTGTTTTGCTTCGCAATTTTAAAATTGTTTTTGTGAAAAAAATAAATCGATTCTTTTTAAATAAATAAAAATAATCCACTATAAAATTTTACTTGTCTTGTCGGGCGTTATAGCAGCAGAATGATGGTCTGGTTGCTGTTTGGTTTTTTTCCTCATTGAAATGAGGAAAAATGACGAGCAAAAAGTTTTAGACATTTTTTTGTTTTGTTTTTAATCAACAAAAATCAGCAATATGTGAGAATCGCAATTTAAATCGAATCGGCACCCAAAAGATCTGAATCGAATCGGGACAAAAGCACACCGTCTACACAGGTAGATTTTAATTTAGCATAATTTGATATAAATATATGAGACATAATGTTGAACTTTCAGCGTCTACGATCGCGATCATGTTCACTTCCGTCGTAAAAACGCTGAGTCTGTACACATTTAAAGTACTTTCATCTAAACTGCAGCAGGTTGATAAATCTGCTCAGAAAAACTGGTTTCATTCTGCAGATCTCAGTATGAACAGTTCTGATCTGGTTTAGATCATGCAGATGAATCCTGATGAGTAAACATCTTAATGAGAACATGGACAGCACAGATCTTCCCAAGTTCTGGATCTGTCACTGATGTGCATCTAAATGTGAACTGACACCATGTCCAGCAGCTTGATGATCATCTCAGATCAACATAAATCCTGTTCAGGCTGGTGATCACAACAACATGGCTGTGCTGATAAATGCAGTTTAAAGCTGCTGTGTGAGAACTCAGCTCTTCTTCTCTACATTTAACTGTGTGAAGAAGAAGAGATTTACCTGAGCTGGGAGATATAAGGCAGACACTGCAGGAACATCCTCACTTCCCCCTCTTCATGGGACCAGTCTGTCAGCTCCACTGGTTTCTTCTCTGACTGGAGTTTCAGCATCTCCAGGAGGATGGAGGTCTTCCTCTCTGACAGCTTTATGCACCAGACTGGAGCTGACTGGAAAACTGGCTGTAATGATGGAAGGAGACTCAGACCAGTTTTAGTCTCCCAGTCCTTCATCTGGGAGAACAGGTCCAGCAGGAAGTCACACTGGTATTTGGAACTTGCTATGGGATCAAAGGGAAATTTTCCTTCGGGCAACACTGACGCCACCATGTCCAGCATCTTGCCTTGTGTCAGCTGATCCCTCTCTGCTGCTGCACAGAACAGATCCACAAAGAACCTGCTTTGTTCCGATGGATCTGGAGAACAACGACTCAGACTGGAAGAAGAAACACTAAATGAGAGTTGAGCTCAGCAGCAAAAACAACACATTCGTTCCAGTCCAAAACTTTGAGATGGGGGTTTTTAGTTTTACAGATTTTTATTACATTTAAAAACAACAACTATCGTCTAGCATGTTTAGATTAAAAGTTCTTGCAGCTGAGTAGTTGGAGCGCAGGACATGAACTCTGAAGATTCACTTCGCTGTAGTAACAGGAGCAAATGATTGCGCCTGTGTGCAAAGCATCTCGGGTCAGTGCACAATGCTTTTATTTTGAAAAACAATCTTCTGTTTTCCAAGCTGCAAGCTGGTGAGGATTCAGACAGCTGGCTTGTAGGCGGGTCAGTTTATAAAACACTTAATAAGGGCTCATTTATTTTTACTGTCATTTCCTGTTCACATTGTTTTACTGACCGCTTTAACCTTTTCATAAATTCACTCCCATACAGCGTTTATGTGTGTCAGTCAGATTTCTGTGCTATAGGTCATGTTTTCTCTAACTCGCCCTGCTGCAAACCAAGCCACCTGCAAAACACCCATTTAAACATGGAGTCCGCAACATGTTTGCACCTGCTGCCCATTTACGCATCACTCTTAGTGAATCACCTGCAAATGTGGTTCAGCCCCACATGCAGAAGTCTAGACTGGACTGCAGATTACTGCAGGATAATAACTGGGTGTACCATCTCAGTTATTCTTTTTGCATTAGCGATGAACATGATGGTTAAAGCTGCCGAGGTGGAATGTAGAGATCCCCTGTGGAAATCAGGTGTTCGACAACCTTCCAGAAGAGCCTATATGGATTATTTGACCATCACAATATCATCGGTACCAGGAAGCAGGTGGATCTTGCAGGAACTGGAGAGACTCATTAAATGGGACAGGATGAGTTTCAAGCCCTCCAAGTTGAGACCCTTAGTACTGAAGAAGGGGAAGGTCATGGACGAGTTCCGGTTCTCTATCGCAGGGGATACAATTCCATCCATTTCGGAGCAACCAGTCAAGAGCCTGAGAAAGCTCTTTGACTCCAGCCTGAAAGACTCTACCTCTATTCAGAAGGCAACAGAAGAGCTTGGCGATTGGCTCACCAAAGTGGATAGATCCGGCCTGCCTGGTAGATTTAAAGCATGGATCTACCAGCATTCCATTCTATCTAGAGTCTTTTGGCCTCTTCTGGTGTAAAAAAATCTCCTTGACAACTGTAGAATCCTTTGAAAGAAAGGTCAGCAGCTTCCTTAGGAAGTGACTGGGTTTTCCCCGCAGTCTTAACAACACGGCTCTGTATGGGACAAGCAACAGCCTGCGTCTACCCTTAAGCGGACTCACCTAAGAGTTTAAGGTAGCCCGCACAAGAGAAGCCCTCCAGTACAGAGATTCCAGGGACCACAAGGTGGCTTCAGCTGGGATTGAAGTGAGGACAGGAAGGTAATGGAAGGCAGAGAAGGAAGTGGAGGTGGCAAAGTCACGCCTAAGGCAAAAGGCGCTTGTGGGGGGGCGTGGAAGTAGGACTTCGGCAGCAGAGAGCATGGACTAAGTGGGAGGGTGCATTACAGCTCAAGATAATGTGCTCTAACATCATGCAGGTGGACTTCCAACGTGTCCGGTTCCTTGTGCAGGTAGTCTATGATGTCCTGCCAAGCCCAGCAATCCTTCATGTGTGGGGAAAGAGTGAGACACCTTCATGCCACCTTTGCTCAGGAAGAGGCTCGCTAAAACATCTCCTCAGCGGATGTTCAAAGGCCCTGGCAGATTGTCTCTATCTTTGACACCATGACCAGGTACTTCAAGTTGTCACTGAGAGCATAGCATCAGCCATTAATATGAGCAAATACCAACATGGCAACAGGCAATCTCTTTTGTGGAGAAAGACCCAGGACAGGTCTACATAAGACAACAGGCCTCCTCCACAAAGCTTCAGACTGGCAACATCAGGTGGACTTGGGCAAGCGGCTAACCTTCCCACAACACATTGTGGAAACATCCCTTCGGCCGGACATGATCATCTTCTTAGATGAGTCAAAACATCTGATCATGTTAGAACTGGCAGTACCCTGGGGGAGAGAGGATGGAGGAAGCCAGTGAAAGGAAACGCTCGAAGTACCAGGAACTCGTGGAGGAGTGTAGGGGCAGGGGCTGGAGGACATTCTGTGAGCCCATAGAAGTAGACTGTAGAGGCTTTACAGGTCGTTCTTCCTGTAAAGTTCTCAGTCAACTGGCAGTGACAGGGACAGTAAAATCATACCGCTTAACAACATGGATTCTGGTCAAAAGGTCAAAAAGTGTTCAGTGGAAATGGAAAAATCTCTAGAGGAACCCTGCTTCCAAGCCAGCATAAAAAAAATCCTGAAAACTAGCTAGACTAGTAGACGAGACTAGTTTAAGTGGATTATCTCAGAAACAACAACAGTATGATCTGACCTGCAGTTTGCCTCCATGTGCCGGTTCATTACAAATAAAAAAGAAACTTCAGAATGTGGAGGGACAAACTTCTCCACTTGCTTTACTGGTTTGAGGAAAATGTGATCGCTTGGAAATTGAACATTAATATTTTGTCTCATTAGGATGAAATGATTACATAACAAACTAGAGAGCACAAACCTCAGTCAAGAATCCTTTAAAAAGTTCCAGGATCCAAATGGTGATCCGGATCAACACCAAAATTAAATCAGTTCTTCTTTTTCACATTTCGAACTCCTGAAAATATTGTGAAAATCCATCCATAACTTTTGAGTTATGTTGAACAAAAACAGGCAAACAGGCAAAAAAGGAAAAAAAGAACAGTCATGGTGGAAAAGATGTTGGTGTGTTTCAGAGTCACATCACCGGCATTAAGCGGAGAAAAGATGGAAACAGAATTTAAAACCGGGTTCAGCACATTAAAAACTGGTGGAGAACGTTGCCTTCCAGGAAGCAAACCAGTCTGACAGACATTTGGATGTTTTGTGGAACCAATGGAAGAAAACCAGTAGACCACGTTTAGATGTTTGGTGGAACCAGCGGAAAAAAAACCAGTCTGACTGACGTTTAAATGTTTGCTGGAACCAGTGGAAGAAAACCAGTCTGACTGACGTTTAGATGTTTGCTGGAACCAATGCAAAAAAAACCAGTCTGACTGACGTTTAGATGTTTGCTGGAACCAGTGGAAGAAAACCAGTCTGACTGACGTTTAAATGTTTGGTGGAACCAATGCAAAAAAAACCAGTCTGACTGATGTTTAGATGTTTGGTGGAACCAGTGGAACAAAAACCAGTCTGACTGACGTTTAGATGTTTGGTGGAACCAGTGGAAGAAAACCAGTCTGATTGACGTTTAGATGTTTGGTGGAACCAATGGAAGAAAACCAGTCTGACTGACATTTAGATGTTTGGTGGAACCAGTGGAAGAAAACCAGTCTGACTGACGTTTAAATGTTTGCTGGAACCAGTGGAAGAAAACCAGTCTGACTGACGTTTAAATGTTTGGTGGAACCAATGCAAAAAAAACCAGTCTGACTGACGTTTAGATGTTTGGTGGAACCAGTGGAACAAAAACCAGTCTGACTGACGTTTAGATGTTTGGTGGAACCAGTGGAAGAAAACCAGTCTGACTGACGTTTAGATGTTTGGTGGAACCAGTGGAAGAAAACCAGTCTGACTGACGTTTAGCTGTTTGGTAGAACCAATGGAAGAAAACCAGTCTGACTGAGGCTTAGGTGTTTGGTGGAACCAGTGGAAGAAAACCAGTCTGACTGACGTTTAGATGTCTGGTGGAACCAGTGGAACAAAAACCAGTCTGACTGACGTTTAGATGTTGGGTGGAACCAATGGAAGAAAACCAGTCTGACTGACGTTTAGATGTTTGGTGGAACCAATGGAAGAAAACCAGTCTGACTGATGTTTAGATGTTTGGTGGAACCAATGGAAGAAAACCAGTCTGACTGACGTTTAGATGTTTGGTGGAACCAGTGGAAGAAAACCAGTCTGACTGATGTTTAGATGTTTGGTGGAACCAGTGGAAGAAAACCAGTCTGACTGATGTTTAGATGTTTGGTGGAACCAATGGAAGAAAACCAGTCTGACTGACGTTTAGATGTTTGGTGGAACCAGTGGAAGAAAACCAGTCTGACTGATGTTTAGATGTTTGGTGGAACCAATGGAAGAAAACCAGTCTGACTGACGTTTAGATGTTTGGTGGAACCAGTGGAAGAAAACCAGTCTGATTGACGTTTAGATGTTTGGTGGAACCAATGGAAGAAAACCAGTCTGACTGACGTTTAGATGTTTGGTGGAACCAGTGGAAGAAAACCAGTCTGACTGATGTTTAGATGTTTGCTGGAACCAGTGGAAGAAAACCAGTCTGACTGACATTTAGATGTTTGCTGGAACCAATGGAAGAAAACCAGTCTGACTGACGTTTAGATGTTTGGTGGAACCAGTGGAAGAAAACCAGTCTGACTGACGTTTAAATGTTTGGTGGAACCAGTGGAAGAAAACCAGTCTGACTGACGTTTAGATGTTGGGTGGAACCAGTGGAAGAAAACCAGTCTGACTGACGTTTAGATGTTGGGTGGAACCAGTGGAATAGAACCAGTCTGACTGACATTTAGATGTTTGCTGGAACCAGTGGAAGAAAACCAGTCCGACTGACGTTTAGATGTTTGGTGGAACCAATGGAAGAAAACCAGTCTGATGTTGGGTGGAACCAATGGAAGAAAACCAGTCTGACTGACGTTTAGATGTTTGCTGGAACCAGTGGAAGAAAACCAGTCTGACTGACGTTTAGATGTTTGCTGGAACCAGTGGAAGAAAACCAGTCTGACTGACATTTAGATGTTGGGTGGAACCAGTGGAAGAAAACCAGTCTGACTGACGTTTAGATGTTTGCTGGAACCAGGGGAAGAAAACCAGTCTGACTGACGTTTAGATGTTTGCTGGAACCAGTGGAAGAAAACCAGTCTGACTGACGTTTAGATGTTTGCTGGAACCAATGGAAGAAAACCAGTCTGACTGACGTTTAGATGTTTGCTGGAACCAGTGGAAGAAAACCAGTCTGACTGACGTTTAGATGTTTGCTGGAACCAATGGAAGAAAACCAGTCTGACTGACGTTTAGATGTTTGCTGGAACCAGTGGAAGAAAACCAGTCTGATTGACGTTTAGATGTTTGCTGGAACCAGTGGAAGAAAACCAGTCTGACTGACGTTTAGATGTTTGGTGGAACCAGTAGAAGAAAACCAGTCTGACTGACGTTTAGATGTTTGGTGCAACCAGTGGAAGAAAACCAGTCTGACTGACGTTTAGATGTTTGCTGGAACCAATGGAAGAAAACCAGTCTGACTGAGGCTTAGGTGTTTGCTGGAACCAGTGGAAGTAAACCAGTCTGACTGACGTTTAGATGTTGGGTGGAACCAGTGGAAGAAAACCAGCCTGACTGACGTTTAGATGTTTGCTGGAACCAATGGAAGAAAACCAGTCTGACTGACGTTTAGACGTTTGGTGGAACCAGTGGAAGAAAACCAGTCTGACTGACGTTTAGATGTTTGATGGAACCAGTGGAAGAAAACCAGTCTGACTGACGTTTAGATGTTTGGTGGAACCAGTGGAAGAAAACCAGTCTGACTGACGTTTAGATGTTGGGTGGAACCAGTGGAAGAGAACCAGTCTGACTGACGTTTAGATGTTTGGTGGAACCAATGGAAGAGAACCAGTCTGACTGACGTTTAGATGTTTGGTGGAACCAATGGAAGAAAACCAGTCTGATGTTGGGTGGAACCAATGGAAGAGAACCAGTCTGACTGACGTTTAGATGTTTGGTGGAACCAATGGAAGAAAACCAGTCTGATGTTGGGTGGAACCAATGGAAGAGAACCAGTCTGACTGACGTTTAGATGTTTGGTGGAACCAGTGGAAGAAAACCAGTCTGACTGACGTTTAGATGTTTGCTGGAACCAATGGAAGAAAACCAGTCTGACTGACGTTTAGATGTTGGGTGGAACCAGTGGAAGAAAACCAGTCTGACTGACGTTTAAATGTTTGCTGGAACCAGTGGAAGAAAACCAGTCTGACTGACGTTTAGATGTTTGGTGGAACCAGTGGAAGAAAACCAGTCTGACTGACGTTTAAATGTTTGCTGGAACCAGTGGAAGAAAACCAGTCTGACTGACGTTTAGATGTTTGGTGGAACCAGTGGAAGAAAACCAGTCTGACTGACGTTTAGATGTTGGGTGGAACCAGTGGAAGAAAACCAGTCTGACTGACGTTTAAATGTTTGCTGGAACCAGTGGAAGAAAACCAGTCTGACTGACGTTTAGATGTTTGGTGGAACCAGTGGAAGAAAACCAGTCTGACTGACGTTTAGATGTTGGGTGGAACCAGTGGAAGAGAACCAGTCTGACTGACGTTTAGATGTTTGGTGGAACCAATGGAAGAGAACCAGTCTGACTGACGTTTAGATGTTTGGTGGAACCAATGGAAGAAAACCAGTCTGATGTTGGGTGGAACCAATGGAAGAGAACCAGTCTGACTGACGTTTAGATGTTTGGTGGAACCAATGGAAGAAAACCAGTCTGATGTTGGGTGGAACCAATGGAAGAAAACCAGTCCGACTGACGTTTAGATGTTTGGTGGAACCAATGGAAGAAAACCAGTCTGATGTTGGGTGGAACCAATGGAAGAAAACCAGTCCGACTGACGTTTAGATGTTTGGTGGAACCAATGGAAGAAAACCAGTAGACCACGTTTTTCACATTTCATGAAGTAGCTGAGTAGTACTGTTTAGAGTAGCAGAAGTGTTCCGGCATAGAGAAGCTTCCAGCTGCACTGAAGCCTCTTCCTGCTCTTCATGCTGCAGGACGGTAACATAAACCATCTGAGATCCACTGTGTCGCCCGGGATGATGGTGGACCTCAGTTCAGAACCACATTTACATGAACTAACATACTTTTACCTGAGCTGGGAGATATAAGGCAGACACTGCAGGAACATCCTCACTTCCCCCTCTTCATGGAACCAGTCTGTCAGCTTCACTGGTTTCTTCTCTGACTGGAGTTTCAGCATCTCCAGGAGGATGGAGGTCTTCCTCTCTGACAGCTTTATGCACCAGACTGCAGGAGCTGACTGGAAAACTGGCTGTAATGATGGAAGGAGACTCAGACCAGTTTTTGTCTCCCAGTCCTTCATCTGGGAGAACAGGTCCAGCAGGAAGTCACACTGGTATTTCATGTCCTCTTCATAGTCCTCCACATTGCTGTGGTCTTTAACGGGGAACGTCTCATAGCTGCAGACTGAGGACAACAGCTCGATGGCGTCTTCGTTCGGCATCTCTTTCTCTCCCACCGTGCAGAATACCAAGAACCTGGTCTGATCGGAGATATTCCAGGTCCGACGGCAGAAGCTGGAAGGACAAGAAGCAAACACGGTGCGATGATGAGCTCAGAGTCGAGACATCTGTTAAAATATCTCCCTTTCTTCACTTTTCACCTGTTTTCTGGTAAACAGGTCGACACTTATTCACTAATGCAAGACTTCTCCACCTGGACCCTGAATGTTTAATAAGCAGCCTGGTGAACTAGTCTGCCTTACCTGAGCTGGGAGATGTAAGGCAGACACTGCAGGAAAGTCAGGACTTCCCTCTCCTCATGGGAGCACCCCGTCAGCTTCACCTCCTTCCTGTATGGCTGCAGCTTCAGCGCCTCCAGGAGGATGGAGGCCTTTCCCTCTGAAAGGTTGATGGACCAAGCTTCAGGATCCGACTGGAAAAGAGGCGTCAGCGTTTCAAGAACTTCCCAAGCTTCCTGAGTCCTGACGCGCTGACAAAACTCCAGAAGGACGTCGTGTTTCTGGTCGTAAACAGAAAACTGGGTGAGGATCTCCTCCAGGACACGGGAAACATCTTCTCCTTTGTTCCGTGCCGCTTTCAGCATCATGTCCAGTAACAGTTCCTTTTCTTGGCTCTCCAGCATCCTTCCATGTCTCCGCTCTTCTGGACTGCCGTCTCTGTCCATCGTACGGAAGCTGCAGGACGACACACAACATGCTTCACAGTCTGGAGTGAAACATCTTCACATGGATCCACAGATCTTCATCACATGTGCCACCACAACAGAGTCAGCAGCTCCAGGTGAAGCTCCGTACCTGATGGAGTGGATGTTCTCCAAACACCGCAGCAGGCAGTCGCTCAGACTGGGACAGATGGGATCTCTGGTGTCCCACTGCAGACACACTTCAGCCCTGTCAGGGCTTCGCTGCAGGACTTTCACCGCTTCCTCAAACAGCTGTCTGCCACCTTTTACTGGGAGGAGCAACTGGTTCCCATTCAAGGAAAGTGGGCTGCTCATCTTGCATGAACCTGTGATGATGAGAAGAGCTAGCTGGATATCTCACCGTAAACTCCGTCTAAACTGTTTATCTGACCAGAAAATGAGTCAGACACATCATTACTGACCAATATGCCCACTGACCGGTGATTATAAATGGAGGAGAGCGACACGGTGTCTGGTAAAGTTTGTTAGCCAAAAACACGCGTTGGCGCGAATGGGCTCCGTTGGCACTAACGGGCTCTGTTGGATGACAAACCAGAGGCTGTGTTGAAACAGGCAGGTTTTAGATCAGAGTTAAGTCTCGTCTCGCTAACCTTGACTGCAGGTTGATTAACATATTACTGCATCATTATGGCTTAAAAGGAGCAGAACAAGGGAAGAAGGCTGGTTGGTTTTCTTCGCTTCAGCTGCTGTTTGGCTGCAAACATGTGAGCTACACCTAACACGCTTACATTCTGACGAGAAACTGAATTAAAGCCGAACAACTTACAACAGCAGGTGCTGAAATGGTGTAATTTATGCACTTTTACTCTTTATCTGATCCAGATGTGCAGTAGTTTGTTTTATTTCTCTGAGCTTGTGTGTCTCCTTTTAGCATACATTGTGTTTCCGCCTCATCGGCCATCAGTGGCAGACCGAGTCATTCTGCTGAAAAACCACATTATGAAATAAATAAACCAATATAAAAAAGGATATTGTGAAAACATTTTTAATAAAATCTTGACTAATTAAATTCAAAGACATTATTTTAAAAGTTTGATAGAGAAAATTATCCTGAAAATAATAGACATGTAAGAATTTTAATTTGTTTTTCACAATGTCGCATTATTTTACTTTTCATTGTTATATTTGTGTTATTAAATAAAATTATATTTATTTCTAATTTTTGTATTTATTTTCTTTTAATTGTGAATAAAATGGATCTCCATGTGAATTATCCAAGATAATATTAAATAAAGGATTTTTCATGGAATTGACTTAAAATAAGCATATTGGTAGGAAATGTATAAAAGTACAGTTACATAACTTTTAATGGTTCTTGATTTGTGATAAAACTGCAGCCTCATTAAAGGTGCATTAATATTTATTACCGTTTGTAGAATTAATGCCTGAGTTGAAGTTTTAGTTATTAAAATGGAGCAAATAACTTGTGTCGTCAAAGGCGTGTGAGTGAAACACTTCCTGTTTACATATGACTTCATCTGAGCTGCTGGCGCAACAACAGCTTCAGCTTTCAGGGACAAAGTGAAATGAAACAATCCTAACTGGAAAGATTAATAAAAGCCAATAAATGCCAACATGAACTCTTACCTGAGCTGCAGCAGAATTCATCACATTTTTACCAACCAGACCTGCCATGCTGGTTCAGACACACCATACGGACTGGAAGATCTGCTGAGAGCGACCACGAGGGGAAACAGGCAAAAACGAAACCTAAAAGTCCACCCGCAGCTTTGTGAAATTTCCTTTCAATAAACAGAGAACTGATCCACCACAATGTCTTCTCTTTGGGTTTATAAACGAAGATCGCCAAAATATTTCACCACAGGAGCGGTTTCTTCGACCTGTTGCTCGGTCCAAACATGATCTTTCACTGCTGCAGATTCCAGGTCTGCTGCAGGTCCAGGTCCAAACAAGTCCACATGATGGCGCCAGTAGGTTCCTGCTGGTTCCCGGACTCTCTGTTGCAGGTCCAGGTCCAAACAAGTCCACATGATGGCGCCAGTAGGTTCCTGCTGGTTCCCGGACTCTCTGTTGCAGGTCCAGGTCCAAACAAGTCCACATGATGGCGCCAGTAGGTTCCTGCTGGTTCCCGGACTCTCTGTTGCAGGTCCAGGTCCAAACAAGTCCACATGATGGCGCCAGTAGGTTCCTGCTGGTTCCCGGACTCTCTGTTGCAGGTCCAGGTCCAAACAAGTCCACATGATGGCGCCAGTAGGTTCCTGCTGGTTCCCGGACTCTCTGTTGCAGGTCCAGGTCCAAACAAGTCCACATGATGGCGCCAGTAGGTTCCTGCTGGTTCCCGGACTCTCTGTTGCAGGTCCAGGTCCAAACAAGTCCACATGATGGCGCCAGTAGGTTCCTGCTGGTTCCCGGACTCTCTGTTGCAGGTCCAGGTCCAAACAAGTCCACATGATGGCGCCAGTAGGTTCCTGCTGGTTCCCGGACTCTCTGTTGCAGGTCCAGGTCCAAACAAGTCCACATGATGGCGCCAGTAGACCAGCAGAAGCGGTTTCTGCTGGTTACTGGTTAGATGCTGGAGGAGAAGAGAACCAGTTTAGGTTTAGGTTAGGTGTGGTGGCTGAGGTCACGAGGAGAAGCTTTACTGGTGCTCAGACAGATGATAAACCAATAAACCAGACTTGTTATTTTATTTTGGTAACGTGAACATTTACAGAAGACGTGAAAAGCTATATAGACAAGCAACAACAATCAAACCCAAACACATACATTGTCAATAAGAAATGTGTGAAAATGGTTACAATCGTTCGTGCTGCTTTAGTTTAGGAGACATTAAAGATGTTTTAACAGGTGAATCTGTCTGGCGTTTAGGTAATGCGCATGCGCAGCACAGAAACGACAGAAAAATACATTTTTAAATAGTTGAACTGAAGTATTTCGCGCAGAACTCTGACATTCGACTGAGACACACTACTACTACTACTACTACTACTAATAATAATAATAATAACAATAATAATAATGGATTTTATTTAATAAACATTTTTCTGTGATTGATGGTTCATTTTGAGCAGGCAAAGTAAAGGTCGGCCTAGTTCTACTATCAGAGAAGAAACAGAGTAGCTAGTAGCTACATGTCAGTTTACACATAAAAGAAAATAAATACACAGTGTAAAACTGAATATATGAACGAGTTGAACTGTAACTGAACTAGTACCGGAAGCCCCCCCCCCCCCCCCCCGTCTCTCTCTCTCTCTCTCTCTCTCTCTCTCTCACACACACACACACACACACACACTGGTTGTCTGCGTCCTCTCTCAGTTACTTTCGCTTTCTAGCAACATGCCGCTGAATATCTGGATAACCCTCCATCTGACGGCTCTGCAGTCAGTTTAATAAGATAGTTAGTTAAGCTAGTTAACCTGGACTAGTAACAGCTGGGTTTCAGCCGGACTGCAGCCCAGACGGGGTTTACATCTGCTGGGTCTCGCGGACACAGCTGGAGGAGGTTTTGGAGGTGGGTGAAGGGTCGTGGCGGGTCTGTTGGGCCTCCTGCATCGGAAAACATCCGTCAGACTGCGATCTTTGTAGGTTTTTGTTCATTTAAACATAAAAACTTTATTATCGGCTCGATTAGTTGCTTTGACGAGGGTTAAATGTTTTTCTGTTTTCTTTTCTAACTTGGACTTCATCTTGTTTTGGGGGCAGGACCAGAGATGTAAGGTCTGGGAGAAGCTACCAGGTTTTTATCAGTCAGCAACTAACATAACAGTAAGTAGTTGGTGAGGTGCATGTGCACGTGCAGAGAAGTAGTCCTTAGAGGCGCAGTGTTGGGCACAACTATGGACAAGTTTACTTTGTGTTCCATCCCAGCGGAAAATTACAGAAGAGTATTGGGGCTATGGAATAAAAAATAAATAAATACATTTTTTCTCAGAATTCGGAGATTAAAGTCAGAATTCTGGGATTAAAGTCAGAATTCTGAGACTAAAGTCAGAATTCTGGTATTAAAGTCAGAATTCTGAGACTAAAGTCAGAATTCTGGGATTAAAGTCAGAATTCTGAGACTAAAGTCAGAATTCTGAGACTAAAGTCAGAATTCTGGGACTAAAGTCAGAATTCTGAGACTAAAGTCAGAATTCTGGTATTAAAGTCAGAATTCTGAGACTAAAGTCAGAATTCTGGGATTAAAGTCAGAATTCTGAGACTAAAGTCAGAATTCTGGTATTAAAGTCAGAATTCTGAGACTAAAGTCAGAATTCTGAGACTAAAGTCAGAATTCTGGGATTAAAGTCAGAATTCTGGGATTAAAGTCAGAATTCTGAGACTAAAGTCAGAATTCTGGGATTAAAGTCAGAATTCTGAGACTAAAGTCAGAATTCTGGGATTAAAGTCAGAATTCTGAGACTAAAGTCAGAATTCTGGGATTAAAGTCAGAATTCTGAGACTAAAGTCAGAATTCTGGGATTAAAGTCAGAATTCTGAGACTAAAGTCAGAATTCTGGTATTAAAGTCAGAATTCTGAGACTAAAGTCAGAATTCTGGGATTAAAGTCAGAATTATGAGACTAAAGTCAGAATTCTGGTATTAAAGTCAGAATTCTGAGACTAAAGTCAGAATTCTGAGACTAAAGTCAGAATTCTGGGATTAAAGTCAGAATTCTGGGATTAAAGTCAGAATTCTGAGACTAAAGTCAGAATTCTGGGATTAAAGTCAGAATTCTGGGATTAAAGTCAGAATTATGAGACTAAAGTCAGAATTCTGGGATTAAAGTCAGAATTCTGAGACTAAAGTCAGAATTCTGGGATTAAAGTCAGAATTCTGGGACTAAAGTCAGAATTCTGGGATTAAAGTCAGAATTCTGGGATTAAAGTCAGAATTCTGAGACTAAAGTCAGAATTCTGAGACTAAAGTCAGAATTCTGGGATTAAAGTCAGAATTCTGAGACTAAAGTCAGAATTCTGGGATTAAAGTCAGAATTCTGAGACTAAAGTCAGAATTCTGGGATTAAAGTCAGAATTCTGAGACTAAAGTCAGAATTCTGGTATTAAAGTCAGAATTCTGAGACTAAAGTCAGAATTCTGGGATTAAAGTCAGAATTATGAGACTAAAGTCAGAATTCTGGTATTAAAGTCAGAATTCTGAGACTAAAGTCAGAATTCTGAGACTAAAGTCAGAATTCTGGGATTAAAGTCAGAATTCTGGGATTAAAGTCAGAATTCTGAGACTAAAGTCAGAATTCTGGGATTAAAGTCAGAATTCTGAGACTAAAGTCAGAATTCTGGGATTAAAGTCAGAATTCTGAGACTAAAGTCAGAATTCTGAGACTAAAGTCAGAATTCTGGGATTAAAGTCAGAATTCTGAGACTAAAGTCAGAATTCTGGGATTAAAGTCAGAATTCGGAGATTAAAGTCAGAATTCTGACTTTTTTCACAGAATTATTTCTTGTATTCAGTGGCCCTTATACTCCTCCGTAGAAAATGGACATGTCAGATAAGAATGCTAATGCATGAGGTGGTTTTAATCAGGCTCAGTATCTTGTAAATCGTCTGGAATGAGCCAGATTACTTATTCAGGTACAGAAACATATTCTAACTGCTGCTGGTAATGTGCTACCTGATGGTGTTTTAGTTCTTCAGGATCAGAATGGGTTTTACTGCCACATAAGTTTGTAAATAGAGGAATTAATCATGGGGGTACTTTTTGTTTCAGGGAGGTGTTAGTTATGGAGCGACTTATTTCACTGACGGGTCCAACAACAGATGGATGAAAGTTTGAGGTATTTTCTTTTTACCTTGTCCAGCATTAAAACAAGCTGGTCTGGCAGCTGAGTTGTGCTGAGATAATGTGCTTTTTCAGAGCTGAGGTTTTATGTAGCATGTTTTATGAAGCCTGGTGTGACGCCATGCAGCTAGCTTACTGTATGGCATGTCTTAGACATTTAAAGAACAAGACCTGCGGCTGATGTCTGTTTAAAAAATCTCTTATTGTACTGATGGATTTTTTATCCTGCCAGGTACTTTTCATGTTCTGTTCCGGCTTGTCAGGATGTTCAGTGTAGTGGTGTAACAGCTTCCTTTGGTGGGGGGGGGGGGGTCCAGCTGGTGCATTTTACTGGAAAACTGATTTGTAGTGGGACATTCATGTACAGATTTATTTTATTGTATGGATATCATTTCCTCCGTCTCGTGGAGTAAAGAGTTTGGATGCTCCTCTATTTTCAGCAAGTTGAATGATCCACGGTCATCTTG
This sequence comes from Telmatherina bonti, assembly GCF_933228915.1. Taxonomy (NCBI): domain Eukaryota; kingdom Metazoa; phylum Chordata; class Actinopteri; order Atheriniformes; family Telmatherinidae; genus Telmatherina; species Telmatherina bonti. The sequence continues at coordinate 5,272,482 of NC_136633.1, forward strand.
GCTTGTTTTCCCTCCTCTTCCCACAACATGTTAGCCTTACATGCTAAAACATGAGGCTAACATGTTTGTCCCTTTTCCGCCACTGTATTCAAAGATAATGATACAGCATGGCAGCCTTCTGTTGGGTCGTCGCCACTTGTATGTATAAATAACTCATTCTAAGCTACAAGAATGCTTTCATTTGGAGCTTTTTAGCAAGGAATGGTTATCCTAAATAATGCACGGAGTAATGGCATTCTGATGCAACAGTATATGGTGAAAATACAATAATGCCTCCAGAATGTGGGCGTTTCTTTTTCATTATATATACGGAGCTACCGTATATATAATGAAAAGCAGCTCTTTGGTGGAGTTCACTGCAGCTGAAATCAGCCAGAACTGGCAACTCTGACAGGGTCAGTTAGGGCCGTTAGGACAGCAGAGTTTCTGCAAGCAGCCTGCAGCTCTTGTTAGTGGAGAGAACTGCGGTGCTTCACGAGCCGCAAGGCAAGAGCCGCATGTGATGAGGAACACGGCACTAAAAGCAGATCTTTGTTTCCCAAACCACACATTTATAGTTGTATTTAGGTAAAATGTGCCAAATCAGAATAAAACTTGTTGAAATTGTTAGATCTGTAATGTTATTATATTTGTGTTGGTGAGGTAACTTCAGAAAGGATGGGTCATTTATTACAACCTGATGAAATCTGACACAGTTATAACAGCAATAATAACCATAGTCACTATAATGTTCACATAAACACATCTGGTATCAGCAAATATCGATATCGGCAGATAATCAAATTTCAGATCGGTATCGGATCGGAACTCCCAAAAAGTGGAGAATATCCAAAATATCAAAAAGTGGATATGGACAGAACCCACACATTTCAGAGTTCACTGAAATACAAACTTCCTTCCCAATTTTCATAGCTGGGAAACATTTACCTCAACAAGTGCACCTCAAATGCATGGTTTTCCTTTACTGGGCAGGAGGGTTAACTTCTGTGTACATGTCAGTGTGACTGTGTCACCATATTAAACAAGAAGCACAGGTCAGAGGACATTTCTTAATTGTCATGTACCGCAGGACAGTTAAGAAATGTGACAAAAATTTGCTTAAAAGCTTAATTTGTGTCTCATTAGTAATTTGTTTCCAGCTATGAAGATATCATGGTGCTCCTGATAAATCCTCTCAAAGTGTTCCAGAATATTAGAGGGTCATTGATAGTACCAGCATTGTAATACCCATAATTACTCAGCTCTCTCTTGACACAATATTCCTCACTCTGAAGTAAGGTTGTGTTAAATCGCAAGTGAGCGGCTCCAGTGTGTTCGTTGAAGCGAGTTTGACTAAAACAATGCCTGGAGTGAGAGAAAGTGTGGCATTATGAGTTTCAGAGATTGAGCCAGAAGTTAGTATGTGGTCAATGTCAGAGTAGGTCTTGGTTCATTCACTCATTCTTCATCCTAACTGCTCAATCCGATGAAGGGTCACTGCAGGGAATCTGCAGCCTATCCCAGCAGTCTTTGGGTGAAAGGCAGGGTACAACCCAGATGGCTCGCCAGTCCATCGCAGAGGTCTTGTGTTATTAGAATAAAATCTATATTGGCTAGCTGAGTGTTGATAGCACCAAATAGGCTAAAGTTTATTTGTGTCATGATGTGATGTTTTGTGTTGTCTCTTAAGTTCCTGGTTTCCTGTTTTATTTTGAAGTTGTGTTTTCCTGTCTAGCCTTGTTTTGCGTTTAATTAAGTTCACCTGGACTCTATTTGCCCATTCATTACACCTGTGTCTTGTTCTGTTTCTGTCTGTAGTTGGTAAATGGACTTGTTCTTATATAGTGCTTTTCTAGTCATGCAGACTACTCAAAGCGCTTTACCTTACTTGTCACATGCACACTCATACAACATACTCATACTCCAATAGGCACATCGGAGGGCTGCTTGGGGTTCAGTGTCTTGCCCTGGGACATTTCAGCATTTTAGTCAGAGGAAGCCTGGAATCGACCTGCCAACTTTCCAGTTGAAGGACGACTGCTCTTCCTCCTGAGGTACAGCCAGCCTTTATAGCCCTTGGTTTTAGTTCTGGTTACTGGTCCATTGTGTTTGTTCGTCTTCTCGTCAGAGTTTAGTTGTGATTAAAATGTATTTCAGCATTCCCTGGGATACCTGCCTCTCCTTCTCTGCTTATGGGTCTACACCTCCATCTCATCGTGACAAATAGAGATGTTGCTGCCGAGTTTTTAGAGTCAGAACTTTGTCCCATTGGGTTTCAGCTGTAGAAGGCCTGGTTTATAAGCCTATTCATATCCGCACCCACGATTATAGCATAGTCAAACATTTCCATCAAAATTTAAGATAATGAGATGAAATACAGGATGGAATTGGTTGGGTACGTACACTGATGTAAATGCCAGTTTACGGCCAGTCATTATAATTTATAGTAAGAAATGCAACAATCTTCCCCAGTTTATAACATAAAGACCGGTATCACTTCAAAATATGCGAGCCCTGGGATTTAGACTTGACAGGACTCGATGTTGCCACATAATAGTTTCTGTTAACAAGTCGCTGCATCAGTTGTTTTCAAATGGGACTTCTGGATAAATGCAGTATCAATGCTGTTTCTACAGAGTAAACCTGTAAAAGCTCCATGTCTGACTGGCTCCAACTATTCAACTGTTAGGTCATCATGAATCAAACATAAGGTCAGGTTAGTCTGCATAAGGCAGTTGAGTCCACATATGTAGGCCTATATTATAAATACAAATAAAACTGATAATGGCTATGTTGCTGTCAAAATAAGATGCAGCATTTTAACCTATGTCTGCCGAAGCTTGTTTCCCTGCTCCCCCTCGTCATCCTCTGATGACTTGTAGTCAGGGTCTGGAGGTCTGGTCTGGACTTTTGGGTTTTCTGCATTTCACAAGGTGGATGTTTAAGAGCCACAAAATACTTAAGTTTCTTTGCTTTGAGTTTCTTAAAAAGTAGTTATTAATTGAAATGGAGGGAAGGCATGTGAGCAAAAGTACACTTCCATCTTGCCTGCAGGTCACATGACCGTATCCTTCTTCATCCTCCTCCTGATAATGTTGATATGAACCAGAAAGTCTGAGTGGACAATTCAATTCAGTTCAATTCAACTTCATTTACATAGCGTCAAATCACAGCAATGCCATCTCAAGCGCTTTACAGACAGGAAAAAAAAAAAACAATGAAAGCCAATTCATAACAGCCTATATAAGGAAACCAACAGATTGAGTTGGAGGTCCAACTCAATCTCCCATCCTGAGCAAGCACACTGGCGACAGTGGGAAGGAAAAAACTCCCTTCTCCCTTCCTTCTCCCAAGAGAAGGAACAGCTGATATTTTTACAGCATAGTTGCTTCAGATGAATGATTCATATTTCCTCTGCAGATGACTGCAGATGAATGAAGAACGTGTGTGTGAGCTGGTGTGAATTCAGCCTCATGGATCAGTGTGAGGACAGAGAGGATGGAGTTCATCCCAATAAAACCAGTCTCTTTGGGGAACATGAGTACCAGAACAAAGCTCAGAGGTGAGATGGCCATCTCTAAGGCTACATGACTTTTCTGCATGTCAGAGCTCAGCACTCATATCGCCAAACATCTGGCTTCACAGGAGCCAAGCTAGACCTGGACCTGGACCTAGACCCGGACCTGGACCTGGACCTGGGCACAGCCGTGTGTCCACGAAAATGGACCAACCACATGGAATTATTTGTCGTACAAAAAAACCATGCTTGACTGACATAAAGTAAGAAAATATTATTAAAATGGTTTGGTAAATGATTAGATTAAATATACTGTGATGTAATGAGTTTTTTATTGATTATAGGAGCTTAGATACATGCTTTTTCCAACAGGATCCGTCAGAGACTTGAACCTGTACCTGAACCCAGCTTGGTTTCCTGGAAGAGTGACCATTCAAAAGATCTTGGTATTGCTTTTAAAACTGACCAAACTTCCTCTGTAAGAACTCAGAGGTAAGGAGACTATCTCTAAATCTTGTTATATCCTCCACAAGAATCGAGAACTCTTTTCTTGATCTTGAGAAGAAAATTACGTCATTTTATTCTTGCGGACGTCTTTGAAGACGGTTCTGGACACATCAGATTGACAGAAGTTTTTTCTTGTGGGGCTCCGAGAAGTATTGTGTGATTGGTCGGACATTTGAGGTGGGAGTAGTTCACATGGAAAAGCATGAGGCAGACAGTTGCTGCTTCCGCATTTTTCATTTTGCAAGTAAAACGGATTGTTTGGATAAAACAGCCGATAGAGGTGGTGAAAAAGTACGAACATTTTTACAACATGTGGCATTAAAACACACGGCCGTGTGCACAAACCACCCTGCCACGGATTAAGTTGCTCTTTAAAGATGAAACTACCGGGTTCATTGCACATAAAAACAGACATTGAGGTGTTCCCTCCCCACTGCAGATGAAGCTTCTCACAGAGTATGAATGGACCTGACTTGCTTCTCGTGGAGTATGTAACAAGCCTTAATGTTTGTGATTCTTCTCCATGTCAATGCTTACAATTCACATTAATAAGCATCTGGATTCACAGGACCCTAGAAGGATGTGAAAATGGACCTGAACCCAGCTTGGTTTCCTGGAAGAGCGACCATTCAAAAGATCTTGGTTTTGCTTTTAAAATGGACCAGCCCTTTCCTGCCAGTAGGTGAGCCACATGGAAATGTAAACGTATCAGAGTCAGTATGATTAGTTTTAATCAGTATGATTTAGTTCCAACAGGTATTCATATGTTTGTTTCTGTGTTCTGATGTGAAGAGGTATAAAGCCTTGTATCCCTTGTTAGGCATAGGCCATCAACATCTTCCCGCTTTCTGTCCTGGACGATCCTTTCTAGCTCTTTCCAGGTGTGACCGGTCTTCTTGGTGTCCATCTCTAGGTCCCTTCTCCACGTGTTCCTTGGTCTTCCTCGCTTTCTCTTCCCCTGGGGGTTCCATGTCAGGGCTTGACAAGTGATGTTGGATGTTGGTTTTCTTAAAGTGTGACCAATCCAAACCCCTCGCGATCTCTTCTTACACTTGTTCCTGTTTTGCTTTTTGCCAGAGCTCTGTGTTACTGATGGTTTCTGGCCAGTGGATCTTCAGGATTCTTCTCAGACAGGAATTGATGAGCGTCTGTAACCTCTTGATGGTGGTTGTTATTGTTCTCCATGTTTCAGTTTCATACAGTGGGACTGGCTTTATGTTCAAGCTGAACAGTAGAATCTTGGTCTGCATTTGCTTTTTTCCATCACACCTAGAACTGCACAAAAACTAAATATGGCAAAAGTCTCAAATATCACAAAAAATTTTTTACACTCTCGTGAGATGGTTTTTCAGACATTTTGATACAGAAATATATAACTAAAGTGTAATGGAAACACTTTTTCTGCATTTACGTGTTCCCGTGCGTGACTTGGGGGGTCGTGGCCAGTTCATATCTGGCAAAGATGGCGCAGTATGAAACAAACACCATCAAATTTCAGAGTTTCAGAAATGAAAGAGGGAGAAAAGGTTCAAAAGGTCGTAGCAAGTACTCCGCAGCAAGTAGAAAAGCCTAGAATAATGCGATGTGGCAACCTTGCATAAGTCGTAATTTTTGTAAAATCTCGCAACTGGGTTTGAAGAGATTTTGCTCGCATTCCATAGTGCCAGAGGAGTTTCCACAACATGTCACAATGGAGGCGGTCAAAGGTCTTAAAGAAATCCACAAAGTTCATGTACAGAGAGAAGTTCCACTCCAGGGATGGCTCGATGATGATGCGGCGCATGGAAGTTTGATCAGTGCATGATTTGCTCTGTCTAAAGCCAGCCTGGTGATCATGGAAACTGACGTCCACTGCATCCCTCATTCTCTCTTGCAGGATCTTGTTGAAGATCTTCCCTGGTACTGACGAAAGCATGATGCCTCTATAGTTCTCGCAGTTGCTAAGGTCTCCTTTCTTTGGTAGTTTGATGATGTGTCCTTCTTTCCTGTCGGCTGGCACTTCTTCCTGGTCCCAAATCTTCTCAAAGAGTGGTAGCAACATGACGGCAGTAGTCTCTATGTCTGCCTTGAGGGCTTCTGATGGACTTTCATGAGGGCCTGCTGCCTCTCCGTGTTCATCTTCATCTTCACCTTCTGCCGCTTATCCGGGGTCGGGTCGCGGGGGCAGCAGCCTAAGCAGGGAAGCCCAGACTTCCCTCTCCCCAGCCACATTTACCAACTCTGCGGGGGGATCCCGAGGTGTTCCCAGGCCAGCTGAGAGATATAATCCCTCCAGCGTGTCCTGGGTCTTCCCCGGGGTCTCCTCCCAGAGGGACGTGCCTGGAACACCTCACCAGGGAGGTCCAGGAGGCATCCTGACCAGATGCCCGAGCCACCTCAACTGGTTCCTCTCGATGCGGAGGAGCAGCGGCTCTACTCTGATCTTCTCCCGGATGACTGAGCTCCTCACCCTATCTCTAAGGGTGAGCCCGGCCACCCTGCGGAGGAAACTCATTTCAGCCGCCTGTATACGAGATCTTGTTCTTTCGGTCACGACCCACAGCTCACGACCATAGGTGAGGGTAGGAACGTAGATCGACTGGTAAATCGAGAGCTTTGGCTTCTGGCTCAGCTCCTTCTTCACCACGACAGACCGGCGCAGAGTCCGCATTACTGCAGACGCCGCACCGATCCGTCTGTCCATCTCACGCTCCATCCTTCCCTCACTCGTGAACAAGACCCCGAGATATTTCAACTCCTCCACTTGAGGCAGGACCTCACTCCCGACCCGGAGAGGGCAATCCACCCTATTCTGGCTGAAGACCATGGTCTCAGATTTGGAGGTGCTGATTCTCATCCCAGCCGCTTCACTCTCGGCCGCGAATTGCTCAAGTGAGAGCTGGAGATCACGACCAGATGAAGCCAACAGGACCACGTCATCTGCAAAAAGCAGGGACCCAATCCTGAGGCCACCAAGTCGGATCCCCTCAACACCTCGGCTGCACCTAGAAATTCTGTCCGTATAAGTTATGAACAGAATCGGTGATAAAGGGCAGCCTTGGCGGAGTCCAACCCTCACCGGAAACGAATCCGACTTACTACCGGTAATGTGGACCAAGATCTGACACCTGTCGTACAGGGACCGGACAGCTCGTACAAGGGGGTCCGGTACCCCATACTCCCGGAGTACCCCCCACAGGAGCCCCCGGGGGAAACGGTCGCATGCCTTCTCCAGGTCCACAAAGCACATGTAGACTGGTTGGGCAAACTCCTATGCCCCCTGGTGGGAGTTGAAGCTCGCTCTGAAGGGGGACTCAGCCAGACGTTCCCAGCAGACCCTCACAACACGCTTGGGCCTGCCAGATCTGACCGGCTTCCTCCCCCACCATCTGAGCCAACTCACCACCAGGTGGTGATCAGTTGAAGCTCCGCCCCCCTCTTCACCCGAGTGTCCAAGGCATGTGGCCGCAGGTCCGACGATACGACTACAAAATCAGTCATTGAACTGCGGCCCAGGGAATCCTGATGCCAGGTGTACAGATGGACACTCTTATGTTGGAACATGGTGTTCATTTTGGACAATCCATGACGAGCACAGAAGTCCAATATCAAAACACCATTTGGGTTCAGAGGGGGGGGACACCATGCCTCCCAATCACTCCCCTCCAGGTCTCACTGTCATTGCCCACGTGAGCATTGAAGTCCCCCAGCAGAACAATGGAGTCCCCAGAAGGAGCACCCTCCAGCACTCCCTCCAAGGACTCCAGAAAGGGTGGGTACTCTGAACTGCTGTTCGGTGCATAAGCACAGACATCAGTCAGGACCCGTCCCCCCACCCGGAGGCGGAGGGAAACTACCCTTTCATCCACCGGGGTAAACCCCAACGTGCAGGCACCAAGCTGGGGGCTGATGAGAATGCCCACACCTGCTCGGCGCCTCTCACCATGTGAAACTCCAGAGTGGAAGAAGGTCCAGCCCCTCTCGAGGGTACTGGTTCCAGAGCCCAAGCCATGCGTCGAGGTGAGTCCAACTATATCTAGCCGGAACCGCTCAACCTCGCGCACAAGCTCAGGCTCCTTCCCCACCAGAGAGGTGACGTTCCACGTCCCTAGAGCCAGCTTCTGCAGCCGGGGATCGGACCGCCAGGGTCCCTGCCTCTTGCTGCCGCCCAGCTCACATCGCACCCGACCCCTACGGCTCCTCCCACAGATGGTGAGCCCACGGGAGGCCTCTCCGTGTTTCATCCTCTTATTAGTGTTTATTATTTCTTCCTTAGTTGGTTTTTTGCAGCATATCTCAATGTATTTTTCTGCCTCTGCGATGTTTGGAGGGTCTTTTGGTGGTGGTCTGTTAAGAAGCTCCTCAAAGTGGTCTGCCCATCTTTCCAGCTGTTTTTCAGTTTCTGTGATGATTTGTCCTTGCTTGTTCACCGGTTGTTCTGGTTTGCTGTGCTTGTCAACAAGCTTTTTAGTTATTTCAAAGAGCTTTTTCATGTGTTTGCTGCTTGTTCCGCTTCCTTTGCAAGCCTCTCGATGTAGTCATGCTTATCTTTCTTAACATTCTTTTTGACTTCATTTTGTGTTTATGTGTAGTCTGCCTGGCTGCAGCTTTGCTTACCCTTGTTCTGGAGGAGTTGACTATTTCCTTCTGTAGCCTTCTTACTTGAATCTTCTGTAGAGGATCTGCTAAGATCCAGTCTTTGTGTTGGTGCTTATTTGTTGCCAGTATTTCTTTGCATGTTTCTGTAATGGCATCTCTCATGTTTTGCCAAAGGTCATGAGCATCTATTTCTTCTGTAATCGGCTCCTGTAGTGTCTGGAATCTGTTCTTTAATGTACGTGTGTAGGCTGTGTGGGAATGCAGGTCATTCAGCAGGCTAAGGTTGTATTTCACCCTGCCTGCTGTCTGTGTTTCAATTCTCTTTAGCTTCAACTTTAGCCTCGCTGTCAGGAGGTGATGGTCTGTCGCTGCATCTGCTCCCCTTCTTACTCGCACATCCTGGAGAGATTGTCTAAACCTCTTGGAGATACAGATATAGTCCGTTTGATTTTGTGTCTTATGGTCGAGCGAACCGAACCCAAGCGGCTTTGTGTATTTTCTCGTGAGGGAAGATGCTGCCCCCAATCACGAGCCTGTTCAATCCACATAGGCCTTGTGTTGGGCTATACAGTGTAGAGGCACATCCCCTGGGTGGTCGGTGGGGGACCCCTTTATTGGGGGGTTGCACCTGAATAATATGGAATAAGGTGCCATGAACAAACACAGCCTAAGAGAGAATTTTTTTTTTTTTTTTTTTCAAAATCCAGGCAGATGTAGCTCGTTAGCCTTGGTAGGTGGTCCTATCTCGGAGAAAGAAAACTCAGAATAAGAAACCCGGATCTTTGGGGAAGGTTGGGCATGAGGCTAGCATCCCCCCCCCCCCGTAAAAGACCAATCCAGCTACAGATAACGACTACCCAAATAACTGGTGTGTTTTCTACAGACACACCAAGATGTTGTATGAACATTTCTCTGTGTGCAGGAGGCCAATTGGTCCAGCAGGTTTCACCTTTCTGCTTTGGCTAAAATGACTTTATGACTGAACTTGGTGTCAGGTGGCAGGTGTAGATAGATAGACAGACAGGTTTTAGATCATGAAGTTTGTCATCATCCTGAATATTTTATGTTAGTGGGGGTTGATGGTGGAATGTGATCACCTGTTTTTCAATCCAAGTGTCCTTCAGCTTTATTTCCTGACATCAGCTTTCTTTCACAGTTTGAACAAAGTCAAGTGTCTGTCTCCCACAGCCCCAATAGCTGCATCTGCTTGTTAATAGCTAGATTTGTTTGTTTGATCTTGTTAATATTTGCAAATCCTATGAATACAATGAATACAATTCTAGGATCAGTGGGAAAGGAAATCTTTATGTTTGATCGCACACATGCCGAGGGACCTTATGGTTGTCTCTGTGTGGTGAGACAGAATATCAGCTGATTCTTCATGATTCCTTCACAGCATGGACCAGCAGAGCTCAGAGCCTCCCAGTGATCAGTCTGCCCAGCAGCATCAAACACAGCTGGACTCCATATTTATGGTCTGTACATGTACAACAACTACTTTTCCATTTCTGTTCAGTCATCTCCATGCTGACCTCTGCAGTGGATTGTCATTGTGTCTAACAGGGTGTTTGGCTCCATGATTCCCGTCTGATTGTGTCCTTTACGTAATTTTCTCTTCCAGCTGCTGGAGGATAACATGATCACTTTTGTGAAAAATGAGCTCAAGAAGATCCAGAAGGTTTTGACTCCACATAACCCAGAATGCTTAGAGAGTCAGAGGAGTGAAAAGGTGTTGGAGGACATGGACGAAGAACAGTCGAGGCTGAGCAGAGATGCATTAGTGAAGATCACGGTAGACTTCCTGAGGAGAATGAAGCAGGAGGAGCTGGCTGATCGTCTGCAGAGCAGTAAGAGGATTTCTCTAAAGCTGCTGACACATTTACTGTTCAGTTATCAGCATATCTTTAGATACGTTTTTCCTTTCTGAAGATGTTTTCTGACTAATTTTGTTTTTGTTTTTTTAATTCAGAACTTCTTCCTTCAGTACTTCAACTTCAGCTGAAGTCTAAGCTAAAGAAGAAGTTCCAGTGTGTGTTCGAGGGAATCGCTAAAGCAGGAAACCCAACCCTTCTGAATCAGATCTACACAGAGCTCTACATCACAGAGGGAGGGGCTGCAGGGGTCAATGATGAACATGAGGTCAGACAGATTGAAGCAGCTTCCAGGAAACCAGACAGACCAGAAACAACCATCAGACTAGAAGACATCTTTAAACTCCCACCTGGAAGAGATGAACCAATCAGAACAGTGATGACAAAGGGAGTGGCTGGCATCGGGAAAACTGTCTTAACACAGAAGTTCACTCTGGACTGGGCTGAAGACAAAGCCAACCAGGACATCCAGTTCACATTTCCACTGACTTTCAGAGAGCTGAATGTGCTGGAAGAGAGAAAGTTCAGCTTGGTGGGACTTGTTCATCACTTCTTTACTGAAACCAAAGAAATCTGCAGCTTTGAAGAATTCCAGGTCGTCTTCATCTTTGATGGTCTGGATGAGTGTCGACTTCCTCTGGACTTCCATAAAACTGAAATCCTAACTGACCCTAGAAAGTCCACTTCAGTGGATGTACTGCTGATAAACCTCATCAGGGGGAACCTGCTTCCATCTGCTTGTATCTGGATAACCACACGACCTGCAGCAGCCAATCAGATCCCTCCTGACTGTGTTGGCATGGTGACAGAGGTCAGAGGGTTCACTGACCCACAGAAGGAGGAGTACTTCAGGAAGAGGTTCAGAGATAAAAAACAGACCAGCAGGATCATCTCCCACATCAAGACCTCACGAAGCCTCCACATCATGTGCCACATCCCGGTCTTCTGCTGGATCACTGCTACAGTTCTGGAGGAAGTTCTGAAAACCAGAGAGGGAGGAGAGCTGCCCAAGACCCTGACTGAGATGTACATCCACTTCCTGGTGGTTCAGACCAAAGTCAAGAAGGTCAAGTACGATGGAGGAGCTGAGACAGATCCAGTCTGGAGTCCAGAGAGCAGAAGGATGATTGTGTCTTTAGCTAAACTGGCTTTTGATCAGCTGCAGAAAGGAAACCTGATCTTCTATGAATCAGACCTGACAGAGTGTGGCATCGACATCACAGCAGCTTCAGTTTACTCAGGAGTGTTCACCCAGATCTTTAGAGAGGAGAGGGGACTGTACCAGGAGAAGGTGTTCAGCTTCGTCCATCTGAGTGTTCAGGAGTTTCTGGCTGCTCTTCATGTCCATCTGACCTTCATCAGTACTGGAGTCAATCTGATGGAGGAACAAACAGCCTCGCAGATGTCTGAAATACAACAAAATCAATCCAAATTCTTTTACAAGACTGCTGTAAACAAGGCCTTAGAGAGTCCAAATGGACACCTGGACTTGTTCCTCCGCTTCCTCCTGGGTCTTTCACTGGAGACCAATCAGAGACTCCTACGAGGCCTGATGTCACAGATAGAAAATAGCTCACAGACCAATCATGAAACAGTTCAATACATCAAAGAGAAGATCGGTGAAGATCTGTCTGCAGAGAGAAGCATCAATCTGTTCCACTGTCTGAATGAACTGAATGATCGTTCTCTAGTGGAGGAGATCCAGCAGTACCTCAGATCAGGACGTCTCTCTACAGATAAACTGTCTCCTGCCCAGTGGTCAGCCCTGGCCTTCATCCTACTGTCATCAGAACAAGATCTGGATGTGTTTGACCTGAAGAAGTACTCTCCTTCAGAGGAGGCTCTTCTGAGGCTGCTGCCGGTGGTCAAAGCCTCCAACAAAGCTCTGTAAGTACAACAAATGAAAGTATGTTTAGTTTTCTTCAATGAATTGCTTCTTTGTTAAAATAACATGAACTATAGATTAAGTGTAATTTAGTTTTCAGTACATTACAGGTTCATTCTTAAAGAACTTTTTCCCAGTTAAAATGAATTTGTTGTTAACATATTTAGAAGAGAAACTCAGCCCTTTACTTATGGATGGACTTGATAATTATGGGTCCCAATGGTGTAAGTAGGGCTGGCCAAATGACCATATATATATATATATCCCTTGGACAATAGAAAATGTCTATCGTTTCATATAAGGCTTAATTGTTTACGCCACAATAAGGGTCTTTACTGCAGTATTTCATGTCAAGATCCGCTTTGTGGCATTTAAGCTGCAATATATAAACAATCACAGAGGAAGATGGTAGCAGACGGGTTTCAGAGCAGGATAATTCACTAAAAGATGACTAGCCAACCAAAACTGATGAGCTTGTTCCTAAAAGAAAGGAAATTTCTGCCACACGGATGCAGTTTGGAGATAAAAAGACAAATGTGGAACCAGCAAAAGACTAGCTCACAGTCCCAACAACGAACTCTGACACAACTAACTCCTTTTATCACCTGTGCAAGAATCAGGATAAAGAATACAGGATAAAGAATAGAGTCAATGAGCAAAAGGCACAAAAGCAGCGTCAAGTGGTGGCAATGCAGTATTAATAAACTCCAGACACAAACGCTGCAACAGGCATTTACCCGTGAAACGTCATAGGGCCTTAGTTCCCCCCCAGATGGAAGGAGATCACTGCTGCCGTTGCCGAGCAACATCTGACAAATACCTGATGACTGACACAAAATACTCTAACATTTTCATATTTCTTTGTATATATATTATTTTATGGGCCTAGCTTTAAGCATTGAGGCACACATATTACTATTGCTCTGCGCATATTCTGCTTTTTATAGTTCTCCTGTTTCCATCCCGATTTTTGATACGTATCTCCTCTTGCAGCTTTTATCAGCTTTTATTCTACCCCCACAAAAGTTATATCAAAATGTATGTCTCAGTCAGGGATAGTGAGCTATGACTTTTGCTGTACAAAAAGTCTTACGGTTTTTACATAAGTTGCGAAAAACTGCAACTTTTCGTCCCATAGGAATCAAAAGGATTTTAGTCAGAAGGAGCAAATAAAGCCCCAAACCCAGCCTACTTTGGACAGCATAGCGGTCACCTAGAAACAATATTCAAAGTTTAAATGGGCCATGACAACTAAAACTTTAACCACACAGAGGATATTTTCAAATCTCTTACGGTTTTCACAATATCGCGAGAACTTTATGAAAGTTCAGAAAATCAGCCAAAATCCCTCTTCACTCTAGTTCCACTTAATCTGCCTCAAAAAGTTAATTTCTGAATTCCTCAAACAAATGGCTCTCACGCCCAGAGTTTGTGTCGTACATGGACAAACTTTATATCAAAACGTTGGGAATCAAGTTTGCTACAAAGTGGACCAAAATTGATCGACTCATGGTTTTTGAGTTACGGAGCTCCAAAGGTTTGAATGTCTACTTTTCCTCCCATTCAAACCCCATTCAAATAAGACTGTACTTAAAATCTGCCCCTCATGTTTTTAACTCAAAGTGCATTCGTATGTCCCTCAAAGCCTTCTGGCGCTCACGTTTCAAGAATTATTTCAATACAACTTTTTGTTTGTGAACAGCACTCGGCTGTTCAAGAGGTCCATTCATCCTCTATTCATCTCTCCACTATTTGTCGGTCAGTTTGAGTGAGATGGCAGTTAAAAAATGTCCCAGTTGTCGGGGCAACATTAATGAGGGACAAGCGGCAACCTCCGGCAGTTAAAAGTGAAGCCTATGCAGAAGTGCATAAAACTGCAGTTCCCCCTTCATCCACTAGGGGCTCCAAAACAGATAAAATCCCCATAGACTCCATGTTAAAAAGACCAACTTCACAGCAGAAATAAACATGTTTACAGCAGAAATAAACATGTTTACAGCCTGGTATAACAATCCATTTTCGGTTTAATAGGTCAGGTTTAGCATCATGACAAATGTGGGGAGAGTGAATTTTTTTCTAACTCGCCCATTTAAAAGTAATTTAATCTCAAAATTCAGCATATCTTGGGGAATGTCCTTTTGATTGACAGGTGCCCAATCTCCCGCTTCAAGTAAGAAGAATGTAGAACAACCGCGGTTTTTAGCGGTTAACACTGCGATTTAGCTTTAACCCACTTACTTCCGTTAGCTGGTTATCTCCTGTTATCTCCAAGTTAGCTCGGTAAGCTCTTAGCTATAGGCAGCTCGGAGTTCGCTCGATGTCAATCATCCACCATGATGCTCTCAGCTCCCAGCTCAGCTCCACCTCTTTTACCATATTTGTATTTTCCCTATGAGACGACACGCATGTCACTGCCAAGACAGCTATGGTAGTAACCACTCACCAAGCTTCAATTCAGCTCTTCAGAAACCTATGGGTGACATCATGGAGGCTCTGTCCATCTTTTTAGATACAATCTATGATGAGGGATGAGCTGGGTTTGTGTGTAACATGGGAATCACGCACACATCTGCCCATATGCAGTAATATACAGTGATTAAGAGGAACAGGATACATTAAATGAACAATCCAGTTTTTATTGGTTTATAATGGATAAACCTTATTAACTACTGTCACTGACTATTTACAGATGCGCGCATCCCACAGGTTTTGTTGGTTTATAATGGATATCACTAAAAAAGTGCTGTCATGTAGTGACTAAATACAGCTGTGTGGGTCACACACCCCTTCTTTCATACACTCTCTCTCTCTCGCTCTCTCTCTCTCTCTCTCTCTCCCACACATACACACTAAACATCATATCTGTGTACCTGTCAGTCTGTTCAAAGCTCCTCTCTCACACTCATTAGGACATTTGCCACACACACTGGGGTGCGAGAAGCTGCATTGGCACCTATCAATATATCTTTAGAAATTTTCTAGTTTTTTATTTTGTTTTGTATTAAACATCTTTTTTCTTGTATATTTCAGCCTGAATGACTGTAACCTCTCAGAACGAAGCTGTGAAGCTCTGTCCTCAGTCCTCAGCTGTCCGTCCTCTCGATTACAAGAGCTTGATCTCAGCACGAACAACCTGAAGGATTCAGGAGTGAAGCAGCTGTGTGATGGACTGAAGAACTCGTACTGTGAACTTGAAACTCTAAGGTCAGGATCAGGTGTATCGCCCTGTTAACTGATAACTGTTAATAATGATAGTTCACATGGATTAACAAACAGCTGACTTGTCCAGGGTTGTTCATGTTTTTTATATATAATTTTTTTTTTTACCCCTCCTGTGGGCTCACAACCTGCCATAGGGGTCAAAGGGTGCAGGATGAGATAGGTGGTGGCCGAAGGCGGGAACCGTGGTGGACCGATCCTTGGCTGCAGAAACTAGCTATAGGGATGTGGTTCATCACCTTTCTGGCAGGGAAGAAACCTGATGTGTGAGATTGAGTGGTTCCAGCTAGATATACTTGGACTCATCTCAGTGCACAGCTTGGGTTCTGGAACCAGTGTCCTCTAGAGGGACCCTCTTTCATTCTGGAGTTGCTCCCAGTGGGAGGCGCTGAGCAGGTGTGGCCATGCTTATTACCCCCCATCAAGATGGTAGCCAGCCTCCACCTTCGGATGGGGGTACAACTCCTTACTGTTGTTTGTGGTTATGCACTAAACATACCATTATTGGAGTCCCTGGATGGAGTGTTGTGTAGCACTCTTTACGAGGGCTCCTTTATTCTTATGGGAAGTGCGATAGTTGTAGGGGATACAGCCAGAAAGCAGTCCTGCTGGGTCTTTTTTGCCTATGAGTATTGACAGGCCAAGAGGAACCAGGCTTGAGTGGTTGCTGCAGCAAAAACACAGCCTTGGAAAACAATTTCTGGGTGGCTTTGGGGAGATCTGGCTCAGGAGGAGGGGGAAACAGTGCTCCATCAACACTGTGTATGAAAGATATACAGACCTGCTAACCTCGACTCAGGATGTTGTGGGTTTGTAGAAGGAACTGAGTCTGTGCTTTTTGCAGATGATGTGGTGTTTTGTGGAAAACACACACACACACACACACACACACACACACTGCTATGATGCTACAATAAATGTATCTCTTTATTATTCCCCACAGAGCATAGCAAAATACATCACACGCCGCTATGATGCTACAATAAATGTATCTCTTTATTCCCCACAGAGCATAGCAAAATACATCACACACCGCTATGATGCTACAATAAATGTATCTCTTTATTATTCCCCACAGAGCATAGCAAAATACATCACACACCGCTATGATGCTACAATAAATGTATCTCTTTATTATTCCCCACAGAGCATAGCAAAATACATCACACGCCGCTATGATGCTACAATAAATGTATCTCTTTATTATTCCCCACAGAGCATAGCAAAATACATCACACACCGCTATGATGCTACAATAAATGTATCTCTTTATTATTCCCCACAGAGCATAGCAAAATACATCACACGCCGCTTTGATGCTAGAATTCTGGGCCGGAGTCTTGAAATGTTGTCCCACTAGATGGACATTTTTTTTTTACCAACTTTAGGACAGACTGATTACATGTAGAGTTTTTTGTTGTCTTTGAGATTAATGGAATTGATTTAGGTGGTCCTCTCACTTTATGATTATTGGTCAATACCTCATCATAATTATCTTCCTTACAATTTATATATTTAAAATCTCTGTATTTTTTGTGTGCCTGCAGTTTGTCAGGGTGTCTGATCACGGAGGAAGGCTGTGCTTCTTTGGCCTCAGCTTTGGCCTCCAACCCCTCCCATCTGAAGGAACTGGACCTGAGATACAACCATCCAGGAGAATCAGGACTGAAGCTGTTGATGGCTGCTCTGAAGGATCCACACAAACTCAGGTATGGAGAGGCTGCTGCAGCCATACAATCGCGCATAGAGAAATAAGGACTGGAAAAAGGCTATTTGTCCCTCTTCACTACTAAGGAGAAGTGAATGTTGCAGGTTTTTGTGGCAGAGCTCCATGAAAATAATCCAGGGATTCGTAGTTCACAGCAGGCAGAAAGTGTGTATTTACATGTGTACAAAGGGGTTCAAGCAAAGATGAGAGAATTCATGAGACTTGATGGCAAAACACATACTAGGTGCATTTTCCATCACACTTAGAATTGCATAAAAAATAAATATTTCAATAAAGAAGGCTAATGTAAACAACTACATTTTGAAAATAGTCTGAAATGTCGCTAAAAGGTTTTTATGCTCTCATGAGGTGGTTTTTCAGATGTTTTGATATAGAAATATATTGCATGAGTATAATGGAAACACTTTCCGCATTTACGTGTCCCCGGACGTGACGTGGGGGGGGTCATTTGACCAGTTCATTTCCAGTAAAGATGGCGTGGTGTGGAACAAACAACAGCAAATTTCAGAGTTCTAAAAAAGAAAACAAGGAAAAAAATTCAGAGAAGCCATAGCACATCCTGTGCAGTTAGAAGACCCCAAAATAACGCTGCGTGGCTATTTTGCTATTTTGACCCAATTCTCATAAAATCATTAACAAGGCGAGATTTATTGAGAACTAAGACTTGTGCACTAAACACTGTTCAATGGAAACACCTGCAAATTGCAACTGTTGAAACTTACAAGTATTGCTTTTATTTTGAGAAAAAACTGTAATGGAAACACAGCTGACACAATGGTTTCTTCACCATGCAAGCAGCTAATAATCAGAGCAGAATTGTGTGATAATTTGTTCGTTATGTTGTGATTAGTAGCTTTTGTGACACTCAGTCTAACTAGCCAAAGTCACAGCCTCT
Source organism: Telmatherina bonti (assembly GCF_933228915.1). NCBI lineage: Eukaryota > Metazoa > Chordata > Actinopteri > Atheriniformes > Telmatherinidae > Telmatherina > Telmatherina bonti. The sequence goes on from NC_136633.1 coordinate 5,290,662, forward strand.
CCTGTTGTGCAGCAGCAGAGCTGACTATGGCCATGCATCTGATTTATTAACTGTGTGGATGCAGCTGTGTTGCTCTGACCCATTTCCATCTTTCAGGATGGAGCCTGCTGGAATCCATTGGTTAGCACCAGGAATAAAGAAATGTAAGTGTGCTTTTATTAATTCAGTAATCTTTAAACCATCATATCACTTATTCATGAGTATCATCAAACTGTGAAGAAATAAACAAATAATACTGTGCCAAAGTCCTGTGTGATCCCTTTTTCATTTGCCTTTTGTTCCAAGCAACCCAACCTTGTAATTTTTGAATGGTGTGTTCCTTTGGATATTTCCTGCTTTTTCACTGATTTTCATCCCAGACCTTTCACAAAATCTTTTTCAGAGAATTTTTTTTTGTGCGTTAAGCCGCCTTACCCGGATCTATAAAACTGTCAAGCATAAAAATGGCACCTTGTTCTTATGTTTAGGCATATAACATATAACATACAACTTTTCAACAAAGTTAAGTGTGAGCTTTAGGCTCTTCATTGCTTGCAGCCTGTCACAAAGACCAGAGGTGGAAAGTAACAAATTACATTTACTCAGATTTCATTAACTATGAAATGCAGGGACAAAACCTCTTCCTGAACAGACATTATGGCAAACATCACAGATTGTCCATCTCCGCTGCTAACTGACTTTGGTCATGATTGACGCCTACTAAAAGGAAAATGCGTGGATGTGCACGGGTTTGTGCAGGAGGAATTCTTACTGATGAACTGTTTTAAACGTTTTTTAGAAACAGTGTTGGGTTGGATTTATGACCAGTCTTTTGTTTGCATCAAGTAATGGAAAGTAAGTAACTTATACTCAAAGTAAGTTTTAAATTTAGTAATTTTTTAATTTGACTCAAGTAGATTTCTAGATGGGTACTTTAACTTGAGTAGAATTTAAGCAAAGTAAAGATACTCTTAATTACAATTTTTCAGTACTTTTTCCACCTTCGCCAAGGACACATTATTAGTTCCCATTTCCTTAATTTTCCGCAATTGCATCTCAAAAATACAAAAGATAACATTTTTCCAGACAGATCAGATCTTTGTAACAACTGGCTGATTCCCAGAGCGTGATTAGATGAAAACAGACATGCAGAAGATCAACTGAATGTCCAGCTGCATTTAATAGTTTGATGTGTCAAGACTTTGCCGGATTTGTTACTGTTGCAAAATTGTTTGATTGGACTGAGAATTCTGAAAAATGTCCTGCCTTCCTTTGGTTATGTTTCTTTTCATGTTGTACTTTACTCAAGTAGACCAAAGCACCTGGAAAACATCACAGTTACAACAACTGCTCACTAGAGGGTGATACTGCATAAAAAGACCACTTGTTCATTGAGTGGCCAGAAATGAAAACAGCTTGATTACTAAACCTGGACCAACAACAAGTTTCGGCAGTTTGGTGGTTTTTTACCTGAATCTGTCCAGTATGAGGAGCAGGAGAGGCAGTCATTTTTTTGACATGTGCTGTGTCTTTCTGTCTTTGTTTTACTGGATGTGTGCTTGCATTCACACATTAAGAACCACACCAGGGGTCACTTGCAAGTGGCCACAAGATTTCAACCTGAGCAGAGTGCACTTTTCTGGCCTAGAGGTGGAAAATCCTGGAAAAGAGTGCCAGTGTGAAGGACATTAAATTCAGATCCTGAACATCTGCTGCGATTTTAGACCTAACACTAGTCCTCCTTGTCTGTTTCCATGGAGTGTTTTAAATGCATGCTGCACACCATGCTCAATAAGTTTATAGCTAACAATGCTGCAGACACAACACTGACTAGCACTTTAGTGTTTATTACGTTTGCATGATGTATAAGTCAGCGTTACACAGCTCAACAAACAGAAATACATTACAGTACCAATAACTGGGTGACTTTAACCTGAACTGAGTGAACAAGCAGCCAACGTTCAACGAAAACCTTTAAGACAGCAATTGCTTCAAACCTCTTTAAAAGATTACAGTAAGGTCTGGCGGCGGGAAAGCAATATAAAACACCTAGACCTAGCTTATTCTCACATAATGTATCCGAGTTCTGGGCAGGGTTTTATCGGACTCATAAGTAACCAGGTCAGTGAGCTACGATGACATTTTCCTGAAGTCCTGAAAGCAGTTTTCAGTGTAGGCTTCTAAAGATGTTGCTGCATTAGCAGATCAGTACAAGGTTTCTAAACCATGCTAGCTATCCTGTTCACCGCACATATTGTCAAAATGCAAAAACAGTTGTAGCAATCAACACTAGTTAATCATTTGGAGACTGGCAGGTGATAAATGAAACTAAAAGGTGCTTATGACATATTGTCCAGTAGTGTTCGACCACTGCTGCTGTTTCTGCACTGCATTTCTAAGCTTCTTTGTATTCCTGTCTGTTACTACCAAGCAACACAGACAGTTTACTAACCGCATGTCTGAAGCAAAGCAGCTCCGCTTTGTTTCTGGATGCAGCAGGTACTTGGTAGCTGCAATGGAGTAACATATAGTTAACTTACTAATTATGTTTTACAAGAAAAAACAAACCATTTCTGTTTATTGTGGAATTTCTAAAAGAAGAGCTGTAAAATGATTTCTTAGATATAATATTAGAAAGAGCTAGTCTGATTTTTATCACTTTAACTTTGAGTGTATTTTGCTACTGTGTGCAGATAAGACTCAGCTGAAGACACTTTCAGCAGGTATTAAATAACCTGGAGGAGAGTCAAGACAAAATGTGGTGTGACTGTATCCATTAACTGTGGCTTGACTGTGTTTCTGCATCAGATTCCTGTGAACTCCTGATCGACACAAACACAATGAACAGAGAACTCCAGCTGTCTGACAGCAGTAAGACGGTGAGACGTGTGAAGGAGCTTCAGCCTTATCCGGATCATCCAGACAGATTCGACTTCTGTCCTCAGCTGCTGTGTGGAAATGCTCTGACTGGTCGCTGTTACTGGGAGCTGGACTGGAGTGGAGAGCTTCGTGTATCAGTGAGTTACAGAGGAATCGACAGGAAAGGAAACCTTGATGATAACGTGTTGGGTAGGAACGATCAGTCCTGGAGTCTGGACTGTGCTGATATCGGTCGCTACTCTGTGTGGCACAACAAGAGAGGGACATCCATCCCTTCTTCCTCCTCCTCCTCCTCTCCTCCTCTGGTCTCTCACAGAGTGGCGGTATATGTGGACTATCCTGCAGGCACTCTGTCGTTCTACAAGGTCTTCTCTGACACACTGATCCACCTCCACACCTTCAACACTGCCTTCACTGAGCCTCTTTATGCTGGATTTGGATTCAGGTCGTTTGGTTCCTCAGTGAGCCTTTAAAGACTTTAGTATTAAGAGTTTTCTGTCTTCTGAAAAACTTATATGTGTAGCAGTATTCTTATCCCGACCCAGTTAAAGCCGCCTACTTTTAAACCCATGGGAGCAGTATTACCTGATTGCTTTAATGTTTTCAGAGTAAAAGGTGTTTGCATGAACCTACGTGGACCGTAGCCATGTTATGCAGACATGCAGGTATCTTACACACCAGCACATAATCTGGAAAAACCATCTCTGAAAAGCACGAAGATGAAATATAATGCAAATGAAGACATTTTTGTAGCAACGCAGAAACCAAGTAAAGCTGTGGTTTGAGTGAAATGGAGGGATTTTGGCTTCAGACAGGTGCAGACGGCAGGCATGAAGAGGAGTGATGCATGCATCCATCATTAATACCAGTGTGCTCTGTGACATATGTCACACCGACTTCTGATCCCAGACAATTTTTCCACTGCCTAGGCATGAGATATCCATCTTTACATAGGGGAGCCATCCCTCCCACACACAACAGCTTTCACTTTCACTTAGCTGTGGATTAGCATTACGTCGGTTGGCACTCCCTGCCGCACCGCTCTGATCTGCCGCTGCATCCCTGCCACTCGTCCTCTTCTGGCTTTCCTTCCGATTGGCACGGGCCAAGCTGCTCCAACCCCATTGCTGGTCACATTCCACATCCCAGTCCTTGTGCCTGTGTTCTTTCATATACTGGTGCCACACCAGTTCCCTGTTAGCCCATTATCTCCCTGCCAATCTCATGTCAGGGAAGGGAGATACCAGCTGATTTCAACAACCAATCAGATGCCTTGCCCCAGTATAAAAACTAAAACCACAGCAGAACATGTATGAATGAAAATACATTAATTTTCTGAACTGCTTAATCCAATGCAGGGTTGTGGGGAAGCTGGAGCCTTTCCCAGCTGGCTTTGGGCAACAGGCAGGGTACACCCTGGACAGCTCGCCAGGCCATCACAGGGCCACACAGAGAGACAAACAACCACTCACTCCTAGGGGCAATTTAGAGTAACCAGTTAACCTAACATGCATGTCTTTGGATGGTGGGAGGAAGCTGGAGTACCTGGAGAGAAACCATGCATACACAGGGAGAACATGTAAACTCCACACAGAAAGGCCACTGACCAAACCCTCCCCAGCCAGGGATTGAACCAGCAACCTTCTTGCTGTGAGGCCTCAGTGCTAACCACTGTTCCACCCTGCAGCCTGAAATATATGAATATATGAATGAAAATATAACTAAGTTTAAAACAGAACCCCTGGGGGTGAAGCAAGCAAAGCAGTGCCCCAGCCCGGTGTGACACATGTAAATGGAGTATTCTGTCTGCCGCTCATGTAGAGGCAGTGTTAGGGAAACTGTCTGTCACAGTTCCAGACTCATGAGTTCAGTTTCTGGCTTCTGGATGGTTTCTGGAAAGCCTCTTCCAGTGGCAGGTTAGCAGTCAAAGCTCCACGCTGCATGCATGTTGCTTCGTTTGAGGTCATGCTGACATTTCAGTCAAAGAGCTGAAATCTGCCATAATGGATTTCTTTAGTCTGTAAATAAGGATGTTCTGTTACGAAGACTCATTTGACTGAAGTTTATTTTGTAAAGATAACAAATAGTAAAACATTTGGTTTCTGCTCATATGACAAACTGTGATATTTGTTTGGACTTTGCTTTAATTCGACTGAAGCCCTTTGGGGGTGCATTAAATAATCTCTTCTCTTAGAAAATGCAAAAATCAGACAAGCGAGACGGGATGGGTCACAGGAGGTGGAGCAACAGTTACGGTGAAAACACAAGATTCAGTGTGGCAGATATGTTCTAGTGAACATGTAAATACGTCTAAAACCACGAGGAGTTTCTGGTTTGATGTTTCTGACTGGAAACTGTCTGAAGCTGAATAAATGTGAATCTGATAGAATCTCGTCTTTGTCCTTATTAACAGTTTTTCTCTCCTTTACTGTAAACTTTAGGATAATATACATTTAGGTTTGTTCTGTAGGACAGATGAGAGTGCAGCACCGCAGTGTTCCCATCGTCTGGTAGCGGACTGGGTTTCCCACAGTAACCTGCATCGTGATGGGATCGGGTCTGGTGTGTCTGGATGTGGACCAGTCTGCAGGATGAATCAGCAATTATCGGATTATGGAAACTTTACTAGAAATGGGTTCAGTTTTATAATGCAAGGCTTCTCAGATAGAAAAAGTCAGTGATGATGTTAGAAAAGAGGCTTTTTTTTATGCCAAAGTAAAGAAATGATGTGAAACTTCAGAAAACAGCAGGAGCATGAAGAGACCAGAAACTGAGAATCTAACAAAACAAAGTAAGTGCAGAAAAACACTAAAACCAAGCTGAGAAGAAACACGAGCAGAGTGTTGACACCACAGAAAGGTTTCTACCACCCATCGCCAACATGGATGCCGGTCCAGCGAGCCTTGGTTGTCCTTATTTATGTTATTTATTCTTTTTTTTTAACCCCCCCACAATGTGGCAATTTGGTCAACATTGTTGTTTTTAAAGTTGGTTAAAAATAAAGTTGTACAGTTGTATATGTTGGCGGGTAGATTAAGATGCAGACGTTGGATCAGAGAGGTCCACAGCAAGATGTGATTGTGTTGCGTGAAACATAAATCTGATAGAAACATATTTAAGGCTGAAACATAAATCCTGGATGATTTTGAGGTCAGTCTGGATGCAAAGTTTGGCTCTCAGAAGGAGGATGTGTCCTGGGAAGCAGGAGGTCTGGGGCCTGTTAAAGGGGGTTCAGTCAGAAACTGGTTTAATGTTCTCCGAGACCAGCTGCTGTGAGTTGTTTGTTGAATCTCCATGGCAACCACTGACAAATGTTCGTTCTTTCACCCGACGGGAGCGAGAAGATTTTATCGAGCACATGGACAATACGAAGAGGTATTCCGTAAGGATAAGAAGACTGGAAGCCACTCCTCCACTCGTCAACTATTTAACTTTTCTTTCACTTCACCATTTGGGTCCAAATATTGGCTAGAACTGTCTCTGCCTGCAAGCAAAGGTCCTGGAAAGATTTGATTACATTTGCAGGAAATGTGAGGAATAGAATAAGCACAAGCGATCCAGGGAATGAACTGGATTATTTCCAGTGGGAAGATGGGGATAATTCTGCCATTACAACTTCTAACTCAAAAATAATTCCCACAATTACTGTCCAAACTAAATCCCAAGATGACATGGTGGTAGATGACCCAGATTGCAGCCATGCGGTCCATCGTGGTGTCTAAGGTTGTGATAGGTTGGCAGGGGTAGGTGGGTCTTCTGGGGGTTTTCTCAGGCTTGGTTGGAGGTCTTTGCTCTCTGGGAGCTGTGCGTTTTTATCTAGATTAAGGATATTGTTTGGAAAGGTTATGTTCAAGAACGTGACTGGTTGTCTGTTCTCATTTCATGCTGATGGATATAGAACTGAAACATTCAGTGGATCATATTTCCTGTGATAATGAGAACCCCATCAGACCTGATCAGACTCATTCATCCATATAAACCATCCCATGTGACACATTCTGTGCTCATTCTGCTTTGAAACCATTTCTACATCCCAGAGTCATTATTTGTGGTTGAAATGATATCATTAAAAAGAATTTACATTGTGGCACAATTCACATGTTAACCTTGACAGACTATAAATACGTCTGTATTAAAGGATTTATGACATGTACATGTGTCAGCCGCAGTTAAAGTTCAGTAAACTAAACCACAACATTTATTTTACTGGCCTTGATTCATCGCAGGTTAAGTTTAGAAACAAACCAAAGAAATAAACTGCAGGGTGGCACAGTGGTTAGCACTGTGGCCTCACAGCAAGAAGGTCACCCAAAGACTGCTGGGATAGGCTCCAGCTTCCCTGCAACCCTGAATTGAATAAATTCAAGGTCATTCAGTTTAGAAAATGAATGAATGATTGATCGCAGGTTAAGTTCAGAATCAAACCAAAGAAATAAACCTCTTCAGTGTGACAGATCTAGTGTGAATCTGCAGGTTTGCTGAGAACAGGTTAATTATTGATGGTTATGGTCATGAAGGTGTGGCAGCTGACCTCTGGTCAGAGACCAGACCATTTCCAGTCCCACAGTGACGGCAGCGTGCAGACACAGAGGATGACGGAGAAAAAGTCCCGGCTGGTGAGAGAGCTACAGATGACCAGGTTCACAGAAGAAACTGCGTGAGTAAAACTTTGACTCGTTCTGGTTTCTCAGGTTCTTTGGTTTTGTCGAGATCTGGAGGACGAGGAAAACTTGTTTCCTGTCTGGAGTCTTATCTTGGATAAAGATTCAGCGAGTCCAAACGTACGCTGTGTTCATTTCAGAGTCGTAGACTTCCTTTCTCTTACTGTTCATCACAGCAGCCTGAACAAGCCCTCAATAAACTCTGGGACCAGTAACTGGTGTGAGATCCATCTGGACCAGGACCTCAGGAGCTGCTGGAGTCCAGTTTCATGCTCCAGTCGTTTGATGATGAGAATGAACGTGTGGTAGTGTGTTTCTGACTGTGTGTAGTTCAGACCCATCTGTACATTACTTGTGACATCATGGAACAGAATACGATGTAAAACTAGTGGTCGAACACAGTTCAGTCGCTGTCAAAGTATCAATAAACGGATGGAAATGACCATTTTAACCTTCTTACCTGAGGGAAAGTTAGTACTTGCCTTTAAATATTCCTGTATGTGTGTAATCCACATGAGCTTCCTACGGTTTGACACACCAGTATTATGGGCTGGGCCATGAACACAGATGCTGCTGCTGGTAACACTCAGAAACTTCGACATCTTCTGGATGAAAAGTTCTTTTTCTCATCGTGTGAAAATTCAAACTTGAATTTAGATTTTTGTTAGTTCTGACCTGCAGAGTTTTAAGTAAGCTGGCCACCTCTGCTCCATATGGAGCCTCACCGATCAAACAGGTTGCAGGTCATTCCCAGGCAGGTGATAAAGCTCCGTCATCAGCATGGAGCTTGATAATAAAAGGCTCCTGATTGGCTCAGCTCACTGCGGCTGGACAAACACACGTGGACAGACCAGTACACTCCAGCATGTAAACACCCACATCAGCTTCACGCCAATAACATGAACTGGTGTGAATGATACTTTGTTTATCCCACAGGGAGACTGGACTCGTTAGGGAACACCTTCCAGGTGGATCAGGGAAGCTAACTGGTGCTTACTGGTGACCACAAACACCAGGCTCAGCAGGGAACTTTGTGACCACCAGTAAACACTGGTTAAGTATCTTTCAGTCCCTGATGTGTTCCTCTTTGACAGGGGTGCCCAGCTCCGGTTCACGAGAGCCACAATGCTGCAGGTTTTCCATGTGTCCCTGCTCCAACACACCTGAGACACATTAATGACTCATTGAGTACTTTTAAGTCTCTGGTCTTGGTTCTGGTTCTGGTTCTGGTTCTGGTCCTGGTCTTGGTTCAGGTTCTGGTCCTGGTTCTGGTCCTGATTGTGGTTCTGGTCCTGGTCCTGATTCTGGTTCTGGTCCTTGTTCTGGTTCTGGTTCTCATTCTGGTTCTGGTTCTGGTTCTGCGGAGCAGACTGAACCTTCCATCACAGACTGACAGAAGATCTGCATGATGGTTCAGACTGAAACGGGTCCTGAAGGATGTTGACCTGATAACCGGAGAGAGACCAGAAGAGACTCTGCAGGACTTTCAGGATTTTAGGACAGCTGGTCTGTAGACATCTGGTCCAGACGGTTGGCATTGTTTAGGTCTTGGATCAAGGCAGGATGTTTTCCACAACACAGGAACTATTTTCGGACTCAGACTGGCTTTGAAGTGGTTCTGAAAAATCCACCATAGTGGTTCTGAGCAGGTTTTTCAGAACTCTGGAGCTGAAACCATCTGGACTGGCAGTCTTGTTTCGGTTCTTCAGCCGACTGTTCATAAGGAAATGTTCTCACTGTTAAACATGGTCCTGAGTTCTACTGCTGTTTTTCTTCCATGTGGTTCCACCAGTCCAGGGGTCGGCAACCCGCGGCTCCGGAGCCGCATGCAGCTCTTTAGCGCCGCCCTAGTGGCTCCCTGGAGCTTTTTCAAAAATGTTTAAAAAATGGAAAAAGATGGGGGAGCGATATGTATTTTTGTTTTGATCTGGTTCTGTAGGAGGACAAACATGACACAAACATTCTTAACGTTTTCCAGCGCTGTAAAAATGTGTAGAATAAATATTAAATTTCAACATTTCTGTCAAGGAGGATTTGCGTCATCGCCTGCGACTCACGTAGCCTATCAGCAGGGCGGGATGCCCGGCAGGTGGCGTTGTAAACAAACCGGGGCTGTGTGATGGGACATGGATCCCAAAGGGAAAAAGAGAAAAATAACCGAGGAGAACAGAGGATTCAACGTTTCTTGGACCGAATCATTTGCAGTCATTGCCAATGCGGAAGGATTGCCTGAATGTTTGCTCTGTAGCGAGAAGTTGTCAAATAACAAAAAGAGTCATGTGGAAAGACATTTCCAGGGAAAGATGCTACATTTGCAGCCAGTACCCAGTTGGGAGTGACACAAAAAGTGCGATTGCATTACTTCTGGAGAAATTAGAGAAGCGCAAGAATAGATTTAAGTGGATTGCATCTCCAAACTCCACTGCTGCAAGTTATGTTGCAACCCGGGAGATAATAAAGCGTAGAAAACCGTTCACAGATGGTGACTACATGAAGGAGTCAGTCATCAGCATATCAGGACACGTATTTCCAGACTTCAGAAACAAAACCGAGATCATACAGAAAATCAGAGACATACCCCTCTCCACTAAGACAGTGAAGGAAAGGACCATTAAAATGGCGGCAACATCACCGATCAGCAAATCAAGGACATTAATTCAGCACAAGTTACATCTTACATGTTGAGAAGCTGACCAGTGATGTCCGACAACAGAAGTCACATTAAACGGGGAAGAACATCATCCTTCATAGACACAGACTGAGTAACAAAGTGGATGTTTTTATAAGATGATTTCTGATGTTTGTCAGTATATATGTGGAATGACACGTGGTAATGGTGCTCAGGTCGGAGGATAGCTGCGTCGGTTGCGTGTCTAAAGAGGATGCTGCTGCGTTTTACCCTCGCACTGACTTGCTTGGCAGAAATCAAACTGTATTCATTTGATTTGATATACTTTACCTTTTTTTAAAAGGCTGCAGGTTTATTTTTTATAAATGCAGGCTGCGTTTTATTGCGCTCTGTTTGTTGCCCAGATAAGGGGCGCGTTATGCACGTCCCATTTTGTTGTTTTTTTCGAATTCTTAAAAATAAAAATGACATAAAAAAATCAGATTTCTTTATTGGATTGTTTTAGTTTGATCAATGCAACGAAACATAACTCATTAACATAGTAATGAAGTTAAACATGAGGCGGCATCGTACAACAGAGTCGTCACGTGGTGCGTCATTCTCTACAGGATGCGCAGCGGGGAAAATAAACATTTTATCATCAAGGCTCATTATGTATTTGTAGCCAACTTAGTCATTTTGATAGTCAGCTAATATAGATACATAAAGCATGTGTTGCCTTCATGATAAGGCTTATATTAGGCTTTTATTTTTTTGCGGCTCCAGACATATTTGTCTTTTGTTTTTTTGGTCCAATATGGCTCTTTCAACATTTTGGGTTGCCGACCCCTGCACCAGACGTTTAAACACCTTTCAGGATGATTTTGCAGCACGTTTCCTCCTGGAAGACGATGGTTCCCCAACATCCTTCCAGTTTTAATGATGCCTCGGTAGTTCTGAACCCAGTTTTAGTAGTTTCTGCATCTCCTGAGATGTTTTCTCTGCTTGATTCTGATGGTCTGACTCTTCTCAAACATGGATGTGTTTTTCCACATGCTGGTTGAAGAAGTGAGAAGCTGCTCATTCCATCAGCTTCTTATCTCATAAGAATCTCCTTTGTTTTATCTTGTTTTATCCCATCAATACGACGAAGACTCCTGGTTATGAAATACTTTCTCATTATTTTGACTTTACAAGTGGTGGGAAATGGGCTTATATCCTTACAAGTCATGTTTGAGGGGAAACATGCTAAAACTAACCAGTGTGGAGTTGGTGTATCTGTAGCTGAGCCTCTCACACTCCAGACAGTGTAAAGTGATGCTACCAGTAATATTCTTGGACTATTTTTGTGTTCTTTTGTTCAAACAGGCCCAGTCCAGGTCCAAACTGATGAAGCAGAACCTCAGCAACATTTGGCAACAGCTTTGAGTTAGTTTCATTATGGGTGGTCCAGATCTCTGTAAGGACCACCTGACTTCCTGGTGTTGTCACAGCAACGGAGAAAACAGCTTTCAGGTAAATCTGCATAAACTTTAAAGCAGAAGTATGCGTCACAAGATGCTGTGAAAGTTCTGATGGGATGTGGTCCAAGCAAGCTCTACACACGACATCACTTCATTTCGTTGTCACCGGCTGCCAGTACGACATTCTTTGGTTAACGGAGAGCGAAAGATGAGCGCTTTTACAACTCACGCTCCACAGTTGCTCCTAAAGGGGACTTTGGCCAGTCGAACAGCCCATGCTTCGTGTTTGACTTCTGTACTGGCTTGTTTGTTTCTATGAGGTGATCAATGAATCATGTTTTAAGAGATGTGGACGTGATTAGACCTTAAATTGTTTCAAGTAAATGTGTTTATGTAACAGGAAGTAATGTGAGCATGAGTCATTACTACGTTGCATAATGTAAGCAGGAATGGGAATGGACCGTCCCATCCTATAAACACAATCATCATGACGTGCTGGTGTGTGCACATGTGCATGTAAATCTTAACTTTATGTAAGAAAAGGACCACAGGAAGCTGCAGCTAGCTGCGGCAAGCTAATGGCAATCCAAACACGGTCTTATTTAGATTTTACTGCCTGCCATGTACATGCAGTGATGTGGGAGTAAGTCAGAGGGGATAGATGATAGAAGGGAGGATTTGGGTTGTTGTGCAGATGGATGATGTGTGTTTTCCCTGCAGATGAAGATGGGAAGTGCATCCAGGCTGATGTGAGTTCTGCAGCATGGATCAGTGTGAGGACAGCGAGGACCGAGTCCCTCCCTCTGAAACCAGTCAGAGGTGAGACTGTCCATGACTCTTGTCCACTTCAGGACCTACAACACCAAACATGTGGACTCACAGTCTGATCTTTGTTTTGTTGCATTGCAGAACTGAACAGCAGCCAGCCGGGGATGAGTCCACCACAGAGTCCTCCAGTGTCATCTCAAGATGTCTGCGATGGTGTTGCACTCATTGGTAAACACATTTTTAGTTGTTCTCATTAATCAGACAAGAACGCATCGACGCGGCTCATTTTTCCCATGAAACACGAGACAATGTGAACAAGTGGTGTTTAAAATCACAGCAGCGAGCAGAAGAAGCAGTCGTCAGCAGACCAGAGAAGTACCATCAGCTCATGGCAGACGGGATCCTGGCACACACGCTACATGCTAGCTTAACCGCCACAGGAACGACTGGCCACTCACGTTTCTACTCCTGATGATGACCTCATTCATGTGGATGTCTTCACGTTTGGGGACATGCTGTAATGAAATAAATAAAACACATGGAACATGAAGTGATGGTTGGATATAAAATGCTCCCCAACGTGGCTTATCTGTCCCTGCTGGTGGACATGGAACATGGAGACTCTGGACTCCAGTCCGGCACCTTCCAAAGGGAAGGGACTGACAGGTCGGGTCCGCTCCTTTTCCCAACCCAGAGCAGAGGAACAGAACGATGTTCTCCACAGCCAGACGTGGTGTAGCGGCCATCGGGCAGATGGAGGCAGGTGGAGGTGCCTCCATGCCCAGGAGGAAACCTGTTGTACAGCTGCAGATGTGTGCAGATAGTGGAGACGCTACATAACATGCTACTAAATGGTAACGTGTCCCGTTCAGCTGCGACCAGCGCTGTTGTCCCCGACCTCCAACCATCATGTTGGAACCAAACTGCTGCCAAACGTCTAGAAGTGATGCAACACATCAGAGGTGGACAATTCTCATTTATTCACAAGTTTAGTCTCATTTCTGTCTTCATGTCTCCGTCTCCTGCACCTCCTCCTCTGCCAGGACACGCCTGCTGGGGGGACAAGGTGGAACCACTGCCCCCCCCCCCCCCCCCCCCCCCCCCCTCTCCGACTACATCTGCAGCGCTGCAACCCAGCTGGGACACACAGGAACACCAGTATGTTCCCAGTAAATAAACTGGAGTCAGAGACGTCTCATTTATGTACATTTATTGTATAAAGTGAAACAAAGGAGCATTTTGTTCCAGCGTATCTCTGGACTCCTTCATTTTCCCGCCAGCTTCTAATCTGTGGGAGTGGGCAGCGCCCCCCCTTCCTCCTCCTGTGGACCAAGATGCACTTTCTCCCTACATTTTATTGTCTGACCACTTTATTTGTCCTTTCTGGATAAGTCCGGTGGTCTGATGAGACGCTGACAGCATCTGTCCCCTGCTGACCTCCTCTGTCTTTCTGGTGGTGCTGATGTCCATCCCGTCTCCACCAGATAAAATACTTTTACATTTTACAACCTCATCTATTAGAATTTCTTCCTCATTTCCCAGAAAATTCCTTTTTTTTTTTTTTTTTGCTTTTTTCCTGCTGAACCGTCATGGAAATGAGATCATTAATATTTATCAGGGCGCCTGACCTTTTATAGCCAACATGTGGGCGTGGCCAGATGTTCCCTCTCCGTGTTAAACTCACTGTTGATCCTGATTTATAAAGGAAACAGGCGTGGGACGTGCTGCTTTAGAAACCAGGACGGTTTCCCTGTTTTCCGTACGGACGCCGCCTGGAGTCATCGTTGCTACGCAGGTTTATAGACGAGGCCCCAGGTACCTACACTGGCTCTGGTCATTCTGGTGGTCTTGGTGACATTATGGTTTGGGTGAGTGTGTGGCAAACTATGCCTGCACAGAAACTGATCCATTGACTGAACATATCTCCAGCTACTCATCAGAACCAACCAACCCAGCTGACTGTCAAACCTTTGTACGACTTTGTTCTTCACTTGAAAATGCTCATGAAATGTATGAGTGTTCAGTAAGGCTGCATTTTTCTGGAAAGTTTCTTTGGGCTAGACTCATGGCTTTACTTGGAAGCCTATAAATGTGACCGGACGGTATGCTGTTCTGAGGATCTATGCCAAACTGGCAGAACATAGATGGTGATGAAAAATACTTTGAAAATACTAGTTTTGTTATGAGCAGCCACCTCCAAATCTGAGACCATGGTCCTCAGCCGGAATAGGGTGGATTGCCCTCTCCGGGTCGGGAGTCAGGTCCTGCCTCAAGTGGAGGAGTTTAAATATCTCGGGGTCTTGTTCACGAGTGAGGGAAGGATGGAGCACGAGATGGACAGACGGATCGGTGCGGCGTCTGCTGTAATGCGGACCCTGTCTCTAAGGGTGGCCGGGCTCTCCCTTAGAGATGGGGTGAGGAGCTCGGTCATCCGGGAGGAGATCAGAGTAGAGCCGCTGCTCCTCTGCATCAAGAGGAACCAGTTGAGGTGGCTCGGGCATCTGGTCAGGATGCCTCCTGGACCTCCCTGGTGAGGTGTTCCAGGCACGTCCCTCTGGGAGGAGACCCCGGGGAAGACCCAGGACACGCTGGAGGGATTATATCTCTCGGCTGGCCTGGGAACACAATGTGGCTGGGGAGAGGAGAGTCTGGGCTCCCCTGCTTAGGCTTCTACCCCCGCGACCCGACCCCGGATTGATGGATGAAAATAGATGGATGGATTGATGTTACGCTCATTCAACCTCCCTTCTGAGAAGATCGCTTTTCTCCAGCTGGCTGGAGAAAAGAAGAAATGAAAGATAAAAGCTGCTGCTCAGCAGCATGTTGCAGCTGTTTGCTGCTTCCACCATCTCTGCAGTCCGACTGGAGTCATACTGGACTCTCTTCAGCCTGCAGACAGTTGGCTCAGCTCACAGCCCTGCTGAAAGGTCTGGGTTTTTATAATGAAGGTGAAACCCCCCCCCATCAACCCTCCAATACCAGCACTAACCATCCCTGTTTTCTTTTTTTCTAGCATCACACAGAAACCTGACAGCCACAAACCCAATGCTGCATCTGTACCTGGACCTGGTAACACCTCGGCTGATCAGAGGTAAGAAAAGTATTGATAAGTACTGGTACCAGAGTGTTGAATGGGACCCTTCTGGTGTAATCTGAACAGACCTTTCAAGTGTTGGCAGAGGTAGTGGAAAGGAAGTAAGGATGACATGGGGAGGTCATGCAGAGGTTAATAAATATTTTAGTGGAATATTACCTGATATAATCATTAGCAAAGTGAAAAATATCTGCTGTAAATCAGAACCTTTTAAGCTCCAGAACTTAAAGTTTCACATTGATATTTTATTTTCTCTTGAGATTAGAAGGTTTAGCACCTAACTGAGCCTCATTGAACTTTATTATCGCTTTATGATGGAGTGATGTTAGATAGGACTAGTTGAACTTGGAAATGGTCCATTGTCAAGTAATCTAATGACAATGACATTTATATGGCCTGTAAAGATATTTATGTAAGGGATAATGCCCGATGTGGTGTCCATTATCAAAAATTAATGCCTCCGCCTTGTTGCTGGAAATCGGGGAGGACGTGCGATGGTTGGTTTCTATAACAGCATAAGAAAAATTCGGCTGTGGAAAAATCTAAATGCGAACAGCACGGACCTTTTTAATTCTTGAAGATGGCTGTGAAATTCGCGTAACCGTTGGAGCATTAATGCAGAGAAACACTGTCCGCTGTACCGCTACAGGGTGACGTCAGAGCCGCTCTGTCCCTCTTTCAGAGATCTGGAGCTTCATCACAAACTAACTGATTAAATATTATTTAATACGGTTGAAACAATATGACAGATATTTTATCTGCAGGGACTGATTTCAACTAACAATCTCGGTAGAACATGAACATAATACAGTAGTGAGATGGGGAGGGATCGGGAGACTTTTTTTCCTTTCTTCCTTTTCTACTCTGGTTATTGTTCAACCGATGGTCTAAATTAACCTGAAAAAATAAAATAACTTAAAAACTGGCAGATCAGATACATTCATGAGTAAGCATGGGCCGCTGCTTGACATAGTCCTTCCAGATATTCTTTCTGCTTTCTGTTTTGTCTGTTTGTCGCTGACATTTCTGACGTTTGAGCCAGGGCAATGATTTAGAATTATTCAGCGTTATTGGAACGTTTTTTTAACTGGTGTCCTATACCACTTTTTAACGGACACCCTGCAACCAGTCAGAATCCAGTATTTACCCAGACCATGGTATAAATACAGTATATATGTGACAAACACGAAGTAGATGTGAGTCCTGATTAATTTACTATTAAATCCTTTATAAATGTATGAAATCAAACATGAGGTGATTTGGATCCATGGGTGGACCAGAAGGTTGAACGTAAGTTGACATAGCCTACCAATGTTAACAAAGCTGTAATAAGCTAAGAGAAACTCCTGAACAGGTTAGGAGGTAATAATGGTGTAACACTCTGATTTATTGTCTTTTTATACAAATATTAGAACACAGGCAGAAACGCCTGTAAGACAGCAGGTGCTGACAACAGAAAGAAATCCCTCACAAGCAGCACCAGAGTCCCTGGCAAACCAGGCGGCTCCGGCTCCTGCGGCGGCGGCTCCTGCGGCGGCGGCTCCTGCGGCGGCTGCTCCTGCGGCGGCGGCTGCTCCAGTGCCTTCAGCAGGTAGGAACTCAGTGGTTTGCGTGAGGAAACCTCAGTGTGTCAGAAGCACACATGAAGCACACACTGCTCTTCTGTCTGGTTTCATCCTAAACACACCGTGTAGCGGGAAGCTGTGAGGCTCCACAGTGAAAATCATTCCTAAACATCTGGAGCAAAAGTCAACTGATCTGTGCGTACCGGACCGTTGGTGGACTGGTCCGGACTTTGACTGGAACCTGCAGCTCCTTGTTTTCTTTTCCACTCATTCTGTTGTAGATTTGCTGCATTTGGGATCATTGTCCCGTTTCAGGTCCCAGTCTGGCTGGATGAGCAGTTGGACAGCTTCAGTTTGTGTCACTGGAAATAAAACTAAATAACAACAAAGAGATAATGTCATCTGTAAATCCACCTGAACAACATGATCCAGCAATGTTTGGCAAGAAGACAGGGTGTCATGTCTCCGCCTTTCTACAGAGAGTGAACTCTTCAGAATTCGGAAGGCGTTTGTTGGGAGGGTGTCATTAGTGATCCTGAAGCAGCTCCTCGATGGCCTGGAGACAGACAAAGTCTTTAACTATCTGGAGAAGGAGGCGGTTTTGGAGGAGAACCACACCCGAGCAGATAAGGCCCGCGCGCTCATTGACAACGTGAGAAAGAAAGGAGAAGAGGCCTGCAAGCAGATGATCAAGCATCTTCAGAGGAATGACCCGATGCTGTCCTCTCATCTGGGTCTGTCCTCGGCTCCGTCTGCTCTGGAAGGTGAGGCCATGATGGCTTCTTCCCTCAGTAGAGCTTTCAGTGTTTCTCTTTGAGGTTCAGCTGTAAATCCAGGAATTTCTCTTAGTTTTTATTGTGCTTGTTGGACTTTTTTTTTAAAAAAAGATAAAACTTCCAAAGAAGCTAACGGGAGAGGAAGGAGTGACTCTCCGGATCAGCTGGAAAGCTGGAAGCTGATGTTTCCAACATTTTGTCTTTTTGGGGAAATTTAATTGTTGCTGGTAAAGTTAAAATTCTGGATGATAGTTTAGATTCCAGTTAAATAAGAATCCTGGATGTGTTGCTGGACAGAAAGGAAAACTAATATGTGAGCATGATTTATGTCAGGTTAGCCGTAGTTTCTGGATATCTACTCATTCTTTTTAACCTCTGTTTTGTTCTTATTTCAGCCTCTTCACCAACAACGGAAGGCAAGTTCTGGGATGAGAGAAGTCCATCTTACAATCAGTGACACCCAAGTCTTTAACTGTGTTTCATGTTTCAGGGAAAGGAAATGTACATTTGTGGGAAAGTGACAGCAAGGGTGACAACACTGGTAAAACACACACACACACACACACACACACACACATAAAAAAAATCTTCATTTTATCAGGAAAAATGAGATTTGAAATGCAAACATGAGTCACATACATCCTGTCTGGGTTCATTTCCTGTGTAACACGGTTTGAGACACAAGTTTTATTGTGAGTTCTTGTCTGAAATTTACAAGCCGTTTTCTTTTGATTCATTTCAAAAGGCTAAACAACAAAAAGTGCTTGGACACAGCAGGGAAGTCTTGCTTCAAGTTGCTGCTTTTATAGAGAAACTGTTTACTGACGACTCGCATCATGCATGCTGAGGGGACATTTATGTTTTTGGTATTTAAGTGTCAAAGTCAGTAAAAAAGAGACTTCTTTCTCTTCTGTATTAATCTGAACTGAATGATAATCCATCAAAGTAATGTCATTGACTAATCATATTATATCAAGTCATGTCATGTATTACATTAAACTATATCATGTCATCTGATCTCATCTCATCTCACCTCATATCATATCATTTTATATCCCGTCATGTCATATTAAATATCACATCATATCATGTCATGTCATATAAAACGTCATATCATATCATATAACATATCATGTCATGTCATCAAATATATTGGTCAAATGCAGTTTATTCTTGTTATTCTTTGTAAAATAAAGCATTTCTTACATAACTGAATTTAGTTTTGCCTGCTGTGTCCGCTTCGGTATTCCAGAATGACTGATTTCATCCAATCATTTGTAACTCCAGGGAATTTAAGGGAAAATGATTTAAAGATCCTCTTAGCTCTCTGTTATGCTTCTTTTCGACATTCTTGATGTCTCCTCTTCCACTTGTCCGACTTTGGTTTCTTATACTGGATCTCATTTGAGAAAATTCAGTGTTGAGAGAGAATGAAGCTTTTTCTTTACCTCATAACTCTGCAGTTTCTTCATCCCATGACACTTGACAGGAATTTGGTTTTTATTTAAACAAAATTATGTTGTGGATTGTTGTTGACTTTATTTCATTTTTGATTTTTCATTCCAGACCAGAAAGCTGCATCAGAAAGATCAGGTAAGAGCAGCCGATGTTCTACATGGGATTTCTTGTTTTCCACTTCTGCGGCGTGCTTTAACGCGTTTGTCCCGCAGCTGAAAGTTCATCAGCTGCTGGTTTTACAGATGTGAGTTTTCAGAAGCAGTTTCTGGAGGCCCACAACCGCTACAGAGCGAGGCATCATGCACCACCTCTGACTCTGAGCAGCGAGCTCAACACTGCAGCGCAGAGGCGGGCCAATCAGCTGCTGGAAGGGAAGACCGCCGTCCAGAGTGGTGTCAAAGATGGAGAAAACACCTTACATATCTACGGCCCAAACTCCTTCATACCAACAGGTGGACTGTATTCTATCTATGTAGTGTTCATTATTAGTTTAAATGAAATGTTTGTAAAATTAGATTAAAAATACTGTCGCTTCTCTCTGGACCTTTACTGCCATCTTTACTTTGGTTTTGATTCTCTGGAGCTGGAGAAGTCAGTCACTCTCTGGTTTTCTGTCTGGCTTCCAGCAGCAGAAGCTGTAGATTCTTGGTACAAAGAGGTCGAGGATTACGACTTCAGCAAGCCTGGATTCAAAATAAAGACAGGTGACGTACACCGTATGAAACCTCCCTTTCACAGAAAAGATCGTTTTTGATAAACAAAAGGAAAAATGATTGACTGACATCTAAACCCCGTTGATCAGAGAACTGAACGGCGAGGATAAAAAACCACTGAAGTCAGGGTATTTATCCTGGATGTTTCAGTAATCTCCATTGTGATAGGAAATCTTTTTTACAAGGATGTCCTGGGAGCAGCACAAAGCAGATGGAAAACATTACACACTAGTTCATATGAAATCCAAACACATTAACGGTGAAAACAAGCAGAATCATACACAACTATTACAGGTGCAATCAGAGACTAAACTTCACGTTGTGGTGAGATGTACTTCAGGTGTTTCTTCCTTGTTGGTCAGAAACACTCACACTGTCTCATTGTGTTTTCTTCCTGCAGGAAGTTTCACCCAGGTGGTTTGGAAGGACAGTAAACTACTGGGTGTGGGCGTGGCCTATGATGGTACCAAGGCCTTCGTGGTTGGACGCTATCGCCCAGCGGGCAACGTCACAAATGAAGGGTATTTTGAGAAAAATGTCCTCTCTGAAGGTAAGTCAACGTCACAGCTCTTGTCATACTTTCAGAAGGTTTCTGCAAATAAAAGTAAATATTTGCGTCGGTCCGTGCGTTTCCATGACAATCTGAGTGGCCGAGTCAGCCACGCCGGTGGCTGGATTCCCTGGTTGGTTGTGAAGTTAGATCTCATTCAGCATGTCTGCTGCTCCACAGTTTATGGGGATCATCAAACCCGACAGTGTTTCGGTTTCATGGGTTGGCTCAATGGGTTCCACTTCCGATATTCCAGCTTTTAGCTCATGTCCACGTCCAAACCTGTGTAGTACCTGTAGCCTGAGTCTGCAGGCCACATGAGACCAACACAGACCACACTGACATCCTCCTGCTGGGCCACTTTTACAACCAGATGAGTAGCTACAAACACTGCCATGGATGGAAGTAAAACTGGAAAAAGCCTGTAGAGGACATGTCCAAGTTGCTCCTTATGGACACCGTCCTGGAGGTTTCATGCTGCAGCACACCTACATCTAACTGAGTCATTGTGTTCGTTGGGGAGAGCCATTTTATTTAAAACAGCAGGGAAACATGGAAAACCTGCAGGACCGTGGCTGTTCAGGACCAGAGCTGGACTCCCTGTTTGTGTTGGAAAGGCTGTTGATCAGGTGTGACAGCAGGCAGCTACTGAGGACCAGAGAACGATGATGTAAACCGCTCAGTAGCAGGAAGCAGCTGGAGGATGACTTCCATTACCACACACGTTCCACAGCTCCACACCTTCACACCTCTGGCTGCATCGCTGAGGTGGAGTGTTTAGCAATGACTTTGTGTTACTGACACACTTAGCCAGAAAGGTTTCAACTGTGGGGTGGTTGGTGGGATGACATGATGGTTGGCTGGAGATGACACCAGTAACACCACCAGGAACAGCATAAAGACCAGGAGGACTGAAGAGTTTAGAGGACCTGCAGGGTGTTGCCTGCTTTGTTCAGAGACATTCTGGGAACATAACACACACACACACACACACACACACACACGCTGTAGCGTGAAATGGTGCAATGTGACTGGATCAGTAATATGTGTGTTGAATCACTGATGGTTTTCTGGAAACTTCCACCAGCAGTGTGCCGGATTACCAGTATCTACTGGATCACTGTTACTTCTTTGACCTTTATTTTTATTTTCTTTCTCTTCAGAATGTTTACCGTCGCCAGTGAGGGCAGGTACGTGCCAGCAATGTGTCCTCTTTCTCCACATGCAGACTTTCGGCTTGTCTGTGGCTAAAAGTTCTTCATACCTGTTTGTTTTTCAGATGAAAGCTTTCGGAGGGAGTTTCTGGAAGCCCACAACAGTTATAGAGCGATGCATCGTGCGCCACCTTTGACTCTCAGCAGCGAACTCAACAACGCCGCGCAGAAATGGGCCGATGAACTGCTGGAAAAGAAAAAGTTGGCTCAAAGTGGCACCAAAGACGGAGAGAACACCTTCTATCAGTACAGCTCACAATCCTTTCTACCATCAGGTGACTACTTTTAACCTTTCAGAATCATAAAAGATCAGGAAAGATGAAAGAAATGCACAGTTAGCTCACAAGTTCTGCAACTACAACTGTTTGTTTTTGTTTCTAACTTCAGAAATGAGACAACGCAGGTCCAACTTGATCAGATGCAGAGTTTAAGTCGACCTTTCTCATGTTTCAGGTAGAGATGCTGTTGATTCCTGGTACAACAAGATCCAAAATTACAACTTTAATGAGCCGGGATACCAAAGCAAATCTGGTAAAACACAACACTTCCCAAAGCCTTGCAGAATGAAGATGCATCTGAAACATGTACATAACCTGTGTTTGGTCTCATGTTTCTCCCCTTCAATAATATCCATGGTTTTATTACACATAGTTGGAAAGTCTGATTGGTCAGCTTGTGCTTGTGTTGGTCATCCTGAGACGTGAGCCACCATCAAGCTGGGTTGAGGTCTGGACTCTGCACTCTGGAGCGGCTCTGTGATGATATTGGCTGTGTGGGGGAGAGTGGAGGTGGTCCCAGACTGTAAGGATATGGGATCACCACTTGTCTGACTCCAGAATGTCATACCGATGTTTCCATCTATCAATACCTGGCAGCACCTGAATCTCAGAGTGAATACAGAGTATTACAGGAGATAAATGGGGGACACTACCCACACATTTAGCTGCATTGCCCACTCCACAGAAAACAGTCCTTATAGGTTGTAGCTCCATAAGAAGGTGATTATTCAGGCTTCCCAGTCACACATAGTTGAACATAAATTTGGTATTATTCAATGGGAGAAGTAACCAGTTTGGATTAAACTGTGAGAAAACAAGTGAAAACCAGCTTCATTCACACTTGACAGGGTTATCTCGTTTAAAGCAAACTGTTGTGAAGGTAGGACCTCATTTTTTTCAATGCGTCTAGTGATGTGTAGAAAGTCTCAGTAAGAAGAGCAAAGTGACCTTCTGCTTTGGTCAAACCACAGAACAAGACTGTGTTGGTTAGATTTGGTCTCATGCTGTGTCTTCCTGCAGGAAGTTTCAGCCAGGTGGTGTGGAAAGACACCAAAGAGCTAGGTGTGGGCATGGCCTGTGATGGAACCAAGGCCTTCGTGGTTGGACACTACCGCCCGGCTGGAAACGTCACGAACGAGGGGAACTTCGAGAAAAATGTCCTACCAAAATGTAACGTATATTAACTTTTTTTTTCCCTCAGATTTAAACCTGGGATTAATCAATAATAAGATCAGGGATCAGACTCCTGCTGACCCCAGGCCTGACGTCTGAACTGACTGGTTTCACTTCGTAAAACAAATGAAACCTGAGATCCCAGAAAGAACGTCACCCAACAACCAAACGCCTGGAGTCGTGACCTTTTACTGAAAGTCTCAGTAAAGCATCAAGCCTGATGGAGCAGCACTGCTTTTCCTTCAGGGAGGAACTCAAGCTGTCATGAAAAGCAGTGGCAGAGCAGCCAAAGGACCAACTGGAACCATTGTTAGATCGTGTTTTTGACAGTGTACATGACGGCCGTGTGATGTCCATGTCTGCATGTTGAAAGAGACTCTGACACTCCTCCTCCTTTCAGGGTAGAACCTGCTGGTTGACCCAAGTCTGAGGAAACGTAAGTATGCTTCTTTATCACATTCAGACATTATCACTCCCTCATCAGTCAGCATCATCGTATCTACAGATCGATAGCTGCAGCTGGGTCGTCATCATCAGATTCCCGTCACGCTCAGCTCGAACACCACGATGCTGATCGTTCTGCGGGAATGTTCTGACGGGCCGCCGTTAGGAGGCGACGTGGAGAAGAGCCGTTTATCCTGAGTTATCAACGAGCCACAGAGGAATCGATTAGAATCCAAACCTGTTTGGAGGAAATGATCAGTCCTGGAATCCGCTCTGCGTCCGACACCTCATCCCACCAGGACCCAGCGATGCTAACAGAGTATCCATGACTGATCCACCTCCACACCTCCCACACCACATTCTTCCCTCTGCGTCCTGCATTTGGACTCATGGCTCCATCAGAGGCTGGAAAGCCTCTTCCTGTTCAGGTCTCTGAAGGTGGAAGTCGTAATTCTTCCAGGATGTTGTTTTTCTGTCTGTTTCCAGTCAGAACTTCACACTGAATGTTAGTGTTTGTGTTCCGGTTCATGTCAGCTGCAGTTAGTCGTCTGCACACGTGACAAACTGCATGTCAGAGAGGAATCACGCAGCAGCGTTGGGGACGTGACTGCTGGGAGGTCTTCACCGTACCCCATGATGTGGCTTTAGGGCGGAGTCAGACCTGGATAGTCTGCTTGGAGACTCGGTTCAGTTGGGGGGTACTCCTCAAACCAATTGGACCTTTTTAATAAAAAGCTCCAGTCTCCACCAGAGGAGGCGTTGCAGCAGGACTTACTGAAGAAGATGAGAATACCAACAAAGAAGAAAACTGGTTAATCTATTGGTTAATGCAGGATGACTTTGGTTTCTTGTGGATAACAGTTAAACGTGGAACAGCATCCGATCCTCGGAGCCTTCAGGTGATCTCCTTTCTACCAGAACTTTTATAGAACGTCTGACCAGGTGTTTTTTGTTATAGAGCCGCCTATCATGTTGGTTGTGTTTACCCATGATGCCATGCACTGAACCCACAATGCACTTTGTTATGGAGTCCACTTCTGTACTGGATCCCCTTGAAATGGACTGAGACCTGCGTTTGTCAACAAAGTCTTCTTCTTTGATCAGAATTTATTTGCTCATTCACAATACCACAAACTAAGAGGACTTTCCAAGCAAACAGACTCTGGTGTGAATGATCCCTTCCAATCAGAGCCCGTTGGACGGTAAAAATAACAAGACATGAAGAAGAACAACAACAAATACTTGTTTAAAGCATTTTTAGTTAAACTTTGTGTCAACGCTGTGGTGAACTTTTATGATGACTGGAATCCGCTCCACCTCCCTGCAAGCCTTTATAGAACAAAGCAGTGATGGATGGATGGATGGATGGATGGACGGACGGACGGATGGATGGATGGACGGACGGATGAATGGATGGATGGATGGATGGATGGATAGATGGACGGATGGATTGATGGATGGATGGACGGACGGATGAATGGATGGACGGATGGATGGATGGATAGATGGATGGGTGGATAGATGGACGGATGGATGGATGGATGGATGGACGGACGGATGAATGGATGGACGGATGGATGGATGGATAGATGGATGGGTGGATAGATGGACGGATGGATGGATGGATGGATGGACGGACGGATGAATGGATGGACGGATGGATGGATGGATAGATGGATGGGTGGATGGACGGACGGACGGATGGATGGATGGACGGATGGATGGGTGGATGGACGGACGGATGGATGAATGGATGGGTGGATGGATGGACGGATGGATGAATGGATGGGTGGATGGACGGACGGATGGATGAATGGATGGACGGATGGATGGATGGGTGGATGGACGGAGGGATGGATGGATGGATGGATGGATGGATGAATGATGGATGAATGATAGATGGATGGACGGACGGACGGATGGATGGATGAATGATGGATGAATGATAGATGGATGGATGGACGATGGGTGGATTGATGGAGGCTGCATGAATGGACAGATAGACGGTGGATTAATGGATGATAGGTGGATGGATGGATGATGGATGGATGATAGGTGGATGGATGGATGATAGGTGGATGATAGGTGGATGGATGGATGATAGGTGGATGGATGGATGATGGATGGATGGATTGATGAATGGATGATTGGTGGATTGATGGATGGATGATAGATGGATGGATGGATGATTGGTGGATTGATGGATGGATGATAGATGGATGATGGATGGATGGATGGATTGATGAATGGATGATTGATGGATGGATGAAAAACTACAAAATAAGAAAAAACTCCTTCATGATGTTTCTGAGAACTGGTCCTGTTTTAACTTGGATTCCATTAAAGTTGGAAGTGATCCGGATCAGGATGGGATTCCTTGCTGTTCCCGTCCAGAACAGGAAAATGGGAATCTTCGTCATCCAAGCCGAGACAGACTGGATTAACGCTCGGTGGTTCCAGCAGTGCATCCATATAAAACGGCTGCAGGACCAGAACATCAGCTGGAGCTCTGAGCTCTCAGTGGTTTTCCAGTTATTTTCCATTAAATGCTTCCAGTTACTGACATGAAGTCGGTAACTAGAGTTACTCTGTTCTGGTCCAAACACGTCAACATGTCATCATGTGTCAAACACAGGTGGCCGAAGCTTCCACTCCCACTATACCTGCAGACGATCAAACCTGTTTCTTTTCATACAGAATGAAGAAATAAAGCTTATTTAAGTCGTTTTGTATTGTTGCACGTTTAAAAACAAAAGAAATAAAGCAGTTTTTATTTCATTTTCTCTGATGATTCTCATGTTTCTACATGATGACACATTGTCACCACAAGCAGCGGATCCATCCACGTGATCACATTTATACCAACATCACCTCTTCCACAGCTGCTCTGTGTGTGTGTGTGTGTGTGTGAGACATCAGTACATGTACACAGAACGAGTCGTGTTATCTGTTTCTGAACATGGTCATCCGTAACGACGCAGCATCACGATGCAGACGGTCTGATGATGCTGTCAGCCCGTTGCCATGGAGACCAGACGGATGCGACTGATTTTACTGATGTGGCGAACGATAAACTCTACATTCTGCAACATGAATAAACTGTAGAAAGGAGTTTAAAAAGTTCTTTCCTACTAAAAGAAACACATTAATCCAATAAAACCAAATAGAAATGTTTTTATTTTAGTCTAAAAGAAGCATTTTTAATTTGAACATGTAAACATGGTAAAATCTGTGAGTCTGAAGCTGCGATGTAGTCCAAACTAAACTTATGTCGACATGTTGGCTTGTTTTGATTTGCTGATTCTGGATCCGTTTTCACACGTAAAACGTTTTTATCTTCATGAACAGCCTGGAGGGCCATGCGACCAGTTTTATTGTTTTAACTGAAGTCAGACAGGAAGTAGCAGGAACGTCTCTGTTTCACGGCGCAGACGGAGAACAGAGCGACCTGCAGCTGGGAACGGCGTTTCCGTTCCGCTGCAGGTCTGAAGCGTCTTCACACATTTCTCTTCTCTCAGCGACTCAGAACAGAAACCGCGTTTTCCTTCCGACACGGATTCCTGTCAGAGCGCCGCGTGGACGTCAGCCTGTCGCTCAGCATGGAACCGGCAGGCGGGCAGGGAACACGTAGGTTCCCACCATCACCATCATCATCGTCGTCGTCGTCAGGGGAGAGATGAAGAACGTCTGAAGCTTGTCAGGACTGAGCCGTCTGCAGTTTCTGCTCCGACATGGACGGAGCTTCGATGATTTCTCCGGACACAAACAGCTCCTGAAACACACACACACACACACACATCAGTCCGCCTGCGGTGTGAAGCAGGTTTCCATGGCAACCGAGTGGCTGCTGTCTACAGGTTTACGTCACATGGATGAACAATAATCCTTCAAATGTTTCTTTTAATTCCCATTAAACACCCAGAGCTGTAAATAATCTGTAAACACGCCGACAGTTCCTACAACCAGAACTCAGACTGGAAAAATGTTACTGGGTTTGGTCTACAGAGCTGGCCTGAAGCACTTCCCCAGTGCAGAACCAGTAGGACCAGTTACCTTATCGTAGATGACTTTAACAATGAGCGAGCAGCTGGGACACGTCGCCACCTCCTCCCCGTTCTCCAGGTCCTCCTGGAGACACAAGAGCCGCTTTAAAGTCAGGAAGAGATCCGGGTTCAGGTTTCTAGAGATCTGGGCCAGGGTTTCTAGAGATCCGGGTCAGGGTTTCTAGAGATCCGGGTCAGGGTTTCTAGAGATCCGGGTCAGGGTTTCTAGAGATCCGGGTCAGGGTCTCTAGAGATCCGGGTCAGGGTCTCTAGAGATCCGGGTCAGGGTCTCTAGAGATCCGGGCCAGGGTCTCTAGAGATCCGGGCCAGGGTTTCTAGAGATCCGGGTCCGGGTTTCTAGAGATCCGGGTCCGGGTTTCTAGAGATCCGGGCCAGGGTTTCTAGAGATCCGGGCCAGGGTTTCTAGAGATCCGGGTTCGGGTTTCTAGAGATCCGGGTTCGGGTTTCTAGAGATCCGGTTCGGGGTTTCTAGAGATCCGGGTTCGGGTTTCTAGAGATCCGGGTTCAGGTCTTTAGAGATCCGGGTTCGGGTTTCTAGAGATTCCGGGTCAGGGTTTCTAGAGATCCTGGTTCAGGTTTCTAGAGATCCGGGTCAGGGTTTCTAGACATCCCGTTCAGGGTTTCTAGACATCCGGGTTCAGGTCTTTAGAGATCCGGGTCAGGGTTTCTAGAGATCCGAGTTCGGGTTTCTAGAGATCTGGATCAGGGTTTCGAGAGATCCAGGTTCGGGTTTCTAGAGATCTGGATCAGGGTTTCTAGAGATCCGAGTTCGGGTTTCTAGAGATCCGGGTCAGGGTTTCTAAACATCCGGGTTCAGGTCTTTAGAGATCCGGGTTCGGGTTTCTAGAGATCCAGGTTCGGGTTTCTAGAGATCCGGGTCAGGGTTTCTAGAGATCTGGATCAGGGTTTCTAGAGATCCGGGTCAGGGTTTCTAGAGATCTGGATCAGGGTTTCTAGAGATCCAGGTTCGGGTTTCTAGAGATCTGGATCAGGGTTTCTAGAGATCCAGGTTTGGGTTTCTGCGGCTCAGTGAAATTATATCGTCTGGTTTACTAAGAAACTTTCATCTAAAACTTTACAAACAGCTCAGAAACATCAGAGAAGCAACCAACAAGTTAAAAGACACTTGATCTTAAGAGTCTCGTGGAAGCGACAACCCTCTGGTCACGAGGTGGAAGTTAGCTTCCAATACACAATATGTGTAAAAAGCAATTCCACTGAATTTTTGGAAAACTAGACCACATGAGACCTGGTCCTGACAAAAAACTACAAGACTTAGACCCTTCCAACCTGGACTGAAATATCCTACATACTATGCAGATTCATTAAAACATAGTTTCTGGTTTTGGAAACCTTTCATCTATTTGTGAAAACGCAAATTAGGCTCATTTTATAACATTTTTGGCATCTGGACCACGTTAGACCAGATCTTGATAAAAAAAAAATAAAATAAAAAAAAACTACAAGACTTAGACTCTTCAAACCTGGACTGAAATATTCTACATACTATCCAGAATCAAGAAAATGCAGTTTCCGATTAGAAAACCTTTCATCTATTTGTGAATGCTTTATGTTTCCAATTTTGCCTTTAATTGTTGATCAGGATTGTACTATAAGATTTTTGTCAAATGAAACCTTTTAATAATTTTTTTGAAAGAAGTTTAGTTTGTAAATAATATAAAATAACAACATAAACAGTGTCACAAAGGAAAAAGTGACCATATTGTCACACCATTGCCTGAAGAAAAACAAACTCCAAAGCAAAACCAGTCTCATTAAAATTCCTCTGCTCTTTGTCTAGAAATCCCTCTGCAAGGAAAATATAGAAATCATGCTGTAATTTAACTGATACTGTTACTATCCTGGGTATTATTATAATCTGCGCAGTCTTACAGGCCCTAAAACTTGCTAATCAAATCAGAAAACAAACCAGAAACTATGTTTTATTGAATCTGCATATTATGTAAAATATTTCAGTCCAGGTTTGAAGAGTCTAAGTCCTATAACTTCTTGTCAGGACCAGGTGTAATGTGGTCCAGTTTTACATAAATCCAGACAAATTTAGACATATTACGAATCGGAAGCCAACTTCAGCTTCACCGTCTCGCGTGGGGCTGTCTCGCGGGGCTAGCCATTAGCCGTTAGCTTCACCTTCGTGATGGCGAAGCGGTCTCCGCAGGGACACGGGAAGTAATATGTCTCCGTGTCCTCGTCGTACTCAAAGTCTTCTATCTCCACCTCGTCGTGAAACACCGACATCTTCCCGGAGACACGCGCGGCGTGGACGTCAGAGCAGAGGCGGGGACGCGGACTGATGACGCAACACCCCAGGCCCGCCACAGCGCCCCCCAGTGGCGCGCTGGTGGACAGCAGGCCGCAGACTGGGACGGTACTGGGATGCAAGCTGGAAACTGTGAAATGGTCCAGTGGTCTAGGAACCATGACTGTAGTTTATGTGGGGAATATCACTGGGTGGATGGTTGGTGTTACATGGTTGTCATGGTGATGTGGACTGGGGCCACGTGGATTGTTGTCATGGTGATATGGACTGGGATCAGCTGGATGTGGATCGGTGTGGGGCTGAGGAAAAAGTGCACTGTCAGTCAGTCACTCTGGTTTTACTGGAGAGGAAGACTGGGAAGCTGTCATTATTGTTAACCGCTCTGGTTGATGCACATTTTGTGTTGCATACTGACATATTATACTGGTGGAGTTACATCCTGACATACTGGTGAAGTTACATCCTGACATACTATACTGGTGGAGTTACATACTGACATATTATACTGGTGGAGTTACATCCTGACATATTATACTGGTGGAGTTACATCCTGACATATTATACTGGTGGAGTTACATCCTGACATATTATACTGGTGGAGTTACATCCTGACATATTATACTGGTGGAGTTACATCCTGACATACTGGTGGAGTTACATCCTGACATATTAAACTGGTGGAGTTACATCCTGACATATTATACTGGTGGAATTACATCCTGACATATTATACTGGTGGCGTTACATCTTGACATATTATACTGGTGGAGTTACATCCTGACATATTATACTGGTGGAGTTACATCCTGACATACTGGTGGAGTTACATCCTGACATATTATACTGGTGGAGTTACATCCTGACATATTATACTGGTGGAGTTACATCCTGACATAATATACTGGTGGAGTTACATCCTGACATATTATACTGGTGGAGTTACATCCTGACATATTATACTGGTGGAGTTACATCCTGACATAATATACTGGTGGAGTTACATCCTGACATATTATACTGGTGGAGTTACATCCTGACATACTGGTGGAGTTACATCCTGACATATTAAACTGGTGGAGTTACATCCTGACATATTATACTGGTGGAGTTACATCCTGACATACTGGTGAAGTTACATCCTGACATATTATACTGGTGGAATTACATCCTGACATATTATACTGGTGGAGTTACATCCTGACATATTATACTGGTGGAGTTACATCCTGACATATTATACTGGTGGAGTTACATCCTGACATATTATACTGGTGGAGTTACATCCTGACATATTATACTGGTGGAGTTACATCCTGACATATTATACTGGTGGAGTTACATCCTGACATACTGGTGGAGTTACATCCTGACATACTGGTGAAGTTACATCCTGACATATTATACTGGTGGAGTTACATCCTGACATATTATACTGGTGGAGTTACATCCTGACATATTATACTGGTGGAGTTACATCCTGACATACTGGTGGAGTTACATCCTGACATACTGGTGAAGTTACATCCTGACATATTATACTGGTGGAGTTACATCCTGACATATTATACTGGTGGAGTTACATCCTGACATACTGGTGGAGTTACATCCTGACATATTATACTGGTGGAGTTACATCCTGACATATTATACTGGTGGAATTACATCCTGACATATTATACTGGTGGAGTTACATCCTGACATATTATACTGGTGGAGTTACATCCTGACATATTATACTGGTGGAGTTACATCCTGACATATTATACTGGTGGAGTTACATCCTGACATACTGGTGGAGTTACATCCTGACATGTTATACTGGTGGAGTTACATCCTGACATATTATACTGGTGGAGTTACATCCTGACATATTATACTGGTGGAGTTACATCCTGACATATTATACTGGTGGAGTTACATCCTGACATACTGGTGGAGTTACATCCTGACATACTGGTGAAGTTACATCCTGACATATTATACTGGTGGAGTTACATCCTGACATATTATACTGGTGGAGTTACATCCTGACATATTATACTGGTGGAGTTACATCCTGACATACTGGTGGAGTTACATCCTGACATACTGGTGAAGTTACATCCTGACATATTATACTGGTGGAGTTACATCCTGACATATTATACTGGTGGAGTTACATCCTGACATATTATACTGGTGGAGTTACATCCTGACATACTGGTGGAGTTACATCCTGACATATTATACTGGTGGAGTTACATCCTGACATATTATACTGGTGGAATTACATCCTGACATATTATACTGGTGGAGTTACATCCTGACATATTATACTGGTGGAGTTACATCCTGACATATTATACTGGTGGAGTTACATCCTGACATATTATACTGGTGGAGTTACATCCTGACATACTGGTGGAGTTACATCCTGACATGTTATACTGGTGGAGTTACATCCTGACATATTATACTGGTGGAGTTACATCCTGACACATTATACTGGTGGAGTTACATCCTGACATATTATACTGGTGGAGTTACATCCTGACATATTATACTGGTGGAGTTACATCCTGACATACTGGTGGAGTTACATCCTGACATATTATACTGGTGGAGTTACATCCTGACATATTATACTGGTGGAGTTACATCCTGACATACTGGTGAAGTTACATCCTGACATATTATACTGGTGGAGTTACATCCTGACATATTATACTGGTGGAGTTACATCCTGACATATACTGGTGGAGTTACATCCTGACATATTATGCTGGTGGAGTTACATCCTGACATGTTATACTGGTGGAGTTACATCCTGACACATTATACTGGTGGAGTTACATCCTGACATCTTATACTGGTGGAGTTACATCCTGACATATTATACTGGTGGAGTTACATCCTGACATACTGGTGGAGTTACATCCTGACATGTTATACTGGTGGAGTTACATCCTGACATATTATACTGGTGGAGTTACATCCTGACATATTATACTGGTGGAGTTACATCCTGACACATTATACTGGTGGAGTTACATCCTGACATATTATACTGGTGGAGTTACATCCTGACATTTTATACTGGTGGAGTTACATCCTGACATATTATCCTGGTGGATTTAAATCCTGACATATTATACTGGTGGAGTTACATCCTGACATATTATACTGGTGGAGTTACATCCTGACATATTAAACTGGTGGAGTTACATCCTGACATATTATACTGGTGGAGTTACATCCTGACATATTATACTGGTGGAGTTACATCCTGACATACTGGTGGAGTTACATCCTGACATATTATACTGGTGGAGTTACATCCTGACATATTATACTGGTGGAGTTACATCCTGACATACTGGTGGAGTTACATCCTGACATATTATACTGGTGGAGTTACATCCTGACATATTATACTGGTGGAGTTACATCCTGACATATTATAGTGGTGGAGTTACATCCTGACATATTATACTGGTGGAGTTACATCCTGACATACTGGTGGAGTTACATCCTGACACACTGGTGGAGTTACATCCTGACATATTATACTGGTGGAGTTACATCCTGACACACTGGTGGAGTTACATCCTGACATATTATACTGGTGGAGTTACATCCTGACATATTATACTGGTGGAGTTACATCCTGACATACTGGTGAAGTTACATCCTGACATATTATACTGGTGGAGTTACATCCTGACATACTGGTGGAGTTACATCCTGACATATTATACTGGTGGAGTTACATCCTGACATACTGGTGGATTTACATCTTGACATATTATACTGGTGGAGTTACATCCTGACATATTATACTGGTGGAGTTTCATCCTGACATACTGGTGGAGTTACATCCTGACATATTATACTGGTGGAGTTACATCCTGACATATACTGGTGGAGTTACATCCTGACATATTATGCTGGTGGAGTTACATCCTGACATGTTATACTGGTGGAGTTACATCCTGACACATTATACTGGTGGAGTTACATCCTGACATACTATACTGGTGGAGTTACATCCTGACATATTATACTGGTGGAGTTACATCCTGACATATTATACTGGTGGAGTTACATCCTGACATATTATACTGGTGGAGTTACATCCTGACATATTAAACTGGTGGAGTTACATCCTGACATATTATACTGGTGGAGTTACATCCTGACATCTTATACTGGTGGAGTTACATCCTGACATATTATACTGGTGGAGTTACATCCTGACATACTGGTGGAGTTACATCCTGACATATTATACTGGTGGAGTTACATCCTGACATATTATACTGGTGGAGTTACATCCTGACATATTATACTGGTGGAGTTACATCCTGACACATTATACTGGTGGAGTTACATCCTGACATATTATGCTGGTGGAGTTACATCCTGACACATTATACTGGTGGAGTTACATCCTGACATAATATACTGGTGGAGTTACATCCTGACATATTATACTGGTGGAGTTACATCCTGACATATTATACTGGTGGAGTTACATCCTGACATTTTATACTGGTGGAGTTACATCCTGACATATTATCCTGGTGGATTTACATCCTGACATATTATACTGGTGGAGTTACATCCTGACATATTATACTGGTGGAGTTACATCCTGACATATTAAACTGGTGGAGTTACATCCTGACATATTATACTGGTGGAGTTACATCCTGACATATTATACTGGTGGAGTTACATCCTGACATACTGGTGAAGTTACATCCTGACATATTATACTGGTGGAGTTACATCCTGACATACTATACTGGTGGAGTTACATCCTGACATATTATACTGGTGGAGTTACATCCTGACATACTGGTGGAGTTACATCCTGACATATTATACTGGTGGAGTTACATCCTGACATATTATACTGGTGGAGTTACATCCTGACATACTGGTAAAGTTACATCCTGACATATTATACTGGTGGAGTTACATCCTGACATATTATACTGGTGGAGTTACATCCTGACATATACTGGTGGAGTTACATCCTGACATATTATGCTGGTGGAGTTACATCCTGACATGTTATACTGGTGGAGTTACATCCTGACACATTATACTGGTGGAGTTACATCCTGACATCTTATACTGGTGGAGTTACATCCTGACATATTATACTGGTGGAGTTACATCCTGACATACTGGTGGAGTTACATCCTGACATGTTATACTGGTGGAGTTACATCCTGACATATTATACTGGTGGAGTTACATCCTGACATATTATACTGGTGGAGTTACATCCTGACACATTATACTGGTGGAGTTACATCCTGACATATTATACTGGTGGAGTTACATCCTGACATTTTATACTGGTGGAGTTACATCCTGACATATTATCCTGGTGGATTTAAATCCTGACATATTATACTGGTGGAGTTACATCCTGACATATTATACTGGTGGAGTTACATCCTGACATATTAAACTGGTGGAGTTACATCCTGACATATTATACTGGTGGAGTTACATCCTGACATATTATACTGGTGGAGTTACATCCTGACATACTGGTGGAGTTACATCCTGACATACTGGTGGAGTTACATCCTGACATATTATACTGGTGGAGTTACATCCTGACATACTGGTGAAGTTACATCCTGACATATTATACTGGTGGAGTTACATCCTGACATATTATACTGGTGGAGTTACATCCTGACATGTTATACTGGTGGAGTTACATCCTGACATATTATACTGGTGGAGTTACATCCTGACATATTATTCTGGTGGAGTTACATCCTGACATATTATACTGGTGGAGTTACATCCTGACATATTATACTGGTGGAGTTACATCCTGACATATTATACTGGTGGAGTTACATCCTGACATATTATACTGGTGGAGTTACATCCTGACATATTATACTTGTGGAGTTACATCCTGACATATTATACTGGTGGAGTTACATCCTGACATATTATACTGGTGGAGTTACATCCTGACATATTATACTGGTGGAGTTACATCCTGACATACTGGTGGAGTTACATCCTGACACATTATACTGGTGGAGTTACATCCTGACACATTATACTGGTGGAATTACATCTTGACATATTATACTGGTGGAGTTACATCCTGACATATTATACTGGTGGAGTTACATCCTGACATATTATAGTGGTGGAGTTACATCCTGACATGTTATAGTGGTGGAGTTACTTCCTGACATATTATACTGGTGGAGTTACATCCTGACATATTATACTGGTGGAGTTACATCCTGACATACTGGTGGAGTTACATCCTGACATATTATACTGGTGGAGTTACATCCTGACATATTATACTGGTGGAGTTACATCCTGACATACTGGTGAAGTTACATCCTGACATATTATACTGGTGGAGTTACATCCTGACATATTATACTGGTGGAGTTACATCCTGACATATTGGTGGAGTTACATCCTGACATACTGGTGGAGTTACATCCTGACATATTATACTGGTGGAGTTACATCCTGACATATTATACTGGTGGAGTTACATCCTGACATACTGGTGGAGTTACATCCTGACATATTATACTGGTGGAGTTACATCCTGACATACTGGTGAAGTTACATCCTGACATATTATACTGGTGGAGTTACATCCTGACATATTATACTGGTGGAGTTACATCCTGACATATTATATTGGTGGAGTTACATCCTGACATATTATGCTGGTGGAGTTACATCCTGACATATTATACTGGTGGAGTTACATCCTGACATATTATACTGGTGGAGTTACATCCTGACATATTATTCTGGTGGAGTTACATCCTGACATATTATACTGGTGGAGTTACATCCTGACATACTGGTGGAGTTACATCCTGACATGTTATACTAGTGGAGTTACATCCTGACATACTGGTGGAGTTACATCCTGACATATCATACTGGTGGAGTTACATCCTGACATATTATACTGGTGGAGTTACATCCTGACTTACTGGTGGAGTTACATCCTGACATATTATTCTGGTGGAGTTACATCCTGACATATTATACTGGTGGAGTTACATCCTGACACATTATACTGGTGGAGTTACATCCTGACATACTGCTGGAGTTACATCCTGACATATTATACTGGTGGAGTTACATCCTGACATATTATACTGGTGGAGTTACATCCTGACATACTGGTGGAGTTACATCCTGACATATTATACTGGTGGAGTTACATCCTGACATATTATACTGGTGGAGTTACATCCTGACATACTGGTGGAGTTACATCCTGACATATTATACTGGTGGAGTTACATCCTGACATATTATACTGGTGGAGTTACATCCTGACATACTGGTGGAGTTACATCCTGACACACTGGTGGAGTTACATCCTGACATATTATACTGGTGGAGTTACATCTTGACACACTGGTGGAGTTACATCCTGACATATTATACTGGTGGAGTTACATCCTGACATATTATACTGGTGGAGTTACATCCTGACATACTGGTGAAGTTACATCCTGACATATTATACTGGTGGAGTTACATCCTGACATACTGGTGGAGTTACATCCTGACATATTATACTGGTGGAGTTACATCCTGACATACTGGTGGATTTACATCTTGACATATTATACTGGTGGAGTTACATCCTGACATATTATACTGGTGGAGTTTCATCCTGACATACTGGTGGAGTTACATCCTGACATATTATACTGGTGGAGTTACATCCTGACATATACTGGTGGAGTTACATCCTGACATATTATGCTGGTGGAGTTACATCCTGACATGTTATACTGGTGGAGTTACATCCTGACACATTATACTGGTGGAGTTACATCCTGACATACTATACTGGTGGAGTTACATCCTGACATATTATACTGGTGGAGTTACATCCTGACATATTATACTGGTGGAGTTACATCCTGACATATTATACTGGTGGAGTTACATCCTGACATATTAAACTGGTGGAGTTACATCCTGACATATTATACTGGTGGAGTTACATCCTGACATCTTATACTGGTGGAGTTACATCCTGACATATTATACTGGTGGAGTTACATCCTGACATACTGGTGGAGTTACATCCTGACATATACTGGTGGAGTTACTTCCTGACATATTATACTGGTGGAGTTACATCCTGACATATTATACTGGTGGAGTTACATCCTGACACATTATACTGGTGGAGTTACATCCTGACATATTATACTGGTGGAGTTACATCCTGACATATTATACTGGTGGAGTTACATCCTGACATACTGGTGAAGTTACATCCTGACATATTATACTGGTGGAGTTACATCCTGACATATTATACTGGTGGAGTTACATCCTGACATATTATACTGGTGGAGTTACATCCTGACATACTGGTGGAGTTACATCCTGACATATTATACTGGTGGAGTTACATCCTGACATATTATACTGGTGGAGTTACATCCTGACATACTGGTGAAGTTACATCCTGACATATTATACTGGTGGAGTTACATCCTGACATATTATACTGGTGGAGTTACATCCTGACATATACTGGTGGAGTTACATCCTGACATATTATGCTGGTGGAGTTACATCCTGACATGTTATACTGGTGGAGTTACATCCTGACACATTATACTGGTGGAGTTACATCCTGACATCTTATACTGGTGGAGTTACATCCTGACATATTATACTGGTGGAGTTACGTCCTGACATACTGGTGGAGTTACATCCTGACATGTTATACTGGTGGAGTTACATCCTGACATATTATACTGGTGGAGTTACATCCTGACATATTATACTGGTGGAGTTACATCCTGACACATTATACTGGTGGAGTTACATCCTGACATATTATACTGGTGGAGTTACATCCTGACATTTTATACTGGTGGAGTTACATCCTGACATATTATCCTGGTGGATTTAAATCCTGACATATTATACTGGTGGAGTTACATCCTGACATATTATACTGGTGGAGTTACATCCTGGCATATTAAACTGGTGGAGTTACATCCTGACATATTATACTGGTGGAGTTACATCCTGACATATTATACTGGTGGAGTTACATCCTGACATACTGGTGGAGTTACATCCTGACATACTGGTGGAGTTACATCCTGACATATTATACTGGTGGAGTTACATCCTGACATACTGGTGAAGTTACATCCTGACATATTATACTGGTGGAGTTACATCCTGACATATTATACTGGTGGAGTTATATCCTGACATGTTATACTGGTGGAGTTACATCCTGACATATTATACTGGTGGAGTTACATCCTGACATATTATTCTGGTGGAGTTACATCCTGACATATTATACTGGTGGAGTTACATCCTGACATATTATACTGGTGGAGTTACATCCTGACATATTATACTGGTGGAGTTACATCCTGACATACTGGTGGAGTTACATCCTGACATATTATACTGGTGGAGTTACATCCTGACATATTATACTTGTGGAGTTACATCCTGACATATTATACTGGTGGAGTTACATCCTGACATATTATACTGGTGGAGTTACATCCTGACATATTATACTGGTGGAGTTACATCCTGACATACTGGTGGAGTTACATCCTGACACATTATACTGGTGGAGTTACATCCTGACACATTATACTGGTGGAATTACATCTTGACATCTTATACTGGTGGAGTTACATTCTGACATATTATACTGGTGGAGTTACATCCTGACATATTATAGTGGTGGAGTTACATCCTGACATATTATAGTGGTGGAGTTACTTCCTGACATATTATACTGGTGGAGTTACATCCTGACATATTATACTGGTGGAGTTACATCCTGACATACTGGTGGAGTTACATCCTGACATATTATACTGGTGGAGTTACATCCTGACATATTATACTGGTGGAGTTACATCCTGACATACTGGTGAAGTTACATCCTGACATATTATACTGGTGGAGTTACATCCTGACATATTATACTGGTGGAGTTACATCCTGACATATTGGTGGAGTTACATCCTGACATACTGGTGGAGTTACATCCTGACATATTATACTGGTGGAGTTACATCCTGACATACTGGTGGAGTTACATCCTGACATATTATACTGGTGGAGTTACATCCTGACATACTGGTGAAGTTACATCCTGACATATTATACTGGTGGAGTTACATCCTGACATATTATACTGGTGGAGTTACATCCTGACATATTATACTGGTGGAGTTACATCCTGACATATTATACTGGTGGAGTTACATCCTGACATATTATACTGGTGGAGTTACAACCTGACATATTATACTGTTCGAGTTACATCCTGACATATTATTCTGGTGGAGTTACATCCTGACATATTATACTGGTGGAGTTACATCCTGACATACTGGTGGAGTTACATCCTGACATGTTATACTAGTGGAGTTACATCCTGACATACTGGTGGAGTTACATCCTGACATATCATACTGGTGGAGTTACATCCTGACATATTATACTGGTGGAGTTACATCCTGACACATTATACTGGTGGAGTTACATCCTGACATACTGCTGGAGTTACATCCTGACATATTATACTGGTGGAGTTACATCCTGACATATTATACTGGTGGAGTTACATCCTGACATACTGGTGGAGTTACATCCTGACATATTATACTGGTGGAGTTACATCCTGACATATTATACTGGTGGAGTTACATCCTGACATATTATACTGGTGGAGTTACATCCTGACATATTATACTGGTGGAGTTACATCCTGACATACTGGTGGAGTTACATCCTGACACACTGGTGGAGTTACATCCTGACATATTATACTGGTGGAGTTACATCCTGACACACTGGTGGAGTTACATCCTGACATATTATACTGGTGGAGTTACATCCTGACATATTATACTGGTGGAGTTACATCCTGACATACTGGTGAAGTTACATCCTGACATATTATACTGGTGGAGTCACATCCTGACATACTGGTGGAGTTACATCCTGACAT
Source organism: Telmatherina bonti (assembly GCF_933228915.1). NCBI lineage: Eukaryota > Metazoa > Chordata > Actinopteri > Atheriniformes > Telmatherinidae > Telmatherina > Telmatherina bonti. The sequence continues at coordinate 5,331,669 of NC_136633.1, forward strand.
ATTATACTGGTGGAGTTACATCCTGACATACTGGTGGATTTACATCTTGACATATTATACTGGTGGAGTTACATCCTGACATATTATACTGGTGGAGTTACATCCTGACATACTGGTGGAGTTACATCCTGACATATTATACTGGTGGAGTTACATCCTGACATATACTGGTGGAGTTACATCCTGACATATTATGCTGGTGGAGTTACATCCTGACATGTTATACTGGTGGAGTTACATCCTGACACATTATACTGGTGGAGTTACATCCTGACATACTATACTGGTGGAGTTACATCCTGACATATTATACTGGTGGAGTTACATCCTGACATATTATACTGGTGGAGTTACATCCTGACATATTATACTGGTGGAGTTACATCCTGACATATTAAACTGGTGGAGTTACATCCTGACATATTATACTGGTGGAGTTACATCCTGACATCTTATACTGGTGGAGTTACATCCTGACATATTATACTGGTGGAGTTACATCCTGACATACTGGTGGAGTTACATCCTGACATATTATACTGGTGGAGTTACATCCTGACATATTATACTGGTGGAGTTACATCCTGACATATTATACTGGTGGAGTTACATCCTGACACATTATACTGGTGGAGTTACATCCTGACATATTATACTGGTGGAGTTACATCCTGACATTTTATACTGGTGGAGTTACATCCTGACATATTATCCTGGTGGATTTACATCCTGACATATTATACTGGTGGAGTTACATCCTGACATATTATACTGGTGGAGTTACATCCTGACATATTAAACTGGTGGAGTTACATCCTGACATATTATACTGGTGGAGTTACATCCTGACATATTATACTGGTGGAGTTACATCCTGACATACTGGTGAAGTTACATCCTGACATATTATACTGGTGGAGTTACATCCTGACATATTATACTGGTGGAGTTACATCCTGACATATTATACTGGTGGAGTTACATCCTGACATACTGGTGGAGTTACATCCTGACATATTATACTGGTGGAGTTACATCCTGACATATTATACTGGTGGAGTTACATCCTGACATACTGGTGAAGTTACATCCTGACATATTATACTGGTGGAGTTACATCCTGACATATTATACTGGTGGAGTTACATCCTGACATATACTGGTGGAGTTACATCCTGACATATTATGCTGGTGGAGTTACATCCTGACATGTTATACTGGTGGAGTTACATCCTGACACATTATACTGGTGGAGTTACATCCTGACATACTATACTGGTGGAGTTACATCCTGACATATTATACTGGTGGAGTTACATCCTGACATATTATACTGGTGGAGTTACATCCTGACATATTATACTGGTGGAGTTACATCCTGACATATTAAACTGGTGGAATTACATCCTGACATATTATACTGGTGGAGTTACATCCTGACATCTTATACTGGTGGAGTTACATCCTGACATATTATACTGGTGGAGTTACATCCTGACATACTGGTGGAGTTACATCCTGACATATTATACGGGTGGAGTTACATCCTGACATATTATACTGGTGGAGTTACATCCTGACATATTATACTGGTGGAGTTACATCCTTACACATTATACTGGTGGAGTTACATCCTGACATATTATACTGGTGGAGTTACATCCTGACATTTTATACTGGTGGAGTTACATCCTGACATATTATCCTGGTGGATTTACATCCTGACATATTATACTGGTGGAGTTACATCCTGACATATTATACTGGTGGAGTTACATCCTGACATATTAAACTGGTGGAGTTACATCCTGACATATTATACTGGTGGAGTTACATCCTGACATATTATACTGGTGGAGTTACATCCTGACATATTATACTGGTGGAGTTACATCCTGACATACTGGTGAAGTTACATCCTGACATATTATACTGGTGGAGTTACATCCTGACATATTATACTGGTGGAGTTACATCCTGACATGTTATACTGGTGGAGTTACATCCTGACATATTATACTGGTGGAGTTACATCCTGACATATTATTCTGGTGGAGTTACATCCTGACATATTATACTGGTGGAGTTACATCTGACATATTATACTGGTGGAGTTACATCCTGACATATTATACTGGTGGAGTTACATCCTGACATATTATACTGGTGGAGTTACATCCTGACATACTGGTGGAGTTACATCCTGACATATTATACTGGTGGAGTTACATCCTGACATATTATGCTGGTGGAGTTACATCCTGACATATTATACTGGTGGAGTTACATCCTGACATATTATACTGGTGGAGTTACATCCTGACATACTGGTGTAGTTACATCCTGACATATTATGCTGGTGGAGTTACATCCTGACATATTATACTGGTGGAGTTACATCCTGACATACTGGTGGAGTTACATCCTGACATATTATACTGGTGGAGTTACATCCTGACATATTATACTGGTGGAGTTACATCCTGACATATTATACTGGTGGAGTTACATCCTGACATATTAAACTGGTGGAATTACATCCTGACATGTTATACTGGTGGAGTTACATCCTGACATCTTATACTGGTGGAGTTACATCCTGACATATTATACTGGTGGAGTTACATCCTGACATACTGGTGGAGTTACATCCTGACATATTATACGGGTGGAGTTACATCCTGACATATTATACTGGTGGAGTTACATCCTGACATATTATACTGGTGGAGTTACATCCTTACACATTATACTGGTGGAGTTACATCCTGACATATTATACTGGTGGAGTTACATCCTGACATTTTATACTGGTGGAGTTACATCCTGACATATTATCCTGGTGGATTTACATCCTGACATATTATACTGGTGGAGTTACATCCTGACATATTATACTGGTGGAGTTACATCCTGACATATTAAACTGGTGGAGTTACATCCTGACATATTATACTGGTGGAGTTACATCCTGACATATTATACTGGTGGAGTTACATCCTGACATATTATACTGGTGGAGTTACATCCTGACATACTGGTGAAGTTACATCCTGACATATTATACTGGTGGAGTTACATCCTGACATATTATACTGGTGGAGTTACATCCTGACATGTTATACTGGTGGAGTTACATCCTGACATATTATACTGGTGGAGTTACATCCTGACATATTATTCTGGTGGAGTTACATCCTGACATATTATACTGGTGGAGTTACATCTGACATATTATACTGGTGGAGTTACATCCTGACATATTATACTGGTGGAGTTACATCCTGACATATTATACTGGTGGAGTTACATCCTGACATACTGGTGGAGTTACATCCTGACATATTATACTGGTGGAGTTACATCCTGACATATTATGCTGGTGGAGTTACATCCTGACATATTATACTGGTGGAGTTACATCCTGACATATTATACTGGTGGAGTTACATCCTGACATACTGGTGTAGTTACATCCTGACATATTATGCTGGTGGAGTTACATCCTGACATATTATACTGGTGGAGTTACATCCTGACATACTGGTGGAGTTACATCCTGACATATTATACTGGTGGAGTTACATCCTGACATACTGGTGGAGTTACATCCTGACATATTATACTGGTGGAGTTACATCCTGACATATTATACTGGTGGAGTTACATCCTGACATACTGGTGAAGTTACATCCTGACATATTATACTGGTGGAGTTACATCCTGACATACTGGTGAAGTTACATCCTTACATAATATCCTGGTGGAGTTACATCCTGACATATTATACTGGTGGAGTTACATCCTGACATATTATACTGGTGGAGTTACATCCTGACATATTATACTGGTGGAGTTACATCCTGACATATTATACTAGTGGAGTTACATCCTGACATATTATTCTGGTGGAGTTACATCCTGACATATTATACTGGTGGAGTTACATCCTGACATACTGGTGGAGTTACATCCTGACATGTTGTACTGGTGGAGTTACATCCTGACATACTGGTGGAGTTACATCCTGACATATTATACTGGTGGAGTTACATCCTGACATATTATACTGGTGGAGTTACATACTTACTTACTGGTGGAGTTACATCCTGACATATTATTCAGGTGGAGTTACATCCTGACATATTATACTGGTGGAGTTACATCCTGACACATTATACTGGTGGAGTTACATCCTGACATACTGGTGGAGTTACATCCTGACATGTTATACTGGTGGAGTTACATCCTGACATACTGGTGGAGTTACATCCTGACATATTATACTGGTGGAGTTACATCCTGACATATTATACTGGTGGAGTTACATCCTGCCATAATATACTGGTGGAGTTTCATCCTGACATATTATACTGGTGGAGTTACATCCTGACACATTATACTGGTTGAGTTACATCCTGACATATTATATTGGTGGAGTTACATCCTGACATATTATACTGGTGGAGTTACATCCTGACATATTATACTGGTGGAGTTACATCCTGACATATTATACTGGTGGAGTTACATCCTGACATACTGGTGGAGTTACATCCTGACATATTATACTGGTGGAGTTACATCCTGACATATTATACTGGTGGAGTTACATCCTGACATACTGGTGAAGTTACATCCTGACATATTATACTGGTGGAGTTACATCCTGACATACTGGTGAAGTTACATCCTGACAGAATATACTGGTGGAGTTACATCCTGACATATTATACTGGTGGAGTTACATCCTGACATATTATACTGGTGGAGTTACATCCTGACATATTATACTGGTGGAGTTACATCCTGACATATTATACTAGTGGAGTTACATCCTGACATATTATTCTGGTGGAGTTACATCCTGACATATTATACTGGTGGAGTTACATCCTGACATACTGGTGGAGTTACATCCTGACATGTTATACTGGTGGAGTTACATCCTGACATACTGGTGGAGTTACATCCTGACATATTATACTGGTGGAGTTACATCCTGACATATTATACTGGTGGAGTTACATCCTTACTTACTGGTGGAGTTACATCCTGACATATTATTCAGGTGGAGTTACATCCTGACATATTATACTGGTGGAGTTACATCCTGACACATTATACTGGTGGAGTTACATCCTGACATACTGGTGGAGTTACATCCTGACATGTTATACTGGTGGAGTTACATCCTGACATACTGGTGGAGTTACATCCTGACATATTATACTGGTGGAGTTACATCCTGACATATTATACTGGTGGAGTTACATCCTGCCATAATATACTGGTGGAGTTTCATCCTGACATATTATACTGGTGGAGTTACATCCTGACACACTATACTGGTTGAGTTACATCCTGACATATTATATTGGTGGAGTTACATCCTGACATATTATACTGGTGGAGTTACATCCTGACATATTATACTGGTGGAGTTACATCCTGACATATTATACTGGTGGAGTTACATCCTGACATATTATACTGGTGGAGTTACATCCTGACATATTATACTGGTGGAGTTACATCCTGACATATTATACTGGTGGAGTTACATCCTGACATATTATACTGGTGGAGTTACATCCTGACATATTATACTGGTGGAGTTACATCCTGACATACTGGTGGAGTTACATCCTGACATACTGGTGGAGTTACATCCTGACATATTATACTGGTGGAGTTACATCCTGACACATTATACTGGTGGAGTTACATCCTGACATATTATACTGGTGGAGTTACATCCTGACTTACTGGTGGAGTTACATCCTGACATATTATTCTGGTGGAGTTACATCCTGACATATTATACTGGTGGAGTTACATCCTGACACATTATACTGGTGGAGTTACATCCTGACATACTGGTGGAGTTACATCCTGACATGTTATACTGGTGGAGTTACATCCTGACATACTGGTGAAGTTACATCCTGACATATTATACTGGTGGAGTTACATCCTGACATATTATTCTGGTGGAGTTACATCCTGACATATTATACTGGTGGAGTTTCATCCTGACATACTGGTGGAGTTACATCCTGACATATTATACTGGTGGAGTTACATCCTGACATACTGGTGAAGTTACATCCTGACATATTCTACTGGTGGAGTTACATCCTGACATATTATACTGGTGGAGTTACATCCTGACATATTATACTGGTGGAGTTACATCCTGACATATTATACTGGTGGAGTTACATCCTGACATATTATACTGGTGGAGTTACATCCTGACATACTGGTGGAGTTACATCCTGACATGTTATACTGGTGGAGTTACATCCTGACATACTGGTGGAGTTACATCCTGACATATTATACTGGTGGAGTTACATCCTGACACATTATACTGGTGGAGTTACATCCTGACATATTATACTGGTGGAGTTACATCCTGACTTACTGGTGGAGTTACATCCTGACATATTATTCTGGTGGAGTTACATCCTGACATATTATACTGGTGGAGTTACATCCTGACACATTATACTGGTGGAGTTACATCCTGACATACTGGTGGAGTTACATCCTGACATGTTATACTGGTGGAGTTACATCCTGACATATTGGTGGAGTTACATCCTGACATATTATACTGGTGGAGTTACATCCTGACATATTATACTGGTGGAGTTACATCCTGACATAATATACTGGTGGAGTTACATCCTGACATATTATACTGGTGGAGTTACATCCTGACATATTATATTGGTGGAGTTACATCCTGACATATTATACTGGTGGAGTTACATCCTGACATATACTGGTGGAGTTACATCCTGACATATTATGCTGGTGGAGTTACATCCTGACATGTTATACTGGTGGAGTTACATCCTGACATACTGGTGGAGTTACATCCTGACATATTATACTGGTGGAGTTACATCCTGACATATTATACTGGTGGAGTTACATCCTGCCATAATATACTGGTGGAGTTTCATCCTGACATATTATACTGGTGGAGTTACATCCTGACACATTATACTGGTTGAGTTACATCCTGACATATTATATTGGTGGAGTTACATCCTGACATATTATACTGGTGGAGTTACATCCTGACATATTATACTGGTGGAGTTACATCCTGACATATTATACTGGTGGAGTTACATCCTGACATATTATACTGGTGGAGTTACATCCTGACATATTATACTGGTGGAGTTACATCCTGACATATTATACTGGTGGAGTTACATCCTGACATATTATACTGGTGGAGTTACATCCTGACATATTATACTGGTGGAGTTACATCCTGACATATTATACTGGTGGAGTTACATCCTGACATATTATACTGGTGGAGTTACATCCTGACATACTGGTGGAGTTACATCCTGACATGTTATAATGGTGGAGTTACATCCTGACATACTGGTGGAGTTACATCCTGACATATTATACTGGTGGAGTTACATCCTGACACATTATACTGGTGGAGTTACATCCTGACATATTATACTGGTGGAGTTACATCCTGACTTACTGGTGGAGTTACATCCTGACATATTATTCTGGTGGAGTTACATCCTGACATATTATACTGGTGGAGTTACATCCTGACACATTATACTGGTGGAGTTACATCCTGACATACTGGTGGAGTTACATCCTGACATGTTATACTGGTGGAGTTACATCCTGACATACTGGTGAAGTTACATCCTGACATATTATACTGGTGGAGTTACATCCTGACATATTATTCTGGTGGAGTTACATCCTGACATATTATACTGGTGGAGTTTCATCCTGACATACTGGTGGAGTTACATCCTGACATATTATACTGGTGGAGTTACATCCTGACATACTGGTGAAGTTACATCCTGACATATTCTACTGGTGGAGTTACATCCTGACATAATATACTGGTGGAGTTACATCCTGACATACTGGTGGAGTTACATCCTGACATATTATACTGGTGGAGTTACATCCTGACATATTATACTGGTGGAGTTACATCCTGCCATAATATACTGGTGGAGTTTCATCCTGACATATTATACTGGTGGAGTTACATCCTGACATACTGGTGGAGTTACATCCTGACATGTTATACTGGTGGAGTTACATCCTGACATACTGGTGGAGTTACATCCTGACATATTATACTGGTGGAGTTACATCCTGACATATTATACTGGTGGAGTTACATCCTGCCATAATATACTGGTGGAGTTTCATCCTGACATATTATACTGGTGGAGTTACATCCTGACACACTATACTGGTTGAGTTACATCCTGACATATTATATTGGTGGAGTTACATCCTGACATATTATACTGGTGGAGTTACATCCTGACATATTATACTGGTGGAGTTACATCCTGACATATTATACTGGTGGAGTTACATCCTGACATATTATACTGGTGGAGTTACATCCTGACATATTATACTGGTGGAGTTACATCCTGACATATTATACTGGTGGAGTTACATCCTGACATATTATACTGGTGGAGTTACATCCTGACATATTATACTGGTGGAGTTACATCCTGACATATTATACTGGTGGAGTTACATCCTGACATACTGGTGGAGTTACATCCTGACATACTGGTGGAGTTACATCCTGACATATTATACTGGTGGAGTTACATCCTGACACATTATACTGGTGGAGTTACATCCTGACATATTATACTGGTGGAGTTACATCCTGACTTACTGGTGGAGTTACATCCTGACATATTATTCTGGTGGAGTTACATCCTGACATATTATACTGGTGGAGTTACATCCTGACACATTATACTGGTGGAGTTACATCCTGACATACTGGTGGAGTTACATCCTGACATGTTATACTGGTGGAGTTACATCCTGACATACTGGTGAAGTTACATCCTGACATATTATACTGGTGGAGTTACATCCTGACATATTATTCTGGTGGAGTTACATCCTGACATATTATACTGGTGGAGTTTCATCCTGACATACTGGTGGAGTTACATCCTGACATATTATACTGGTGGAGTTACATCCTGACATACTGGTGAAGTTACATCCTGACATATTCTACTGGTGGAGTTACATCCTGACATATTATACTGGTGGAGTTACATCCTGACATATTATACTGGTGGAGTTACATCCTGACATATTATACTGGTGGAGTTACATCCTGACATATTATACTGGTGGAGTTACATCCTGACATACTGGTGGAGTTACATCCTGACATGTTATACTGGTGGAGTTACATCCTGACATACTGGTGGAGTTACATCCTGACATATTATACTGGTGGAGTTACATCCTGACACATTATACTGGTGGAGTTACATCCTGACATATTATACTGGTGGAGTTACATCCTGACTTACTGGTGGAGTTACATCCTGACATATTATTCTGGTGGAGTTACATCCTGACATATTATACTGGTGGAGTTACATCCTGACACATTATACTGGTGGAGTTACATCCTGACATACTGGTGGAGTTACATCCTGACATGTTATACTGGTGGAGTTACATCCTGACATATTGGTGGAGTTACATCCTGACATATTATACTGGTGGAGTTACATCCTGACATATTATACTGGTGGAGTTACATCCTGACATAATATACTGGTGGAGTTACATCCTGACATATTATACTGGTGGAGTTACATCCTGACATATTATATTGGTGGAGTTACATCCTGACATATTATACTGGTGGAGTTACATCCTGACATATACTGGTGGAGTTACATCCTGACATATTATGCTGGTGGAGTTACATCCTGACATGTTATACTGGTGGAGTTACATCCTGACATACTGGTGGAGTTACATCCTGACATATTATACTGGTGGAGTTACATCCTGACATATTATACTGGTGGAGTTACATCCTGCCATAATATACTGGTGGAGTTTCATCCTGACATATTATACTGGTGGAGTTACATCCTGACACATTATACTGGTTGAGTTACATCCTGACATATTATATTGGTGGAGTTACATCCTGACATATTATACTGGTGGAGTTACATCCTGACATATTATACTGGTGGAGTTACATCCTGACATATTATACTGGTGGAGTTACATCCTGACATATTATACTGGTGGAGTTACATCCTGACATATTATACTGGTGGAGTTACATCCTGACATATTATACTGGTGGAGTTACATCCTGACATATTATACTGGTGGAGTTACATCCTGACATATTATACTGGTGGAGTTACATCCTGACATATTATACTGGTGGAGTTACATCCTGACATATTATACTGGTGGAGTTACATCCTGACATACTGGTGGAGTTACATCCTGACATGTTATAATGGTGGAGTTACATCCTGACATACTGGTGGAGTTACATCCTGACATATTATACTGGTGGAGTTACATCCTGACACATTATACTGGTGGAGTTACATCCTGACATATTATACTGGTGGAGTTACATCCTGACTTACTGGTGGAGTTACATCCTGACATATTATTCTGGTGGAGTTACATCCTGACATATTATACTGGTGGAGTTACATCCTGACACATTATACTGGTGGAGTTACATCCTGACATACTGGTGGAGTTACATCCTGACATGTTATACTGGTGGAGTTACATCCTGACATACTGGTGAAGTTACATCCTGACATATTATACTGGTGGAGTTACATCCTGACATATTATTCTGGTGGAGTTACATCCTGACATATTATACTGGTGGAGTTTCATCCTGACATACTGGTGGAGTTACATCCTGACATATTATACTGGTGGAGTTACATCCTGACATACTGGTGAAGTTACATCCTGACATATTCTACTGGTGGAGTTACATCCTGACATAATATACTGGTGGAGTTACATCCTGACATATTATACTGGTGGAGTTACATCCTGACATATTATACTGGTGGAGTTACATCCTGACATATTATACTGGTGGAGTTACATCCTGACATACTGGTGGAGTTACATCCTGACATGTTATACTGGTGGAGTTACATCCTGACATACTGGTGGAGTTACATCCTGACATATTATACTGGTGGAGTTACATCCTGACACATTATACTGGTGGAGTTACATCCTGACATATTATACTGGTGGAGTTACATCCTGACTTACTGGTGGAGTTACATCCTGACATATTATTCTGGTGGAGTTACATCCTGACATATTATACTGGTGGAGTTACATCCTGACACATTATACTGGTGGAGTTACATCCTGACATACTGGTGGAGTTACATCCTGACATATTATACTGGTGGAGTTACATCCTGACATATTGGTGGAGTTACATCCTGACATATTATACTGGTGGAGTTACATCCTGACATATTATACTGGTGGAGTTACATCCTGACATAATATACTGGTGGAGTTACATCCTGACATATTATATTGGTGGAGTTACATCCTGACATATTATATTGGTGGAGTTACATCCTGACATATTATACTGGTGGAGTTACATCCTGACATATTATACTGGTGGAGTTACATCCTGACATATTATACTGGTGGAGTTACATCCTGACATATTATACTGGTGGAGTTACATCCTGACATGTTATACTGGTGGAGTTACATCCTGACACATTATACTGGTGGAGTTACATCCTGACATATTATACTGGTGGAGTTACATCCTGACATATTCTACTGGTGGAGTTACATCCTGACATATTCTACTGGTGGAGTTACATCCTGACACATTATACTGGTGGAGTTACATCCTGACATACTGGTGGAGTTACATCCTGACATGTTATACTGGTGGAGTTACATCCTGGCACATTATACTGGTGGAGTTACATCCTGACATATTCTACTGGTGGAGTTACATCCTGACACATTATACTGGTGGAGTTACATCCTGACATACTGGTGGAGTTACATCCTGACATGTTATACTGGTGGAGTTACATCCTGGCACATTATACTGGTGGAGTTACATCCTGACATGTTATACTGGTGGAGTTACATCCTGACATATTATACTGGTGGAGTTACATCCTGACATACTGGTGAAGTTACATCCTGACATGTTATACTGGTGGAGTTACATCCTGGCACATTATACTGGTGGAGTTACATCCTGACATATTATACTGGTGGAGTTACATCCTGACATATTCTACTGGTGGAGTTACATCCTGACATATTATACTGGTGGAGTTACATCCTGACATATTATACTGGTGGAGTTACATCCTGACATGTTATACTGGTGGAGTTACATCCTGACATATTATACTGGTGGAGTTACATCCTGACATATTATACTGGTGGAGTTACATCCTGACATGTTATACTGGTGGAGTTACATCCTGACAGAAGAAAACCTTTTATAATAATGTATCAGGACACATCAGAGGATAAATAATCATAGAATTCAGCTGATCGTCGTTGATCTAAATAAAGAAACAACCTATAAAACACGCTAAGAGACGTCCAGGTGTCTTCATCAGTCCCTTTAACTAAATATAAGAGATGACCAACTCTTTTCAGGGATATTTACCATTTATCTCATTGGGATATGTAAACATTTTAATGGTGAACCCTTCTGCTGCCTGCTGTCCATTAATGGACAGAAGACAGATCAGATTGTGTTCCACATAATTTATGTCACGCTGGTTTAAAAAGAAATGAATCTGCAGACTTCCACCGGGACGGGCAGGTTCAGCTCAGGTTTAGTGTTTGATGAGAGATGGTTGATTTTCCACCCGGCTCAAACGTTTTTCCACATAGGCGTCTTGTTTTACGACAGAGGGACGAGAAAAGTCAACAGATCCCTTCCTAGTGGACAAGGATCTACGAAACAACCTGATAGGAGGACGAGGATATCTCCTTTGGCCTCACCCAGCTGTGTGCAGATGTTTCACACAATCCATCAAAAGGTGGATTAAAGGTGTACAAGTCTTTGTTGCATTTCTGATCAGAAACTTTCTTTAGCCAAGCTAACGTTAGCTCGGAGCAGAGGACTGAGAGACAACTCAGCATTCTTAGTCCAGAACCTCCAACCAACCAGCAAGGCAGCATTTCCACTGACGTTATAAACTGTAAAATAAAGATTTAGATTTCTAGTAAATGAAAACTAAACCAGTAATGAATAGAAAAAGATCCTTTTGTAGTTCTTTTCTAATTACACATTTTATATTGAAATATTAGGTCATTTTTCTGAGATTTTCTGTTTTTGAAAGAGAAATAAATAATGCAATTCCTACATTTTATGAGAGATTTCTTTTCTTTTCTGGTTTAAAACGTTATTGTTCCCTTTTCAAGTCTCCAGTTAATGAGTGACTGTTGTAAATTCAACCTTTTCTTTAATGAAAGGTTATGAATATATAAACTGTATGGATATAAACTTAACTGCCATTTGTCCCCCCTCAAATCCTCGGGATTTGAGGGGGGACCCTGATCCCAGTACCCTGATCCCAGTACCCTGATCCTAGTACCCTGATCCTAGTACCCTGATCCCAGTACCCTGGTCCCAGCACCCTGATTCCAGCATCCTGATCCCAGCACCCTGATCCCAGCATCCTGATCCCAGCACCCTGATTCCAGCATCCTGATCCCAGCGCCCTGATCCCAGCACCCTGATTCCAGCATCCTGATCCCAGCACCCTGATCCCAGCACCCTGATCCCAGCACCCTGATCCCAGCATCCTGATCCCAGCACCCTGATTCCAGCATCCTGATCCCAGCGCCCTGATCCCAGCACCCTGATCCCAGCACCCTGATCCCAGCACCCTGATTCCAGCATCCTGATCCCAGTACCCTGATCCCAGCATCCTGATCCCAGCGCCCTGATCCCAGCATCCTGATCCCAGCACCCTGATCCCAGCATCCTGATCCCAGCACCCTGATTCCAGCATCCTGATCCCAGCGCCCTGATCCCAGCACCCTGATTCCAGCATCCTGATCCCAGCGCCCTGATCCCAGCACCCTGATCCCAGCACCCTGATCCCAGCATCCTGATCCCAGCACCCTGATCCCAGCAGCCTGATCCCAGCACCCTGATTCCAGCATCCTGATCCCAGCACCCTGATCCCAGCGCCCTGATCCCAGCACCCTGATCCCAGCACCCTGATCCCAGCATCCTGATCCCAGCACCCTGATCCCAGCATCCTGATCCCAGCACCCTGATTCCAGCATCCTGATCCCAGCGCCCTGATCCCAGCACCCTGATTCCAGCATCCTGATCCCAGCACCCTGATCCCAGCATCCTGATCCCAGCACCCTGATTCCAGCATCCTGATCCCAGCGCCCTGATCCCAGCGCCCTGATCCCAGCACCCTGATCCCAGCATCCTGATCCCAGCACCCTGATTCCAGCATCCTGATCCCAGTACCCTGATCCCAGCATCCTGATCCCAGCGCCCTGATCCCAGTACCCTGGTCCCAGTACCCTGATCCCAGTACCCTGATCCCAGCATCCTGATCCCAGCACCCTGATCCCAGCATCCTGATCTCAGCACCCTGATCCCAGTACCCTGATCCCAGTACCCTGATCCCAGCACCCTGATCCCAGTACCCTGATCCTAGTACCCTGATCCCAGTACCCTGGTCCCAGCACCCTGATTCCAGCATCCTGATCCCAGCGCCCTGATCCCAGCTCCCTGATCCCAGCACCCTGATCCCAGCATCCTGATCCCAGCACCCTGATCCCAGCATCCTGATCCCAGCACCCTGATTCCAGCATCCTGATCCCAGCGCCCTGATCCCAGCACCCTGATTCCAGCATCCTGATCCCAGCGCCCTGATCCCAGCACCCTGATCCCAGCACCCTGATCCCAGCATCCTGATCCCAGCACCCTGATCCCAGCATCCTGATCCCAGTACCCTGATCCCAGCATCCTGATCCCAGCGCCCTGATCCCAGTACCCTGGTCCCAGTACCCTGATCCCAGTACCCTGATCCCAGCATCCTGATCCCAGTACCCTGATCCCAGCACCCTGATCCCAGCATCCTGATCCCAGCACCCTGATTCCAGCATCCTGATCCCAGTACCCTGATCCCAGCATCCTGATCCCAGCGCCCTGATCCCAGTACCCTGGTCCCAGTACCCTGATCCCAGTACCCTGATCCCAGCATCCTAATCCCAGCACCCTGATCCCAGTACCCTGGTCCCAGTACCCTGATCCCAGCACCCTGATCCCAGCATCCTGATCTCAGCACCCTGATCCCAGTACCCTGATCCCAGTACCCTGATCCCAGCACCCTGATCCCAGCATCCTGATCCCAGCGCCCTGATCCCAGTACCCTGATCCCAGTACCCTGATCCCAGCATCCTGATCCCAGCACCCTGATTCCAGCATCCTGATCCCAGTACCCTGATCCCAGCACCCTGATCCCAGCGCCCTGATCCCAGTACCCTGGTCCCAGTACCCTGATCCCAGTACCCTGATCCCAGCATCCTGATCCCAGCATCCTGATCCCAGTACCCTGATCCCAGTACCCTGATCCCAGCACCCTGATCCCAGCATCCTGATCCCAGTACCCTGATCCCAGCATCCTGATCTCAGTGCCCTGATCCCAGCACCCTGATCCCAGCATCCTGATCCCAGCACCCTGATCCCAGCTCCCTGATCCCAGCACCCTGATCCCAGCATCCTGATCCCAGCACCTGGGTTCACCTGTTGACAGCTGGTGTTTTGGGAATCTGCTGTTTTCAGACATGAAAATAAATGTTTGGATCAAGAGATTTCCCAAGTCGTCTCCTTGGTTACAATGTGTTTTCTTTCTGGATAACAGAGTCCAGTTCTGGACCAGATTCAGGATTGAAGCTGCTGCTCCAATCTCTGTTGCAGCTGTGGTTGCCATGGAAACCCAGTGGCTTCCTGTTTTCCCTGGAAACAAAGAGCAAACAGACACGGTGTGAAACGGGCAGCGTGCCTGCTGACGCTGTGGGGGGGGGGTTTCAAACGCCTTCCAGTCAGAGATGTGGGCATCGATAACATCCTGTCTCCTGCCTGCAGGCGACCTCACAGCCCCGCTGTTGTTTCCAGCCGACCAATCACAGCGTCCCCTCTGACAGCTGGAGGGGGCCGAGCTGGACTGGACTGCAGAGCTCCTCAGTGATGTGGGAGCAGGACCTCCCTCCGGATCGCAGGGAGCTCAGACCCTAAACGTCGGCTGTGATGGACTCGAGCGTTCAGCCTTTGGAGCTGCTGGGGGTCTTGTTCTCAGCGGCGGCCTGGTTCTGCTCTCTGGCCACGACGCTGATGCCCTCCTGGCTCACCCTGTCCACAGAGCTGCTGCCCACTGAGAGCTTTGAGCTGGGTCTGTGGGAAACCTGTGTGATTCAGGATCTGGGCCTGCAGGAGTGCCGGCCCTACAACAGCCTGCTGGGCCTGCCGCCGGACATCAAGCTGGCCCGGATCATGATGTGCACCGCGCTGGGTGCCGGACTTCTCGGCCTGCTGCTGGCCATCCCAGGAATGAACCTGGTCAACAGCTGCCAACGGTGGAGGGAGGAGCTGCGCTGCAAGCGGGTCCTGAAAGCGCTGGGTGGGACTTTGAGTCTGGCAGCTGGGATCCTGGTTCTGGTACCAGTCTCCTACATCGCTCACCTCACGGTGGTGCGGTTTTTCGATGAGTCTGTTCCAGACGTGGTTCCACGTTGGGAGTTTGGTGATTCTCTGTTCTGTGGTTGGACAGCTGGAGTCCTGCATCTGGTGGCAGGAACACTGCTGCTGACTTCCTGTTTGCGTCCAGGGGACCAGAACTGTAACGTACCGGTCCACATCCCACTGCGCCCGGTTCAGCCAGGACGCCAGTCTGCCCGGTCCAGAACCGAGTACGTCTAAGACCGCATCTACCCTGCTCAAAACGCCAAGATTCCCAATGCATCAGAACTCAAACCAGGAGGTTCACTCCAAAAACCAGGAGCTTCAGACCAAAAACCATAAGCTTCTAACGAAAACCAGTAACTTCAGACCAAGACCAGAAGCTTCAGACAAAAAACCAGTAACTTCAGACCAAAACCAGGAGCTTCAGACCAAAATCCAGGAGCTTCAGACCAAAACCCAGGAGCTTCAGACCAAAATCCAGAAGCTTCAGACAAAAATCCAGAAGCTTCAGACCAAAACCAGGAGCTTCAGACCAAAACCAGGAGCTTCAGACCAAAATCCAGGAGCTTCAGACCAAAACCAAAAGCTTCAGGCAAAAACCAGGGGCTTCAGACCAAGACCAGGAGCTTCAGACCAAAAACAAGGAGCTTCAGACCATAAACCCGTAACTTCAGACCAAAATCCAGCTGTTTTCTGCACCTGAAACCAAAACATGAAAGTGAAGGTCGTGTCCAGTTGAGGCGACTCTGTAACGTGGAAGTGGATGTTGATGTGGGGGAAGTAAAACTCCAGCAGAATCAGACTGAAAGATGAGAATAACTCCACCTGATGACGGATCGTGTCATGCTGGTGTGTAATGATGTGGTTATGACCCTTGTTTGGACGTAAAGGTTTGATCTCATCTTGGACTTCATGTCTGTGTTTTTGTGTTTCCATTTTGTGATCAATCAGTTACGTGTTTTATTTGTTGAAGCCAAAGAGAAAAAAAAGCTGCTTCTTTACTCCATTTGAACTCTTTATCTATTACAGTGTCTTTTTCTGAAAACAAATGATTTCTTCTGTCAAACGTTGGAAAATAATAAAGATTTATTGATTATAGCAGATGATGATTAAAAAAAAAAACAACACATGACGTTTTCAGACTTTTCTGTGTTCAATCGTTCAGATAAATGATTATCTCAGATTACTGATGATTGTAAAGATGAGCAGCGACTGAACATCTAATAAAGATTGAGAAGTTCACTTATCCGTTGATGATGTTACATTTCCATCAATGTGGGCAAGTAGGCGGGTGGATTGAAGGATGGATGGAAGAACAGATGGATGGATGGATGGAAGAACATATTGATGGAAGGATGGATTTTTGGGTGGATGGATGGATGGATGGGTGGATGGACAGATGGACAGTGGAGGGATGGAGGATGGATGGATGGATGCACAGATGGATGGTGGCTGGATGGATGGATGGATGGATAGATGGATTGAAGGCTGTATAGTGGATGAACAGATGTATGATAGGTGGATGATGAATGGATGGACGGTTTGGTGGATGGATAAATGGATGGATGGATGAATGGATGGATGAATGGATGTTGGATGGATGGATGGATGGATGAACAGATGGATGGATGGATGGATGAATGGATGGATGGATGGATGGAAGGATGGATGGATGGAAGGATGGATGGATGAATGGATGGATGGATGGATGGATGGATGGATGAACAGATGGATGGATGGATGAATGGATGGATGGATGGATGAACAGATGGATGGATGGATGAATGGATGGATGGATGGATGAACAGATGGAAGGATGGATGGATGGATGGTTGGATGGATGTGCGGATGGACGGATGGATGGATGAACAGATGGATGGATGGACGATGGGTGGATGGATGGAGGATGGATGGATGGACGATCGGTGGATGGATGGAGGATGGATGAATGAACAGATGGACAGTGGATTAACGGTTGGATGGATAAATTGATGGATGGATGGATGGATGGTTGGATGGATGGATGGATGGATGGAAGAACAGATGGATGGATGATGAATGGACAGGTGGACAGTGGATTAACAGTTGGATGGATAAATTAATGGATGGATGGACGGATGGATGGATGAACAGATGGATGGATGGATGGATGGATGGATGGATAGATGGATGATGGAAGGATGGGTGGATGGATGGATGGATGGATGAACAGATGGATGGATGGATGGATGGATGGATGGATGAATGGATGGATGAATGAATGGATGGATGGATGGATGGATGAATGGATGGATGGATGGATGGATGGATGGAAGGATGGATGAATGGATGGATGGATGGATGGATGGATGGATGGAAGGATGGATGGATGGAAGGATGGAAGGATGGATGGAAGGATGAATGGATGGATGAATGGATGGATGAATGGATGGATGGATGGATGGATGGATGGATGAACAGATGGATGGATGGATGAATGGATGGATGGATGGATGAACAGATGGATGGATGAACAGATGGATGGATGAATGGATGGATGGATGAATGGATGGATGGATGGATGGATGGATGGATGGATGGATGGATGGATGAACAGATGGATGGATGAACAGATGGATGGATGGATGGATGAACAGATGGATGGATGGATGGATGGATGAACAGATGGATGGATGAATGGATGGATGGATGAATGGATGGATGGATGGATGAACAGATGGATGGATGAATGGATGGATGGATGGATGAACAGATGGATGGATGGATGGATGGATGGATGGTATCATGACACAGTTTGCTATGATAGTTCCTCCATCAGTAATTCCGTTCATCGCAGGATCTCCCTGCTTCTTTGTCTTCACAAAGCAAAAAGACATTTGACCTTTAAAAAACCGGGAAATGTATAAAAATAAACTTTTCATTAACTGAATACGCTGACATGATCAAAAGATATTTTATATTTTATTTAGATATAAATCATAATAAATGATAAGAATCCCAAATGTATCATTAACATCTCAAAATAAAACATTTAAAAAAGAAAAAAAACATGTTTTTTCTGTTTCTGGTTTGTTTATTATTGTTGTTTGTTTAGTCAGTAAACCCAATGCAGGCTGGTTTCACTAATGTCTCATCATCTGCTGATGAAGATGATCCCTGCTGCATCATCACGTTAAAACGCAGCTGAGGAGACAGGAAATGACAGTCAGGACGGGCCATCTGATTGGCTGGTTGTGTCTCCCGAACATAAAGAAGTGTTGTTGTTCGGCTCCAACAATGAACTTGTTCTGATCGGAGGTCTGCTCCAGCTGCTGCCATGTGACCCCCCCACACAGCCATTCACAAACATTTTAACTGATTTATCTGCTAAAGTTGATGTTTTGGAATAAAAACCTTTAATGCACGTCCGCAAAACACTTTAATACAATAATATCCTGAAATATGATCAGAAAGCTGCTCTCAGTGTTGAACGAACACCACAAGGATCCATCATGAAACCACATGAAAACAGAAGGGTCACTGGTCTCTGGACCACACTGAGACCTGGTCCCCCTCCAGCCAGTCTGGTTCCTGCAGTCAGGAGGAGGTCTGGTCTCTGGACCACACTGAGACCTGGTCCCCCTCCAGCCAGTCTGATTCCTGCAGTCAGGAGGAGGTCTGGACTCTGGACCACACTGAGACCTGGTCCCCCTCCAGCCAGTCTGATTCCTGCAGTCAGGAGGAGGTCTGGACTCTGGACCATGCTGAGACCTGGTCCCCCTCCAGCCAGTCTGGTTCCTGCAGTCAGGAGGAGGTCTGGACTCTGGACCACACTGAGACCTGGTCCTCCTCCAGCCAGTCTGGTTCCTGCAGTCAGGATGAGGTCTGGTCTCTGGACCACACTGAGACCTGGTCCTCCTCTGGTCTGTCTGGTTCCTGCAGTCAGGATGAGGTCTGGACTCTGGACCACACTGAGACCTGGTCCTCCTCCAGCCAGTCTGGTTCCTGCAGTCAGGAGGAGGTCTGGACTCTGGACCACGCTGAGACCTGGTCCCCCTCCAGCCAGTCTGGGTCCTGCAGTCAGGATGAGGTCTGGTCTCTGGACCACACTGAGACCTGGTCCCCCTCCAGCCAGTCTGGGTCCTGCAGTCAGGATGAGGTCTGGACTCTGGACCACACTGAGACCTGGTCCTCCTCTGGTCTGTCTGATTCCTGCAGTCAGGAGGAGGTCTGGACTCTGGACCACACGGAGACCTGGTCCCCCTCCAGCCAGTCTGGTTCCTGCAGTCAGGATGAGGTCTGGACTCTGGACCACACGGAGACCTGGTCCTCCTCTGGTCTGTCTGATTCCTGCAGTCAGGAGGAGGTCTGGACTCTGGACCACACTGAGACCTGGTCCTCCTCCAGCCAGTCTGATTCCTGCAGTCAGGAGGAGGTCTGGACTCTGGACCACGCTGAGACCTGGTCCCCCTCCAGCCAGTCTGGGTCCTGCAGTCAGGATGAGGTCTGGTCTCTGGACCACACTGAGACCTGGTCCCCCTCCAGCCAGTCTGGGTCCTGCAGTCAGGATGAGGTCTGGACTCTGGACCACACTGAGACCTGGTCCTCCTCTGGTCTGTCTGATTCCTGCAGTCAGGAGGAGGTCTGGACTCTGGACCACACGGAGACCTGGTCCCCCTCCAGCCAGTCTGGTTCCTGCAGTCAGGATGAGGTCTGGACTCTGGACCACACGGAGACCTGGTCCTCCTCTGGTCTGTCTGATTCCTGCAGTCAGGAGGAGGTCTGGACTCTGGACCACACTGAGACCTGGTCCCCCTCCAGCCAGTCTGGTTCCTGCAGTCAGGATGAGGTCTGGACTCTGGACCACACTGAGACCTGGTCCTCCTCTGGTCTGTCTGATTCCTGCAGTCAGGATGAGGTCTGGACTCTGGACCACACGGAGACCTGGTCCCCCTCCAGCCAGTCTGGTTCCTGCAGTCAGGAGGAGGTCTGGACTCTGGACCACACTGAGACCTGGTCCCCCTCCAGCCAGTCTGATTCCTGCAGTCAGGAGGAGGTCTGGACTCTGGACCACACTGAGACCTGGTCCCCCTCCAGCCAGTCTGGTTCCTGCAGTCAGGAGGAGGTCTGGACTCTGGACCACACTGAGACCTGGTCCCCCTCCAGCCAGTCTGGTTCCTGCAGTCAGGATGAGGTCTGGACTCTGACTAGACCAGGTCTACACCTTGGTTCTGTTTGGGATGTGTGAGACAGCTGCAGACCAGGTTTATGTGGTGGACAGATGGACCCAGATGGGATTCAGGTGCGGTCCTGGTCTGCTCGGTGCGTGGACATTGTCCAGACATGTATAAACAGAGAACCCTGCAGAGTTCTGAGCTGCAGACATGAAAGAAACGGATCTGCAGGAGCTCGCCGCTCTCCGTCTGCTTTAATTGCTGTCTTCCTCTTCGGGACAATGGAGCGCTGATTTGGACAAGCGTGGCTCGAGGATAGCGTGGACAGGAAGTGGAGCTCCCTCAGCCTCACATTGTTGGACACGGTGAAGCTGCCACGCTCTGCCAACCGAGGCCAGGATGCAGAGCAGGTCCTTCCTGGACACATAACATCTCAGTCGGATCTCTTTTTGTTGGAAACGTTCATGTTTAACGGTGGAATCAGAAAGATGTGGAAGAGGCACCTGATCCTGGTCGAGTCCGGCCTGCAGACTCGGATTGTTGACGTTCAGCAGAAACGAAGGAAGGAAAGAAGGAGGGCTGGAAAGCAAACAGTCTCTCCAGCTGAGCCTCGGACACAAACAGCCACCAAGAGCCAAAATAAAGCAATAAATCCTCAAAAAGCTTTTCAGCTCTGCAGGTTGTCAGAGTTTTACAAACAAACAGGCAAACCAGAGCGGCCAGTTCCCCCAGTGCACCGCAACGTCTCTGAAACCTGCAGGGACAGGAGAGATGGTTGCTCCCAGTCACGAAACTCCCTCCACGCTCCATTCTCTTTAAGTTTTCATTTTATTTTTACCAAGAACCAGATGAAAACTGCAGAATTTCTTCTATTATTTTAAACCAAATTAAACTTTTCTCTCAAGCTGTTTGAATCCTTTTTCACTGATTCTGTTCATAACTTATATGGACAGAATTTCTAGGTGCAGCCGAGGGGTTGAGGGGATCCGGCTTGGTGGCCTCAGGATTGGGTCCCTGCTTTTCGCGGATGACGTGGTCCTGTTGGCTTCATCTGGTCGTGATCTCCAGCTCTCACTTGAGCGATTCGCGGCCGAGTGTGAAGCGGCTGGGATGGGAATCAGCACCTCCAAATCTGAGACCATGGTCCTCAGCCGGAATAGGGTGGATTGCCCTCTCCGGGTCGGGAGTCAGGTCCTGCCTCAAGTGGAGGAGTTTAAATATCTCGGGGTCTTGTTCACGAGTGAGGGAAGGAGGGAATGCGAGATCGACAGACGGATCGGTGCGGCGTCTGCAGTAATGCGGACTCTGCACCGGTCTGTCGTGGTGAAGAAGGAGCTGAGCCAGAAGGCGAAGCTCTCGATTTACCAGTCGATCTATGTTCCCACCCTCACCTATGGTCATGAGCTGTGGGTCGTGACCGAAAGAATGAGATCTCGTATACAGGCGGCTGAAATGAGCTTCCTCCGCAGGGTGGCCGGGCTCACCCTTAGAGATAGGGTGAGGAGCTCGGTCATCCGGGAGGAGATCAGAGTAGAGCCGCTGCTCCTCCGCATCGAGAGGAACCAGTTGAAGTGGCTCGGGCATCTGGTCAGGATGCCTCCTGGACCTCCCTGGTGAGGTGTTCCAGGACGTGGATGGATGGATGTTTGAGATTCCAGATTTTTCTTCTACTCCTCACATCCATGTTGTCACCATGGCAACAGTCCAGACAATCGACCTCATCACATTTGAGCGTGTTTGTTTCTGACATGCAGGGTCTCATGCGCTCACATAAAGCCTCATCAGAATGAAGCCATAAAAGCACTGTGCCGGTTGATGCCTTGCTCAGTGGCACTTCAACACACAGTCAGCTCTGTCCTCCATTCCCACTGTCCCAGTAGTGCCAGTTAACCTTTGACTGGTGTGCAGCGCCTACCTGTTAGCTGCTGTGGAACTTTGTGAACAAGCACATACCAGTGCACGTTGAGCAGCCACTGATATGCTTACGGCCAAAAAACTCAGGTGGAAAACTCAGGTCCTGCATGTGTTAGGAGTTTCCCCGCTGCAACACACCTGATTGTGTTGATCGTGTGCAGACTGGACTCCAGTTTTTGTTCAGCTTCTGTTCCGGCTGTGGGGTTAAACCAGCGACGGCTGTGGGGTCAAACCAGCGACGGCTGTGGGGTTAAACCAGCGACGGCTGTGGGGTTAAACCAGCGACGGCTGTGGGGTCAAACCAGCGACGGCTGTGGGGTTAAACCAGCGACGGCTGTGGGGTTGAACCAGCGACGGCTGTGGGGTCAAACCAGCGACGGCTGTGGGGTTGAACCAGCGACGGCTGTGGGGTCAAACCAGCGACGGCTGTGGGGTAGAACCAGCGACGGCTGTGGGGTCGAACCAGCGACGGCTGTGGGGTCAAACCAGCGACGGCTGTGGGGTTAAACCAGCGACGGCTGTGGGGTCAAACCAGCGACGGCTGTGGGGTTAAACCAGCGACGGCTGTGGGGTTAAACCAGCGACGGCTGTGGGGTTAAACCAGCGACTGCTGTGGGGTTAAACCAGCGACGGCTGTGGGGTTAAACCAGCGACTGCTGTGGGGTTAAACCAGCGACGGCTGTGGGGTTAAACCAGCGACGGCTGTGGGGTTAAACCAGCGACTGCTGTGGGGTTAAACCAGCGACGGCTGTGGGGTTAAACCAGCGACGGCTGTGGGGTTAAACCAGCGACGGCTGTGGGGTTAAACCAGCGACGGCTGTGGGGTTAAACCAGCGACGGCTGTGGGGTTGAACCAGCGACGGCTGTGGGGTTGAACCAGCGACGGCTGTGGGGTCGAACCAGCGACGGCTGTGGGGTTAAACCAGCGACGGCTGTGGGGTCAAACCAGCGACGGCTGTGGGGTTAAACCAGCGACGGCTGTGGGGTTAAACCAGCGACGGCTGTGGGGTCAAACCAGCGACGGCTGTGGGGTTAAACCAGCGACGGCTGTGGGGTTAAACCAGCGACGGCTGTGGGGTTGAACCAGCGACGGCTGTGGGGTCGAACCAGCGACGGCTGTGGGGTTAAACCAGCGACGGCTGTGGGGTTGAACCAGCGACGGCTGTGGGGTCGAACCAGCGACGGCTGTGGGGTTAAACCAGCGACGGCTGTGGGGTTGAACCAGCGACGGCTGTGGGGTCAAACCAGCGACGGCTGTGGGGTTAAACCAGCGACGGCTGTGGGGTCGAACCAGCGACGGCTGTGGGGTCGAACCAGCGACGGCTGTGGGGTCGAACCAGCGACGGCTGTGGGGTTAAACCAGCGACGGCTGTGGGGTCAAACCAGCGACGGCTGTGGGGTTGAACCAGCGACGGCTGTGGGGTCGAACCAGCGACGGCTGTGGGGTTAAACCAGCGACGGCTGTGGGGTCGAACCAGCGACGGCTGTGGGGTCGAACCAGCGACGGCTGTGGGGTCAAACCAGCGACGGCTGTGGGGTTGAACCAGCGACGGCTGTGGGGTCGAACCAGCGACGGCTGTGGGGTTAAACCAGCGACGGCTGTGGGGTTGAACCAGCGACGGCTGTGGGGTCGAACCAGCGACGGCTGTGGGGTTAAACCAGCGACGGCTGTGGGGTTGAACCAGCGACGGCTGTGGGGTCGAACCAGCGACGGCTGTGGGGTTAAACCAGCGACGGCTGTGGGGTCGAACCAGCGACGGCTGTGGGGTCGAACCAGCGACGGCTGTGGGGTTAAACCAGCGACGGCTGTGGGGTCGAACCAGCGACGGCTGTGGGGTTAAACCAGCGACGGCTGTGGGGTCGAACCAGCGACTGCTGTGGGGTCGAACCAGCGACGGCTGTGGGGTCAAACCAGCGACGGCTGTGGGGTTAAACCAGCGACGGCTGTGGGGTCAAACCAGCGACGGCTGTGGGGTTAAACCAGCGACGGCTGTGGGGTCAAACCAGCGACGGCTGTGGGAAAAAACCCCGACCAGAACCCCATGGGCGGTGACGACCCCCGTTGCCAGCGCAGAGCTTTCCTTACTTCCAGCAGCTGCTGAAGCAGTCGCTCTGTAGATGCAGCTGCTCGCCAGTACCATGGAGACGACACAACTCTCCAAAGGTGTCTGACAATTCAGCTGCAGCAGAAAAAGCCTTCATCAGTGGCTGTAGATGATGATGATGACGATGATGATGATGATGAAGCTGTGGAAAGCTGCACCGTTCCCACACAACTGAGGTTTTTTTTTTTTGTAAGAGCCCATTAAACCCAGTACGATGAAGCCAGTAATAAAATGACTCATTATGACCACCGAACACGCACGTTGGTGTAGTGGTTACAGGTTCTCCCAGTGCACGTGTGGGTTCTCCAGCTTCTTCCCACCATCCACAGTTAGGTTAACTGGTTAACAGGGGCTTGTTTTAGGAGGGAGGTATTGAACCTCTGGGTTAAAATCTGAGCGGTAGAAGCCGGAGAACCATTTCTGGTTAAAGTGTGTCTTACTGTATAAATTCATTATTTAACTTCCTGCAGAAACCAAGCGAAAAGTTTGGCACAATGTGGATTTCACCAGGCCTGCAGTGTCTGTTAGTCCTCGTTACGTGTCTTTATTGATTAAAAACAAACTGATCACACATTTCAGAGCTGACAGATTTTTTGGATGTGATTCTTCCAGAAAAGGTGAAAATTTCACAATTCTCAGGGAAACATTCTGGTTCACAAATACACTTTCATGACCCTAGCAGTTTCCTTGACTATCTGTTGAAAAGCCAACCATGCACAGTTCACTGAGTGTGTGAGTGTGTGTGTGTGTCATTGTTCATTGGGAGGCAGAGTCTGGACCATAGCTCCCAGTATTGTAACAATCGGGAACAAAGAATCTGTTTTCATGGGACAGGAAGTCATTGAGCAGATCAGATGGCCTCAAGTGAAGCTGTGTTTATACAGCTCTGAAGAAGAAAGAAAACCCATAAAAACCACAAAAAGAAAAAATCTTCTGGTCGTTAGGCCTTAAAATGCCATTAAAACGTGACACACCCTCTTATCCTGGATAATAACACAACAGACCACAACAAATCTGATGCAAAGTTTCATTTTTATGCAGATGACACTGATGTTTACGTTCAGGCTTTTGTGTTAAACATGGTCAGGTTAAATCATTTAGACTAAAGCTGAATGTTGTGGTTCACTTTGAAAAACCAGAATGATAAAAGTCAGACTTTACTCTTACTTTGCAGAAAAAGATTGTGTTTGCTGGAAATATGTTTGAACAAATGTATTGTTTTGTTTTTTTTAAAAATATTGCTAAAATATATCCTGCAATAAATGCACGGCATCCCCTGACAACTTCACTTTTACTTGGCAATACAAATAATAAAGTAACAAGGTAATATAGTTTTTATACATCATTAAATCTGACTGAAATGCACCAACAGGTCAGAAAATGGTCAAACTGTTATTTTTTATTCATCGTTGTATTTTCTTCCATCGGAACAACTCTAAACTTTAGTAAAATGTCGGTGGATCAGTTAGTGTTAACATTATTGTTTTTGAGGTCTGATTGGTTCGGATTGGTTCTTCAGGTCGAGTGATGATTAGCATAATTCCGAGATCATAACTACTAACGCTATTACAAATATCAAATATGTCATCATTGAGCTCTAGTAAATGCCTAAAAGACTGAAAGTTAACCTTTTTTTTTTTTTTACATCGCAAGGTCAAAATCTGTCAAACGGCTGTTATAATAACTCATAAGATTCATAATAAATTTTACTTTTGTATCTGTTAATCTGTATTGTGTATCTGTGAGGTGTAGACTGAAGATAAGAGGTGAGAGTACAGCGCTTTGTGGTACTCCAGTGCTGCTGACACAACTTTTCACTCGAAGAAGCTGGTCTGTTAGTTATAAATCCGGGTGGGTGTGGACCATGTCCCATAAGTAAGGTTTAAACAATGAACAGCCATGCATTAGATGGTTATAATGCACGGTGCAGAGTCTAGAACACTACGACTCAAAGTGCATTACAGCCGTCTAATCCACAGACCCGAGTTGTTTGATCCACTTATAACATGGTCCCACACATTTGAACACTTTTGTATTTCTTATTTACAACACTTGCTGAATATGCTGAAGTATGGGAACGATTTCATGTTGGCCTTGATGTAATCTTTATGCTAAACAAGCCATCGTCAAGCGACAGCGTGTTTCTCTCAGTGACCTGTTAAAAGCCAGCTTATCTGGATCATTTGGTTAACGTGTTGCTATGGTGACCACCTTAGCAGAGGGATATTTCAGTGATTTAACTCGCCGAACTATGTCTGCGTATGTACAAAAACTATGTAGCCAATTGACATTAGAATAATTACGGACCACAATAACATACCTGAACACATGATCCTGAAAGTACTTCCTGATTGGTCCAGAGGAGATGAGCTCTTGGAACCAGGTAGATGACGACGTCTTTAACCCCAAGAATGTTACGATCAGCAGACTGTAACAGGTCATTAAATCCAATGGGAAAGTGTGTGTGTGTATGCGTTTTCCTTCCATTTGTGATGACAGATGGTCGATATTATGTTCATATTGTTTGTTATATGTTGTAAACTTAGCATTTTATTGGTGTTGTTCATATTTTACTACTTTACATGTTCTTCCTTTTTTTTTTACTTGAAAAAGCTAACTGAGAGTAACAGTTGTGAATTTACTTAATGCTATATTGCCAAGATGCAAAGTCTCAGTGGTTCTATATGAGCATATATCTTTTTACTGTTCCTGAGAAATGAACAAATACATCATCATAAAAATAGTCACATGGAAACATTTTTTTGTTCCACTGCCCAGTCTGAACCAAAGGTGTAGACTTCAGTTTGATGCTTTCACACATTTTCCTGTCATCAAATTATCAGATGTCCAAAACGATCTGGTACAAACAAAGTTCTACCTTGACTGGATGAACTCACTGACAAGCATTTTATTGACAGAATTTACCAAACTTACAGATCAGTGCTGTATGTTGTGTAAATGTGCTCTTTGGATTCAAGTAATTTCATAACGGCTAGTCACACAGAAGAACCATACATCGACCATTCGTCCGCCCATTCCTTCATTCATCTGTCTGTTTGTCCATCTATTCTTTGGTCCGCCCATACTTCCATCCGTCCTTTCATCTTTCCATCCATCCTTCCATCCGTCCTTTCATCTTTCCATCTATCCTTCCATCCTTCTTTCCATCCATCTGTCCATCCATCCATCCATCCATCCATCCAGTCAGAGTATCTGGTTGATCACCAGCACCCGGCAGCAGGCTGCAGAGGTGGTTACGCCTTCCGTCCAGGATTGAAGATGTCTCTGATCTCTGTCTCCAGACGGACACCGGGAACTTTAAAGATGGACACGGCTGAAAAACAAGAAAGTTAGAAGTGGCTTTTTCTGTATATATATATGGATGTAGATGTTCAAATTAAATTAAAAGGTTTTAAGTGTACTGAACCCCTCCAGATGTACACAGGAAAGGAACCATGGGGTTTATGAGTGGACTAACAAATCTTCTTTCTTTAACAGACGGTCTTTTTCTTTATCAGAACTAGTCATCAACCCCCCCAAAACACAAAGCAAAGCTGTTGGAATGAAAACAACCAAGCAAACAAACTTCTTATACACATTCTACCTGGTACCAAACTTATCAGGCCATCCTTTTTTCAGTTGTAACCTAAAAGGACTAACTCCAGATCCCCACATTGATGTTTGACAGCCAGGAAACATCTGCTCTTACCTTTTGCACCTTGTGGCCTGTAAATCTCATCCCAGCAGCAACCTACTGATGGTAAACTACCAGCTAAGACAAAGAGCAGACTTGTGATCTCATCATTACATCGCAGAGAAGTTATAAGGTGCCTTCTACCGAGGACTTCCAGTTTGTGAATGAAGCGATAGGAAGCTAAAACAAGGAGCTCCTGGTCAAACAAGTTTTAAAAAAACTAATAGGACCTCTATAGATATTACTCAACGATAGGCAGATATTCAGCATGGATAAAACACAAAATACAAAAGGGAAAGAAAGGAAGACGAAGTCTGAATTACCAGGGAAGGCGCATACTGGAAACGAGGCTAACGAGGAGCTAGCTAACAGCCTGGCTGGGTAAAAAAGCTACAAGCTAAAGTAGCCATTATAGAAACTGGTCAAAACGACATGGATGCTAAACGGGACAAAATAAGGTCCCCTTTACCATCTGGTAGAGGTGTATTTGCAGTAACATTGATTTATTTATTTGAAACATTGGGGAAGGACACCTGCTTTAGCGTCTCTACCAACTGGTTTTTGGCTTGTAAACCCAAACTAGGTGTTTGTTGTAACACTACTGTTTCACATTTCAACCATTTCACTGTTTTCGTGTTATTATTAACTTGTTCTGTTTTTTTTTTTGCTAAAAACGTTTATTCTCTTTATTTTGTCAAAAACAAAGGGAAAAACACAGAGAAACATTTTTTTTGGCCTGTTTGTTAGTGTGAACATGAAGGGTTTATGTTACGTCATTACAACTGTGATTAATGGATTTAGTTTATTCTTTTCATCCTAGTGGTTTGGAAACTTAAGGAAACATCAAACAGAGTCTCTCAACTATTTTTTTAATGTTTTTTTTAAAAAAGTCTGTTTAACCAGTTCATTCTTCCATGGAAGCCCGGCGCCATCGACTGGTCACAAAGACTGGTGGTAGATCTGATGAACAGTATCCATGAATTAATGTAGTTTATTGTTTTATCACAGATTAATCTGAATTTTTTTCTTTCAGAGTTCTTGCCAATTGGCTCTGATTACAGAGGAAGCTCCTGCAGAGGCCAGAAGGTTTTTTTTTTTACCTTTTACTCGCTGCAGAGCTCAGACAATGTGGTGAGTTTGCAATGACAGTGCTGGTCAACCAGAGCAAAACGCCCTGAACGAAGTCGCCTCCCCATCCTGCTACAGCTCTGTGGCTCATGTCAACAAACGGGGTGAGCGGATTTATCAATATGACAGAACTTTTCTGTCTGACACCGACTCATAGAATAAATAGAGCAAAAATCAGAGAACAGTGGAGACAATACAGAAGCAGAGAAGTCTGTCCTCCTGGGGACTTCTAGTCTGCCGCCATGTTTAAAGTTGGACAAAACTCTTGCTTCAGTTATAAGATAAAGCTAAATCCAGTTGAGCTAAAGTCAAGCAAAGTATGCAAGTTAGATGATTTATGTGCCAGAAATCTGGATGAAGTGCCACTAAAGGTGAACGATGGAAGCAGCGTGGCAAAAAGTTGGTTTTGAGAAACACACTAACGTGTTCTGTTGAGAGCAATGCATCAAAGTCATGAGAAAAACTGTAATAACAACCCCCACCTCTCATTACTGGTCATTATATTGACCTGGCTGGAACTGTGCGTTATAGAGAGGGAAGGGTGCGACTTATGGGAGTGTCTTATATAACAGTTAATATAGCAACAGCTGTCCCAGAACATCTGGAATACATCGTGGCCTCCTGCTGAGTATTTCTGGTCAGTTTTGGCACCATTTTTTACCAAGATGGTAACAAACGTCTACTCTTCCGTTGTCCATGGCAACCACTGCAACCTCTAATACCCTTAAAGCTAATACGACGCCATCCTTGCTTGCAAGTTGTCACTCTATCTCTCTCATGAATGTTGACTTCAAAATGATCCCCAATGCACTTGAACCTACTTGATCCTCTGCGAGAAGGGAGGACTGTTTTCAAGGCCCTGAGAGGAGAAAGAAGTCATTTAGTTGTCATGGACATGGTTGGGGATGTCTTGCTGCATGTTCTCAACACAGCAACCCAGCAGAACTATGTTCGCAAGGGGCAACAAGAAGTATTGTGTGATTTCAGGTGGGCATGGGTTAACAAGCATGAAGCAGACAGTTGCCATTTCTGCAGTTCCGCTGATGCAAGTTAAACAGATTGTTTTAATAAAAACCGCTGATCAAGCTGCTGAGAAAGTTTAAACATTTTACTTCTGGCTTTCTTGTAAAATACTAAATAACCAGGTTGATTGTACATAAAAGCATCAACATCCCTGCTCGCAGTGGCCTCCACCGCTGCAGTGACCGCTGTAGACAAAGCTTCTCGTGTACTGACCAGACAAAAAAAGAACTTTTTAATTGTTCTTGTGGAGGATGGAACATTCTTAACACAGACTGGAAAAAGCCCAGAATCTGGGTGTCATGGTGGATGACCAGTTACCTTTAAGGTCCATGTTGCCTCGGTTGCCCGTACCTGCCGATATGCTCTCTACAACATCAAGAGAATCAGACGTAACTGACTTAACACACGACTCAGCGTTTGGTTCAGGCTCTGGTCATGCCTCGCATCGATTACTGCAATTCCCTACTGGCATTCCCTACTGGCATGTCTGCTTGCAGTTCTTTGCAACAAATATTGTTGGATTCTTTTTTTTTTTTTTTTTTTTAACATAGGGAATATTGTGGGAGGAGCAGATAAAAAAAAAAAAAAAAGAAAGCCTGTATCACTACATTTCAAGACCGGCATCCAACTGGACTCCAGCAGTCCACCAGCACCTTCCTGTCATGTCCTCTACTGTTTGATTTCTTGCTTGTGTTGTTCTCACTCTCATATGTACGTCACTTTGGATAAAAGCGTCTGCTACATGACTGTAGAATAGAATAGAATAGAATAGAATAGAATAGAATAGAATAGAATAGAATAGAATAGAATAGAAAATTTCACTGATGATCCATCCTGATCCAACAGTTTTTTAAAAGTCAGACATGCATCATGCAACACAACAGTCAGACTCCCATCACTGTCTGCCTGTGATACAGCCAAATGGCTTTTCCTGCTTCCCATTCTGGGGAGAGTTGTTTATTAACTGGATCAGAATTCTTTACATTTCATTGGATGGGAATGTGTGTCTAAACTTTTGACTGGTAGTGTACATTATAAAATGAGTTTTTATGGAGATGATCTGTTTTTCTAGTCCTCAATACATGAACTAATAAAACTTTCTGAATCATCAGTCCTCCCACAAAACACTGCAGTCCACTACGCACACATTGCATCAGGTATTTATGTGTAAACGTTTCCTGCAGAGTTGTTCCAGCTGATAACTGAAGCCATTAAAGGCTCGATGGATCTACCATCTCAGCCATAAATGTTCTTTTCTTCTTCATAAAGACTCTTTATAAACCAGTTATACACTCACTCACTACTCACTGCTGCTTCTCTCTGCACATTATTATGCAATTCATGGTAATTCTTACATATGACTGTGGTTGGTGTGAATTTATGTCAACGCGCCTCTTTTATAGTGTCGTAAAAAGTTGTTATATGAGCTGACATCTTATTCTGCTGCAGGTATGCAGTGCAGAAGATGGCAGAAGCCATGGGAGCTGCAGCTCCACAGGTTTCCAATGTTGGCCAATCAGAAGAAAGGCTTCCAGAGAGATGGTTCAGTTCAGATGACTAACAGAAAGGCCAGCATGAAACAGATCAAAACCTTCCAGACTGTAAACATGAGAACCTACTGGCACCGGTTTAAACAGAAAGACATTCTTACTGTCTCGCAGGTGCATGATGGGAGGAGGAAGAATGCTGAAGTACGGGTGCTGCAGGGCCTCCAGAGCCGAGACCCGCTCTGCTGGAACCAGCTTCAGCATCTTCTGAACCAGGTCTTCAGTCTTATAGGGCAGCTGCTCCAACCTGGTCCAGATCAACACAGAAGAAAGACCTGGTCCTAACTGGTCTACACCTGCACATTAATGTTGACTCTCTTCCAGTGTTACTGGCTGTCTGGACATTTCAGATCCTTCTAGACTAAAAATATGATCATTTCTTAGTTCATTTGTCTCACAGTATAAACATTCAGATTTCCTGTTACAAGCTACATGGCAACAGGCTGGACAAAGATTTATTTGTACTCATTTTATCCATTCTTATTATGAAATAGTACATTTCTTAACAAGTTTATTAATCATGAATTGGCTCAAACTGGTGTGTCAGTAAAGTTTGTTGAGATGACATTGTTCTGAAGCGACGCTAAACAAATAAAGCTGAACTGTAGCTGTAAAGTATTTCTGTATTTTTCACACTTTCTTTAAAACTGTGTAGGAAAGCTGGTTTGTACTCAGTTAATCACGACAGAAACAAGCAGCAGGACAAATAAATAAAGGCTTTAGCATAATTTATACAACGGTTAGCGGGATGTTTCTTTTTTTCTTTTAGCATACATCATGCTAAAGGGCTAAATCCTGTTAACTATTTAGCATACATGTTGAGAACAATTAGCTTACCTTTTCCAAACAGTCCTCAACTCTTTTGGTTTGGAGTGAAGAAACCATTCTGAAGAAAGCAAAGGATTAGCACATGTTAGCATGCTAACTTAACTTCATAATGTGTTACGGTTTAGCTTCTGCTGGTTTGACCCGGAAGTTGCAGTGACTTCAGTTAACTTAAATTCCAGCTGCGTCTACTGGCTTGTTCTAGACAAACACCAACTTACATTATATATATAATATATTCAGATTGTCTTTATTTAGAGGGTTTAGGACTTAAGTTAGCTGCAAACTGCAGCTGGTTTCAGACCATCCTGCAGTTTTTTCCTTTACACGACTGTGATCTTATTATCTCAGTCTCAGCAGGCGAAGCTGAAGTTCAACTCTTTAAAACATGAAGTTGCAAATCTTTAAATTTAACCACAACATCACAACTATCAAGAAAAACACTATAAACACAAAGAAATGATGCTAACATGCTGCTAAAACTACAAACAAAACAACTGACTGTAAAAAGAAAAAAGTCTGGAGACATGAAGAACATCACTATGCTGTTCACCAACAGCAACAAACCACTTCTGAAAATCTGTAAACATCAAGAAACAAGTGATTAAATAAACAGCTCTACAATAAAACTACTGCTTTAAAACATTCATTTGGTTAAAGTCAAACTGACGTTAATATGAACTGTAGTGCGTGTTTATATTAACATGTTGAGACTGGCAGGTAAACGCACCTTCACGGTAATTAGGCAACAGACTGACTCCAGGCCAGTTTTCCTCAGTGGGAAAGCCCAGGACCTGCAGGTAGTCAGAGCTGTTACATCAACACATTATTACATTAGAGTCTTACACACAACTCTGCACTACAGACAGGATCCAGTCTGCATCATGCAAACGGTGTGTCAACAGAAGACAATAAAGAAGCCTGCAATGCTCTGCTGATCTGTCCAGGTGATGGACAGGTACCTGAACAGGTTGCAGCAGTTAGCTGCTGGTGCAGGTTGCCACCAGCTAACTGCTGGCATACACTTCGGCTTTCTTGTGATCCAGAATTGGACTTGGTAGTGTATGAAAAGATAAAGAAGCTGCTGTTTTCTGTGACCTTTCCAGATGTTTTCTGTGCATTTCAACAGGACTTCCATGAGATGCATGAGATGCATTACAGGCTACAATAACAGCACAGCATCACTGACCGCCCAGATCTTCTGCAGCTGTTTCCGCTCATCAGAGACTCCTGGGAATGCTGGCGTCCCCTGCAGCATCTCCACAAAGATGCAGCCGGCGCCCCTGATTCAAAGGAGACAAACTTTATTGACCCATTACTCAGGTCAGGTGTCGGTATCTAACAGCCACACTGACCACATGTCCAGAGCTGTGGAGTAGTCTGTGGAGCCCAAAAGCACGTCGGGGGGCCGGTACCACAGCGTCACCACCTCCGAAGAGAATGTCTGACTTGGGATGGACTTAGAGCGAGCCAGACCTGAAACAGAACCAGAACAGCACAGACAGGACCTCACTTAGGGCTTTTCGACCAAAGAAGAACCGGTTCTGGTGCTAGAACCAGTGCTTAGGTGATTCAGCTCCGGTGCTGGCAAAGAACCGGTCATTGTCGGGGCTGCGTCATCACCGGCCGATCACCAAGAAGAGAAATCAGGATCTGGAAATCTGGGTTTCTTTTGGGTCGTTCGTTGCTGCTGCTCCTTTTTCTGGTCTCCAGAAATCTTTTGTAAAACTTGTTAAACTAATTTGCTGTAATATTATTATTGTTATTATTACTGCATTATTCCATCACTATAATTGATTATTTTAATCTTAGAGATCATGTTTTAGAATGAAGACATGTTGCATAAGCCGAGTAGTTCTGTTATTATTGTTTGGTCGGATTAGAAGCTTATGCTTCTACCCACTCCTTATGAACAGTTTGTCATATGCTTTATTTAATTTTTTTATTAGATTTGTCATAATGTTTAAAAAAAAAACCTTTGTAAAACAAAACAAAACAAAACAAAGGAAAACTTTCAATACTCATATTTTGGCCAGGTAACCCCACAACCAGCTGCTGATGCAGACATTGGGAAGCAGCACCAAACTCTGGTCCAGCAAAGAGTTGGTGCCAGGATAGAACTGGTTTGATGAGTCTGGCTCTGGTTCCGAACCCGATCTGGGACCAGCTTTGGGACCAGCTCTAGAACCAGCTTTGGGACCAGCTCTGGAACCAGCTCTAGAATCAGCTCTGGAACCAGTTTTGGAACCAGCTCTGGAACCAGTTCTGGAATCAGCTCTGGAACCAGCTCTAGAACCAGTTTTGGAACCAGCTCTGGAACCAGTTCTGGAACCAGCTCTAGAATCAGCTCTGGAACCAGTTTTGGAACCAGCTCTGGAACCAGTTCTGGAATCAGCTCTGGAACCAGCTCTAGAACCAGTTTTGGAACCAGTTCTGGAACCAGTTCTGGAACCAGTTCTGTCAACAAACACAATAAATGTTCCTACATAAACAGCTGAAACTAAATGGTTTTACTTCATGCGTTGACTGGATTCAACCGTAAGCAGGATGCCACTCTGGTCCACACTGGACATTGGGCCGAGGTCCCGGAGGTGGTCCGCAGAATCGATAACAACATGGAGAAGAGGTCTGCTAGGATCGGTGGAAATTGACCCCCCTATTCGGCTGTCAGGAGCTGCCTGCCTGAGAACGGCTATGGACTCAAGGCCAAGGGCAAATTGTTTTCCTCGCCTGGAACCCAAACAACAATCATATCTGGATTCGCTCTTTCCCCCCTCCTCAACCGCCCCCAGTCGCCTCCCACATGACTCACCGCCTCCCTGGACTTTGTGTGTCTTGTTTTAGTTTGTGCTTCAGTGTATGAGGTTTTTTACTCTGTATGTCCGAAGTTACATGACCTTTTTTTACCTCGACCTCCTATTATCCTAATGTATCTCTGTTCTTATCTATAGTAATGTAGCGCCGGTAAACTAGCTGCATGGCCTAAGCTTAAGCTTGGTTCTGTATTACTCTTTTGTCATGAATGTTACATGTCTGTATGTCTGACCTTGGACGAGCTGGCTGGAACTCTGAATTTCCCCTCGAGGATGAAGAAAGTATCTTTGATTTAACTTCAATTGATTTCAGGAGCATTTAAGTAGATTTTCATACTAAATTCATCCATCTATCCATCCTGCTGTCATCGTGAACGCTTGCTGTGGGCCTGGACCCGGTCCCTGCAGCCAGTAGACCGCCTGCACCTCAGACAAGTTGCCAGTCGGTTGCAGGACACACACAGAGGCAAACAACCACTAAAGCCACCAGGTGACCCAGTGAGCATGTTGTTTTGGCAATGTGAGGAAGCTGGAGTATCCACAGACAACTCACTCATGCATGAAAATGCAAACTGGACAAAGGCCTCAGATGATGTAATATTTCTACACACTGCTGTAATTTAACCACAAATTTTAGCTCTCAGTGAGCAAAAAGAGTCGTGTGTTGACTGATGCTGCAGGTGTTTGCTGCATCCCTGCAGAGCAGCTTTTTGTTTTGCAGTGAGCAGCCAGGAGGGGGCGCTGCTCTCCTACCGAAGTCAGCCAGCTTGAGTTCTCCCAGGTAGCTGATGAGCAGGTTGTGAGGCTTCAGGTCTCGGTGTAGGATCCTGCGGCTGTGGATGTAGGAGAGACCGCGCAGCAGCTGGAACATGAAGATCTGCAATGGAAGGCAGCGCCGTCACTCCACACTGCAGACTTTGCTGTGTCGCCCCACCCCCCCCCCCCACTCCCCAACCCAACCCCCCCTGCTGTGTGAACATACACGAATATTTTGAGAGTGGAGACCGCCGGGATGCTGGGTCAGGTACTGAGCCAGGTCTGTCTGCTGCAACGACATTTAAATCAGTTAAAACACAAACATGTTCATCATCAGTCCAGTAGCAGCAGCTACAAACACACACACACACACACACACACACACACACACACACACACACACACACACACACACACGCTGGTGTTACTGATAATAATCTTTCTCACCACATATTCAAAGACGAAGGTGAGTGTCTCTCTGGTGTGGACGATGTCGTGCAGGAGGACAATGTTGGCGTGTTTCAGACGTTTTAGCAGAGAGGCTGTGCACACACACACACACACACACACACACACAGATAAGTGAGTGCATAGAGGTTATGTCAGTAAATCCGCCTGTGTGCTGCATGATGGACGACCCTGCAGCGGAGCAGCAGTGTGTGTTACTCTGACAGGACATGATATTAAATATTTCCTTCAGCTGTTTTAAGCAAACATCTAGACCACAGGTGTCGAACTCTGGTTCTCGAGGGCCGGTATCCTGAAGGTTTTTGTTGTCTCCATGCTCCAACACACCTGACCAAAACTTAACAGGGTGACAAGAAGCTGCTGGATTCATTTGATTAGAATCAGCTGCGTTGGTAGCGGGAAACAACAAAAACCTGCCGGATCCGACCGGCCCTGGAGGACTGGAGTTTGACACCCTTCATCCAGATGAGTTTAGCTGCTGCTTTAACAGAATCCTCCATCCTGGTTCTTAAGATCTGGGGTCTTGCAAGGTTTTAGGTGTTTCCCCCCTGCAACGTACCTGACTCAGACCAAGTCTGCTCATCACACACTGATCTGAGTCAGGTGTGTTGTAGCCAGGAAAACCTGCATGACTGAGGATCCCTGATGTCTACATATTGTGACTTTATTCATAAAGACGGAGCTCCTCGATGTGACTCTGAGCTTGTTCTGGTAAAAGCTGTTTCCCCAGTGGCTCTAGGAGTGTTAGCCATGTCTCATTACTGCTGTACAGTCAGAGTAGTAACAGCTGTGCTCTCCGATGTGGTGCAGGATCTGCTTGGTCACCTTCTCTGATAGCAGTGAATGGGACGCCCTCCTCTGTCTTCATGCGAATGACCTTCAGAGCCACCAGCTGTCCGTTTATCCTCCACAGAAAAAGAGAAGATAATCACTGATAACAGCTCTACGAACCGATGGCAGAGCCACAATACCAGCAGATTACAGTGTCGTTAGTATTAAAATGGTAATAATGAAGTCCAAAAATAATCACTGTGACAAATAAAAGTAAACGGAATTAAATGTAAAATGTGCAATATTGTTCATAAAGTAAAATAATCAGAGTAAATATAGGCTTTTTGTTATAATAAAATAAAACTAATAATGAATAAGACAATAAAACAAAATGAATGAATGAATGAATGAATCCGTTTTTTTTGCTTTCCCAACTATTTAGACCAATTCAGGGTCACGGCTAGCTGGAATTGTTGTGCAAGAGGCAGGTAACCTGGACAGTCTATAGTAATAAAAATAATATGATTAATAAATATAAACATGTACGCTGGCCCTGAAGTCCAAACCTAACTCATTCATTCATTCGTTCATTCATTCATCATCCTAACCACTTAGTCCAATGAAGGGTCGCGGGGAAGCTGGAGCCTATCCCAGCCGTCTTTGGGCGAAAGGCGAGGTACACCCTGGACAGCTCGTCAGTCCATCACAGACCTAACTAGATTAAATTATTATAAAACACAGCTGTCATGATGGCTTCTCTGCTGGACGTTTCACCCCCTCATCGAGCTCATCATCTTCACCTGCTTGCTGCTCTACCTGAACCCTCTCCTGCTTCTGTTTCCCTGCCGGATGCTCAGCAGATCTTGTGGATATCCAGCCTTTTCTCAACCTTCCTGTTCTCTAGTCAACGACTGAGTCTCGTCCCTGGATTATCCCTGCCTTGTCCACGTCAGATCCTTCTCCCTCTGTGTTTACCTGGACAACGACTCCTCCTCTGAATGACCACAGATTCTGGCCTGCCCTTCTCAGATAAGTGGTTTAATCTCTGCCGCTCTGTGTATGACCATTGCCTGTCTCCTTGACTACGCTGTTGGATGTTGGACTTACTCCCTGCTTAATATAGAGTTCCCAGATTCCATCGTAATGTTGCCTTGGACTGCAGTTCTGCTCCACACCACCACACCGTAGAAAGATCCGTCTGTGAGGTCCGATTTAAACCAGTCCAAAGCTGTACCTTTTATACCATCACAGTGTTTGAGACGTGACGGAAGAATAGAACAATCTACTGGACGAAACGTTGCTGTTAGGTCTAAAAGAATTAGAAAGGCACAGATACCGGAGTCAAGGTTTAAAAGAATGTCATTAAAACTATTAAAAGATCTGTTTCAGTGCTGTGAAAAGGATTAAAACCAGACTGAACCAGTTTACCAATGTTGGCCGGTTTCAAACGTTCTTGGAGTCGGTTAAAAACAACTTTCTCTAAAACCTTGGAAATAAAAGAGAGTTTAGAAATTGGCCTAAAATTAGATAAAACCATCTAAACTTTTATTTTTTAAAAGAGGTTTCACCTTGGTGTGCCAAAAAGAGGACGGCACACCTCCAGAACTAAGACACAAGTTTAAGAGGAACACAATAAAAGACCCAATGAGGTAATGGCCTTTCTAAACAGACGAGATGGGATGCAGTCAGATGGACAGATGGACAGACAGCAGGATGAAAGTGTTCAACATTTTCAATAAGTGCAGGAAGTGTAACAGGCTTAAACTGGTTAAAGGCCACTGAGCTTGCTGGAAGAACTGGGGGTTCCTGAGCAGGCTGAAACAGAGGAGATCTAAGAGCAGAGACCTTATTCACCAAAAGCTGGAAGAAGTCCTACCACAGAGAAGAAGAAGGCGTAACAGAGACCGCTTCACAAGGATTCACTAGTGGATCAAAATTATGTAGGAGAATATCTCTATTAGATAAATTTAAAAAACAAATTAAAAATGCTAAAATAGTCAAAAATATAATTGTGAAAGTAATTTCTCAATTAATGTTAGTATTTCAAAAAATGAGGATAAATCTTTACATCATAGAAGAAAGAATACAAAATAGATAAATAAATTTGAAAAAGTAGTAACATAAAGTCTGAAAATTGAAATTATGTCTAAACTATTTATAGATAAAATATGGACAAAGTAATAAATAATAGAAATAATACAAAAAAAAGCATATTTAATTTTTTAGTTAAATGAAAATACCAATATATTTAGTTTTATAAAACGACAATGATGACATAGTGGTTAGCACTATGACCTCACAGCCAGATGGTTGCTGGTTTGATTCCTGGCTCGGGGGAGGCTTGGACAGTGGCCTTTCTGTATGGAGTTTGCATGTTCTCTCTGGTTTCCTCCCAGCATCCACAGACTGGTTAGGTTAATTGGTTACTCTACATTGCCTGTGAGCATGAGCGGTTGTGTGCCTTTGTGTTGACCCTGCAATGGAGTCGCGAGCTGTCCAGGGTGTACCCTGCCTTTCACCCAAAAGACTGCTGGGATAGGCTCCAGCCTCCCTGTAACCCTTCATTGGATTAAGTGGTTAGGATGATAATGAAACATTTTTAAACTTTGAAAAGAGACTAAAGTTTCACTGTAAAGCCTTTTTTAATGAATGAGATATTATAAGATGTGGGAAATGCTTGTGATGACAGTAAATCCAAAAGACTTCAACCTGAGAACAGAATCATGTGTTCTGCTCCTTCCATCT
The DNA here is from genome assembly GCF_933228915.1 of Telmatherina bonti. Taxonomy (NCBI): domain Eukaryota; kingdom Metazoa; phylum Chordata; class Actinopteri; order Atheriniformes; family Telmatherinidae; genus Telmatherina; species Telmatherina bonti. The sequence continues at coordinate 5,373,208 of NC_136633.1, forward strand.
AATGAAAAGACTGTGTGTTATGATGGAACAGTGATCAGAACAAATATCTGACCTGCTGATGCCTTTGTAGACTGAAGCGAATGCTCCTTCACCTAGTTTCTCCAGACTCAGGTATGACTGGGCCGCTCCGAACTCCAAACCAGGTTTCTGAGCAGAGCACACACATTACATGTCAGCGCACCAGTTCTGTTACATAGCCATTACCTCACACCGTTTAACTCATCAGCTGACCCAGGTGAAACGATCCTGGCCGGTTGTTCCTCTCAGGGGGTCACTGTTGCTGCGTTCTCGATGAACTCTGAACCGCCGGACCTGCAGAGTGTGGAACCAGTGGGCCCGAGATTCAGAAAGCGATGACTGGTCTGGATCCGTCTGGGGCACAGATAGAGACTTGGTCAGCAGGACAAGATACAACGTGGGGCTAAAACCTTTAAACACAGAGCAGAACTTTAGAAACTGTGAAACCATATTAAACACCAGCTAAAAACTCTGATAAAGCACCTTTGATACCACCTTATACATCTCTGATATCCCCTTATGTGACCTTAAACACCTTTGACACCACCTTCAACACTTTTGAAACCGCCCTCGAGGCCGTCGGTGCCACATTAGCACCTTTGTTGCCACCTCATACACCTTTGATTCTAACTTAGACATCTTTGATGCTACCTTTGATGCCTTCAGTGCCACATCAAATACCTTTGTTGCCACTTCATACACCTTTGATGCTACCTCAGACACCTTTGATGCTAACTTAACTCCTTTGGTGCTCCCTCAGACACCTTTGATGCTAACTTAACCCCTTTGATGCTACCTCAGACACCTTTGATGCTAACTTAACCCCTTTGATGCTACCTCAGACACCTTTGATTCTAACTTAACCCCTTTGATGCTACCTCAGACACCTTTGACTCTAACTTAACCCCTTTGATACCACCTCAGACACCTTTGATGCCTTCAGTGCCACATCAAATACCTTTGCTGCCACCTCAGACACCTTTGATTCTAACTTAGACACCTTTGATGCTACCTCAGACATCTTTGATGCCACCTCAGACACCTTTGATGCTACCTCAGACACCTTTGATTCTAACTTAACCCCTTTGATGCTACCTCAGACACCTTTGATGCTACCTCAGACACCTTTGATTCTAACTTAACCCCTTTGATGCTACCTCAGACACCTTTGATTCTAACTTAGACACCTTTGATGCTACCTCAGACATCTTTGATGCCACCTCAGACACCTTTGATGCTACTTCAGACACCTTTGATGCTACCTCAGACACCTTTGATTCTAACTTAACCCCTTTGATGCTACCTCAGACACCTTTGATGCTACCTCAGACACCTTTGATTCTAACTTAACCCCTTTGATGCTACCTCAGACACCTTTGATTCTAACTTAACCCCTTTGATGCTACCTCAGACACCTTTGATTCTAACTTAGACACCTTTGATGCTACCTCAGACATCTTTGATGCCACCTCAGACACCTTTGATGCTACCTCAGACACCTTTGATGCTACCTCAGACACCTTTGATTCTAACTTAACCCCTTTGATGCTACCTCAGACACCTTTGATGCTACCTCAGACACCTTTGATTCTAACTTAACCCCTTTGATGCTACCTCAGACACCTTTGATTCTAACTTAACCCCTTTGATGCTACCTCAGACACCTTTGATTCTAACTTAACCCCTTTGATGCTACCTCAGACACCTTTGATTCTAACTTAACCCCTTTGATGCTACCTCAGACACCTTTGATGCTAACTTAACCCCTTTGATGCTACCTCAGACACCTTTGATGCTAACTTAACCCCTTTGATGCTACCTCAGACACCTTTGATTCTAACTTAACCCCTTTGATGCTACCTCAGACACCTTTGATTCTAACTTAACCCCTTTGATGCTACCCCAGACACCTTTGATTCTAACTTAACCCCTTTGATGCTACCCCAGACACCTTTGATGCTACATTTGATGCCTTAAGTGCCACATCAAAGACTTTTGCTATTACCTCAGACACCTTTGATTCTAACTTAACCCCTTTGATGCTACCTCAGACACCTTTGATTCTAACTTAACCCCTTTGATGCTACCTCAGACACCTTTGATTCTAACTTAACCCCTTTGATGCTACCTCAGACACCTTTGATTCTAACTTAACCCCTTTGATGCTACCTCAGACACCTTTGATGCTAACTTAACCCCTTTGATGCTACCTCAGACACCTTTGATGCTAACTTAACCCCTTTGATGCTACCTCAGACACCTTTGATTCTAACTTAACCCCTTTGATGCTACCTCAGACACCTTTGATTCTAACTTAACCCCTTTGATGCTACCCCAGACACCTTTGATTCTAACTTAACCCCTTTGATGCTACCCCAGACACCTTTGATGCTACATTTGATGCCTTAAGTGCCACATCAAAGACTTTTGCTATTACCTCAGACACCTTTGATTCTAACTTAGACACATTTGATGCTACCTCAGACACCTTAGAATCTACCTTAGACACCTTTGATGCTAACTTAGAAACCTTTGATACAAACTTAGACAGCTTTGATATTACCTTCAATGGCACTTTAGACACCTGTAACACCTGTGCTTGGTGGGGCTTTTTGTGTTGCTACATAGCTTTTTGGCTTGCCCAGCTAAGTTATACTGTGGGTGCTTGAGAAATCAACATCACTTTGTTGTTTTCTTCGTAACCCTGAGGTGGTACTCTGGTACTCTGCATTAACCAAGGAGAAGAGCTCTGATTACAGCGCTGTTAAGAATAGTTTACATGCTTCTGAGTTAGTGCCAGAAGCTTAACGGCAGCACTTTTGTAGCATCTTTAAGCATAAGAAGCAAACCTATGTGAAATAAGCTCACCACAAGGAGATTCATTTTTAAATTGTTCGTGTAGTTCTCAGACTGTGGGCAGAGCAGTTCCGGCAGTGGTTTCTTCTGAAGGAGTTTAAAAATCTTGTTCCAGATGTGGTTGCAACATATCTGTGCGAGTATAGCCAAGAGTATGGAAGAAGCTGCTAATAAATGGTTAAAATACAAAAACAGGGTTTGCCTTTCTTTCTAATTTTGTTTAAAGACAAAATAAAGACCTCAGATTAAAAAACTAACTTTTCTCCCCAGTTTTTCTCATCTCAGGCTTTAAAGTGGAAAGAACCTTTAGAACACCGTGCTGAAGTTCTAATACCATCTGAAACATCCAAACAACTCCAGCTGGGAGTTCCTGCACCACAATAAACAGTTTGATGCCACCTTAAACATCCTGAAATACCACCTTAAGCATCCTATGACCACCTTAAACAACCTGATATACACCCTGAAACATTGTAATTACCACCTTAAACACTGTGATACCCCCTTTAGAAGCAGTAAAGAGACGCCTGGCTTGTCAGAAAGGAAGATTAACTCCAGCAGTGCTATTTCTGCAGCAGATCATTTGATTTTAAAGGTCCCTGAAGTCTGAACGGATACCTCAGCAGGCGGGAGGGAAGTCCAGCTTCTGTTTTTACTCAGGCTGATCCCCTCCTCTTGTTCCTCCTCCTCATCCTCCTTATTTTCTTTCTCCTCTTCATCCTCCTCTTCCCTGCCACAGCAACACCTTCTCAGCCAGCAGCCAGTCGCCCGAATACAGTGGAACAGGTCCTCCATCTTTTCTTCTTCTCTGTGTGAGTCCTGCTCTTCCTCTTAGTTTCATATGACTCACATGGTTCAGGACGAACAGGGTCTCATGACCTCCCTTCATACTCGCAGCAGAGAACAACAGTCTCCTTTCAGCACTGACAGGCTCAGTACTGCGTCTGCTGCCCTCCAGTGGTCAGTAACTGCCACTGCAGCTCTCCAGGAGAGGATGCATCCAGGTGTTCCAGTTTCTACCCAGAAGGAGCATCCATGACTACCTGACATATGCATATCAAATGACTGATGGCAGCCAAAAGTTTAATTATTCCTTTAGGTTCTGACCTGTGAAGCAAGCAGGAGGAAGACGTCTGTAGACACCTCCTGAAGACCTTGTAGGTAGATGTTTCCCCTTTGTAAGCCAATGTAGAAAGACAGAGTCATGGTGACTATCTGGTGACCTCCATTCATATAAAACGTGGATTTCAGATCAAGGAGTGTTGCTGTTGGTGTATGAGAGTTGAGGTCTGATAGTTATCGTGGTGGCAGCAGGAAGCCACTGCAGGTTAATTATTTACTTACAGTCTCGTTACGGTGCTGAAGGTGGTCCTGAACCTGCAGAAGACTGGGAGGATTTTATGTTCTACTGCTTCGATCTTGCTCAGACAGTGAAGAAAGGTGTGGAAGAAGTTGAGCCATTACAGCCTTTTGTTTTATTTTACAGAAGATCTCTCACTGTAACAAACCTGTAAACATGTCTGGTCCAGTGTGTCTCCACCTCACAGAGCCGATGTAGGGCGACATGAAAGGATCATAGCGCTGAATTATGCTTTATGTTGAGTGCCTGATAACCATGTTACAGATCATCATTTAACATGAGTCTAACAGAACAGAAAATAGCTTCTAGTCTTGAAAGCAGTTTATTTTCAGAGTCTTTGTGTGAGACAGAGTTGTCTCTACTTCTGTTGCCCCAACTGTTCATCCTCCACCACAAGCCCCAGTGCGTCTGATTCTTGTCTTCCCACTGTTCCTAAACGGGATTGGAGCTGAAAAAACTGCAGTCATTGGACCCATGACTGAGCTAACCTCCCACTGCATGAAAAATGTGGGGACTGGTGAGGTTTTTTGATGAATGGAAAATAGGCTTAACAGAGAGTTTCTTGTCTGGAATCTCCTGAGTCTCTTTGTTTTTTACTTGGACCCATGGAAGAAGAACCCTGCTGCATCACGCTCTTTATAATGTGTAATTCTGCAAGCCCTTCAGTTAGACATCACCTGAGGAAAAAGTTATGGCCGCTGCTTTTACCTCGGACCTGAAGCGGACGTCTGTGACCAGTGGAGATTATTTCTGGCATGGCAGAGACTCATTCTGGTCGCTTCCTCGTTCTCCTGGAAAATTAAACCACCTGATCCTCGTCATTCATGGTGTCGCCAACAGAGCTCCAGCCTTTCGGTTTAAATCTTCACCATCCAGTTTAGATCAACAAGGTGACTTTTTATCTGAATTTGGCCGCTTCCAAGCTCCAGAACACCACAGAAGAAAAACCCTGGTACACTGCAGAGCAGTTCAGCTGCTTTGACCGTCTAATCTGAGCCTGTCAGTAAGTCTTCCAGTTGGATTTTCTTTTGTTATTATCTGCACAGAAACATTATGACAGCTTCTTTTTCATCTACGTTTTCCCACTCAGCACAGCTCATTTGGGCAAAACCACCCGATCTTTAAGTTAGTCTTTAAATTGAGCTACAGCCTTTTACTTTTAAATATTACCACAGTGTGGTAACATGATGGCTATACAGAAGTAATAACTGCATAATTCCTGTTATCACCAGTGTAATTACAAGGTTATATCATGATAGTAACATGGGGTACATAATAGTAATGACACTATATCTGAGGTTAAAATGTCAGGCCTAGAACCTACAGCAAAGAGATAGAAACAAATGTAACAACAAGGTAAAGGTTTTTGATAGTAGTATGGTAATATTGGTAGTAGTATGGTAATATAGGTAGTAGTTTGGTAATAAAGATAGTAGCATGGTAATATTGGTTGTAGTACGGAAATATTGGTAGTACTTTGGTAATATAGGTAGTAGTATGGTAATATTGGTAGTAGTATGGTAATATTGGTCGTAGTATCGTAATATTGGTAGTAGTATGGCAATATTGGTAGTAGTATGGTAATATAGGTAGTAGTTTGGTAATAAAGATAGTAGCATGGTAATATTGGTCGTAGTACGGAAATATTTGTAGTACTTTGGTAATATAGGTAGTAGTATGGTAATATTGGTCATAGTATGGTAATATTGGTAGTAGGATGGTAATATTGGTAGTAGTATGGTAATATTGGTCGTAGTATGGTAATAAAGGTAGTACTTTGGTAATATAGGTAGTAGTATGGTAATATTGGTCGTAGTATGGTAATATTGGTCATAGTATGGTAATATTGGTAGTAGGATGGTAATATTGGTAGTAGTATGGTAATATTGGTCGTAGTATGGTAATAAAGGTAGTACTTTGGTAATATAGGTAGTAGTATGGTAATATTGGTCGTAGTATGGTAATATTGATCGTAGTATGGTAATATTGGTAGTAGTATGGTAATATTGGTTGTAGTATGGTAATAAAGGTAGTACTTTGGTAATATAGGTAGTAGTATGGTAATATTGATCGTAGTATGGTAATATTGGTACACGATGTGGTCTGAACACATCCCATTCCTTGTTTTTCTATATCCAGACAGCCGTGTTTCTGTAGTCGGCCATGTTAACTATATCACCATTATGTCATATGTTAAATAAGTCTTTTATTACTTTCCTAAACCAGCAGTAAATAATAAAAAGCCTGCAGTAAAATCTGCTAAACAATGCATATTTAATCTAAATTACCATAATTTTCCACAGAAAATAGACAAACAACTGGTTATATTCTGTACAAACTGCTAGACTGAAAGCAAAATAAAAGCTTTTTATGATGGCAATGCAGTTTAAATGGATGACAAATGGACACTTTTTAAAAAAATCAGTAATAATGTTTTAATTTTCAAATTCAAAGTTACAATTTGTCACCAAATTAATCAGCAAAATAATCAATTAATATCTGCAGGTCTTCAGTAAATTCCATAAATAATTAATTAATTAGCCTGACAGCTAGTATTATGTCTGTAAACAAGTTTATTCCTGATTTAAAACCGTTTCATGTGAATGCGTGCATAATGCCTCGTTCCTGGCGATGAGGTGTTCAGCGCAGTTCAAAACGGGCGTCCTTAAAGGGTTCTCTGTTCACAATGTTGTTGCTGCAGAGCCTGGGAAGGTTCCAGAAAGACAGAAGCTTTCAGCAGAATAAGACATGCCGCACAAACTCCACTAATCCATCCATCCATCCATCCATCCATCCTCTGCAGCTTATCCGGGGTCGGGTCGTGGGGGCAGCAGCCTAAGCAGGGAAGCCCAGACTTCCCTCTCCCCAGCCACATTTGCCAACTCTGCGGGGGATCCCGAGGCGTTCCCAGGCCAGATATAATCCCTCCAGCGTGTCCTGGGTCTTCCCCGGGGTCTCCTCCCAGAGGGACGTGCCTGGAACACCTCACCAGGGAGGTCCAGGAGGCATCCTGACCAGATGCCCGAGCCACCTCAACTGGTTCCTCTCGATGCAGAGGAGCAGCGGCTCTACTCTTCTGTCCATATAAGTTATGAACAGAATCGGTGATAAAGGGCAGCCTTGGCGGAGTCCAACCCTCACCGGAAACGAATCCGACTTACTACCGGCAATGTGGACCAAGCTCTGACACCTGTCGTACAGGGACCGGACAGCATCCTAAACTGGTTTTCTCATTTACAGCAAGACCTTTAAATCCTGCTACCTCTACGGTTAAGTCACTAAAACAACAGCTTACTTCACCAGACAAGCCTTTTATCTTTACCTTCACACGTGACCGATGAAGAGCATCATGCTGATGAAGCTCCTGAAACATGAAAGTGTACCGCTTACTTTAAATTAATTAGTTACTTTAAATTAATTAGTTAGTTATTATAAGTTCTCGTGATATTTCAACGCCGTCTCGGGAGAACTCGAAAGGTGTACCAACAGGGGTTACAAAAGACTTTCACTGGTGGTGTGAGGCCAGAACGATGCAGACCCACAGGCAGGACTCCACATTTACCGTGGTTTACCACATGTTCCTCTATTTGGTCAGCTGACTCACTGATCCCGTACATGTTCCTCTCACCTGACAGTCTGAATGGGGGGGCTGTTGGCGATCAGCTCCATTAATCCGCCTGTTGAAGCGTCGCTGATGCGGTTGTGACTCAGACTGAAAGAAACAGATGAAACCTGAGTTACACGTTCAGTTTCAGACAAAACCCAGCCGGACTCTCCAGGTCTGACGCTCACTCCAGGACGTGGACTTTCTGCAGATGTGGTATGAGTTGGAGCAGCAGCTGGTCAGTCAGCTGGCAGTGACTGAGGTCCAGTTCTGTCAGCTCTTCACACAAGTCCAGCATCTGGATCAGGGCCCCACAGAGCCTCTGATCCAGCGTGGTGTGGCTCAGATCCAGCTGTCGACACAGGGACACGGTACGTCTTAAAGTGTCCCTCTCAGTTTCCACAGGAAGCAGGGGGACCAGCTGGAGGAGGACCGTCTGACTGATGCTGAACAGGAGGAACAGAAAACAGACAGATATGAGGACGCAGCAACGTGATGGTCAGCAAAGCCCTCCCTGGTTCGGCTGACCCCGTCTGGGCCAGGAAACAAGCTCAGTCCAAATCACGTCTGTTTTCATGCAACGCGACTTCCTGCGCCTACTTTAGACTCTCAGCCCTGTCCCAGCGCACAGAGACTCCTCCAGGTTCTTGAAATCTGTAGATGGTTCTGCATCTTGCAGATCAAGGCTGGTCCTCGAGTACGGCTGTCCTTCAGCGTGTTCCATCACGTCTAACTCACATTAAACAGATCCAGCAGCATATGAAGTTCTGCACAGTGACAGGTGTGTTGGAGCAGGGAAAACATGGAAACCCTGCAGGACCGTGGCGCTCGAGGACCGGAGCGGGACACCGCTGCTGTAGATGATGGAACCTCAGTCTGAGGAGCATTCAGAGACTGGTGGGTTCTCTGAAATGCAGCTCCAGTTGGCTTCGGTGGATCGTTCCAGGTTTCCCCTCATTACATCCTGAGGTGTCCTTCCGGGACGTTGCCGGGGAGTGTGTGTGAGTGTGTGTGATAGGTTAAACGTGCTGTGTGAGAATGAGACGTGGTGTAAATGTAAAGCACTGCAGAAGTTTCCAATTACTTTAGCAGCCTTGTGTCGCTCCTGTTTTACCGACAACCAGCTGACATCTCGGTTTCTGCAGCTGGTTTACCGTTGGAGGTCAGGTCGCTGGAAAACGTGGCGTTTAAACTTTTCACAGAAACAGAACGTGATAATCACCTTTGTTTGTTAAAAAGAGCAGTTAGAAGCGGAAAATACTCGACTCGAGAAGCTGAGAGACACAGCTCATAGGAACACCCTGACGTTGCCGACAGTCAGATGTACACACACCGCTCAGAATGGGAAAGTTATAGCAGATAAAATCCTGTCAGTGTTGATAAGAAACTTTTAAAGCTGCTGTGTGAGAACTCAGCTCTTCTTCTCTACATTTAACTGTGTGAAGAAGAAGAGATTTACCTGAGCTGGGAGATATAAGGCAGACACTGCAGGAACATCCTCACTTCCCCCTCTTCATGGGACCAGCCTGTCAGCTCCACTGGTTTCTTCTCTGACTGGAGTTTCAGCATCTCCAAGAGGGTGGAGGTCTTCCTCTCTGACAGCTTTATGCACCAGACTGGAGCTGACTGGAAAACTGGCTGTAATGATGGAAGGAGACTCAGACCAGTTTTAGTCTCCCAGTCCTTCATCTGGGAGAACAGGTCCAGCAGGAAGTCACACTGGTTTGCCTCGTGGCCATCATCATCACAAACTTCTGTGTCATCAAACGGGAACGTGTGATATGAGCAGACTGATGCCAACATGTCCAGCATCTTGTCTCCGGTCTGCTGGTCTCTCTCTGCTGCTGCACAGAACAGATCCACAAACAACGTCGGCTGTTCTTTGAGCTTCGGCGTCCAACGATCCAAACTGCAGCTGAAAGAGGAAACAGCGATGATGTTGCTGCGTAGATACAACCTCACACTGCTGGTCCACAACTGTCCCGTAGATGATCCACTTCCATGTTCAACTCTTCTGTGTAACAAATTCTTTTATGATGAGTAATAGATGAAGATTGATGAACACTGATAACGTCAACGTTTCATGTGAACGATTCAAATCTCCCATCATGCAATGCTCCATGTTGCCTCTGATGTAACACACATGTAAACACTTATGTCCCCAGCATGCTGTGCATGGAAAAGGTTTCTGGTAATATGAGGACCGTTACCGTTTTCCTAACCCTAACCATAACCCCCCTCCCCCTCTCTCCCTTTCACTTCAGCCTCTTCACTCACTTCTCTCTCTTCCTCATTTTTCCTTTCTCTCTCCCTTTCTCAATTTTGTCTCTCCCTCACCAACTCCTCTCCCCTTAAATCTCTCCTCTTATTTTAACCCCCAACCCCTCCCTCACTCTCTCTCTCCCTTTCATTTTTGCCTCTCTTTTTCTCATATTTATTTCTTTCTCTACTCCCCCCTTTTGGTCCCTCTCTCTCAATTTTGTCTCTCCCTCACCAACTCCTCTCCCTTTAAATCTCTCCTCTTGCTTCAATTCTAAAACTCACATTGACTGTCTACACCTCCCTGAATTCTCCAAATCTCACTTTAATTCACCAAGTCTCGTTTACCCCCCCCCCCCCCCCCCCCTTCCTTCAGCACTACTCATTTCATTCCCTTTCATTGCCTCTTACCCATTCTCCTCTTCATCATTCTTTTCTCTAATTTCTTTTCCCTGCCTCTTTCTCTCTCCCTCTCACCCCCACTATAACCCTAACCACTCCCACTCTGATGCCTAAACCTAACCAACAACTCCCCCATGCTCCTCCCCTACTTCCTAAACCCCCTCCTGTTCTTTACACTAACCATAACCACTCCTATCTTCCCACCTAAACCAAGCGGCAACCTCCAGTGGTTAAAAGTGAAGGCTATGCGGAAGTGCATAAAACTGCAGTTCCCCCTTCATCCACTAGGGGCAGCAAAACGAGCAAAGCCCCAAAGACTCCCATGTTAAAAAGACCAACTTCACAGCAGAAAAAAACATGTTTACAGCAGAAAAAAACATGTTTACAGCAGGAATAAACATGTTTACAGCAGGAATAAACATGTTTACAGCAGAAATAAACATGTTTACAGCAGGAAGAAACATGTTTACAGCAGAAATAAACATGTTTACAGCAGGAAGAAACGTTTACAGCAGGAAGAAACATGTTTACAGCAGGAAGAAACGTGTTTACAGCAGGAAGAAACATGTTTACAGCAGGAAGAAACATGTTTACAGCAGGAATAAACTTGTTTACAGCAGGAATAAACATGTTTACAGCAGAAGTAAACATGTTTACAGCAGGAAGAAACATGTTTACAGCAGGAATAAACATGTTTACAGCAGGAAGAAACATGTTTACAGCAGAAATAAACATGTTTACAGCAGAAATAAACACGTTTACAGCCTGGTTCAAAAATCCATTTTAGGTTTAATAGGTCAGGTTTACCTTCATGTCAAGTGTGGGGGGAGTGAATTTTTTTCTAACTCGCCCGTTTTAAAGTAATTTAATCTTGAAGTTTGGCATATTTAGGGGCGTGTCCTTTTGATTGACTGATACCTATCTACTTCTTCAAGTAAGAAGAATGTAGAACAACCGCGGTTTTTAGCCGGTTAACAACATGACTTAGCTTTAGCCCGCTTTATATACAGTCTATGACCTAAACTTAACCAACTCCTCCCCCTACCCACTCTCCTGTACTAAACATACCTCTCCCTCCTCATACCTTGACCAAACCTACACCTCTCCCCTTAAAACCACATACCACAGGGATACATAAATCCCCAGATCAACAACTTAAATAAAAACTCACAACCAAGGTACTGGAACCCAACTCTAACCCCTCCCCTCCCCCCTCCTTTTTTGATCACAAAGAACTAAAGAACTTAGCCTCACACACAGAGAAGGGACTAGGATAGAACTGATCCAGGAGGCACAGCCTCCCATGTACCTCATATACATACCTCTGAAACCCCACCCCCCCTCCTCCCCTATACTCCTCTGTAAAGGTGGGACGCCCTGCCACACTTTAAACATACAAACACACATAGCGGCCAAGGGTCCCGGCCTTCGAGGCATGTAGGATCTCCAGTTGACCGTGCACACCTCGTCACAATGCTGGCACACAGTATCCTCCGGGACGTGTTTGATAAGACTTCATGAAATGAAGCATGGTAGAGTTAGCCATCACTCAACCTAACCCTAACCCTAACCAGTCTCTGTAGTCTGGTCATGGTGCAGACGCTCCTGTGATGGTGTTTCCTTACCGACCTCCTCTGTGCTCAAGGAGATTGAAATGGGGTGTGTGTGTGTACATGTGTGTGTAAGGAGTGATGGGGATTCTTTTTAGTAGTTTTAGAATCTGTACAGCACTTTGTGCTACATTTTATTGTATGAAAAGTGCTTTATAAAGTTTGATTAGATTAAAAAACATTATGATTCACAGCTGATCAGTTCATTATGAAGATTTTTCTGTTATATTGGAAAAAAATTCACAAGTTTAGTAGAGAAAAAGTTTTAAATTATTGGTTGAAATAAAGCGATAATCTGAAATCGACACCCTTCATCGAAACTTTGTCCAGTTTGGCTGTTTTTCTGGTCAGCCATTAAAACTCTGCGTTTCCTTGAGTGTTTTCATTGATGTAACCGATAAGAACAAAGGAAGTGGCCTAATAGAGACTGATGCTAGTTTTCTTTATTGGTGTTGTGAAGTTTTAACTTATTTGCAGTTCATGCACAAAGCAAGAAGTTTTCTTTCTACGCGGGAAAGCCGGTGACACCTTTTAGCAAACAGCAGACTTAGTGAGGCTGAAAGGTTGTGTGTGAGGATGGTGGTCTTCTGCACCACTGGGAGTCTCCGTTCCTCACAGCTTAGGAAACTACTGCACTGAAACTGCAGTAAGAACCTGAAAGCACTCAACTTTATCACATCGCACACATTCAAAAGCAAAACACCAAAAATGACAAATATATTAAAACTACATTTCATTACGTTCATTTTAATTCCCTGGATTTTTTTCATGTGTCATAAAAGGTCAGTTGAGGTAAGAAGAATAAATAAATATCAGTCTGAATCCACAAAATAAACTAATAAAATACATATAACAATAATAAAGCTGAGAACTCAGCTCTTGTTCTCTACATTTAACTGTGTGAAGAAGAAGAGATTTACCTGAGCTGGGAGATATAAGGCAGACACTGCAGGAACATCCTCACTTCCCCCTCTTCATGGGACCAGTCTGTCAGCTTCACTGGTTTCTTCTCTGACTGGAGTTTCAGCATCTCCAGGAGGATGGAGGTCTTCCTCTCTGACAGCTTTATGCACCAGACTGGAGCTGACTGGAAAACTGGCTGTAATGATGGAAGGAGACTCAGACCAGTTTTAGTCTCCCAGTCCTTCATCTGGGAGAACAGGTCCAGCAGGAAATCAGATTGATCTCTGTTATCTGTGAACCTCTCATCCAAAGGGAACGTTTGATATGAGCAGACTGATGAGAGCATCTGCAGGATCTTCTCTCCAGTCTGCTGGTCTCTCTCTGCTGCTGCTTTCAACAGACTCATAAACAGCCTGGTTTTTCCTTCAACATCTGAGTTCACAAGAGGCAAATTGTAAAAATAAGAAGCTTTTGTGACTAATTTGATCTGGGCTGCAGAAATACAACCCAATACTACCGATGGGCTCCATGTAGACCAGGGGTGTCCAAAGTCGGTCCTCTGGGGACGATGTCCTGCAGGGTTTCCATGCATCACTTTTCTGACACACCTGGCTTCCATTAATCGTTCTGCACAGTGACTGGTTCATTTGAATGAGGTGTGTTGGGGCAGGGATACATGGAAAACCTGCAGGTCCTTTCCACCTGGACCCTGAATGTTTAATAAGCAGCCTGGTGAACTAGTCTGCCTTACCTGAGCTGGGAGATGTAAGGCAGACACTGCAGGAAAGTCAGGACTTCCCTCTCCTCATGGGAGCACCCCGTCAGCTTCACCTCCTTCCTGTATGGCTGCAGCTTCAGCGCCTCCAGGAGGATGGAGGCCTTTCCCTCTGAAAGGTTGATGGACCAAGCTTCAGGATCCGACTGGAAAAGAGGCGTCAGCGTTTCAAGAACTTCCCAAGCTTCCTGAGTCCTGACGCGTTGACAAAACTCCAGAAGGACGTCGTGTTTCTGGTCGTAAACAGAAAACTGGGTGAGGATCTCCTCCAGGACACGGGAAACATCTTCTCCTTTGTTCCGTGCCGCTTTCAGCATCATGTCCAGTAACAGTTCCTTTTCTTGGCTCTCCAGCATCCTTCCATGTCTCCGCTCTTCTGGACTGCCGTCTCTGTCCATCGTACGGAAGCTGCAGGACGACACACAACATGCTTCACAGTCTGGAGTGAAACATCTTCACATGGATCCACAGATCTTCATCACATGTGCCACCACAACAGAGTCAGCAGCTCCAGGTGAAGCTCCGTACCTGATGGAGTGGATGTTCTCCAAACACCGCAGCAGGCAGTCGCTCAGACTGGGACAGATGGGATCTCTGGTGTCCCACTGCAGACACACTTCAGCCCTGTCAGGGCTTCGCTGCAGGACTTTCACCGCTTCCTCAAACAGCTGTCTGCCACCTTTTACTGGGAGGAGCAACTGGTTCCCATTCAAGGAAAGTGGGCTGCTCATCTTGCATGAACCTGTGATGGTGAGAATCACCTTATAATCCCTCATAATCGTCATGATTTAAACACAACCTGTCCATGTAGCTTCCTCAGTTCTGGCTTTCTTGTTTCATGTTTTCTGCACCATGGTAAGCTGTACTTGGTAATGACCTTGTCTGACCACCGACAGGAGAAGTCACCTCTTTACTTATCTGTTGGCTTGGACTAACCCTAACCCCAAATCATGACAGATAACTGTAATGTCGTACGTTTCAGTGAACATACCGAATAACCTGTGTGGCTCAGCTCACGTTGTGTGGTGATACACATGCATGAACAAAGGTAGGCCATTCTACAGAGCAGGTCAAACTATCAGGAGCAGGCAACACACAGTCGCTGCTCAGTACTAAGTCCAACCCGTGATGCTGGACTTACTATATGACGTGCAAAGATACAATGAAATATTTTTACTGTGTACTATACCTGCAATAATCACCTTAGAAGTCCTTCACAGAGAGCAATAAAAACACATTCAGCTAACCTTGATGAGGAAAAAAATTTCTTTCATCAGCAGTTTACAGAAGTATTTCACGGACTTGCATGTAGTACTTTAAAGTGGAATAAAATCAATATATTCCAAAAAATAATTCATTGAATTTGTGAACTTAGTACTTCCTTTACAACATTTCCTAAAACATTTAAATGTATTCCATTTAATCAAATTTCACTCAATATATTCGTTTAAATTATATTTAATCGAAGCAAATGAGTCAAAATCCGGAACTGCAGCGATATATATATATATATATATATATATATATATATATATATATATGTATATATATATGTATGTATATGTATATATATATATGTATATGTATATATATATATGTATATATATATATATACATATACATATATATATATATATATATATATATATATATATATATATATATATATATATATATATATATATATATATATATCGCTGCAGTTCCGGATTTTGACTTATTTTGAAAATTATTTGCTTCCTGCTCTGTAGTGGACGTCACTGTGAACGTCATGGTGGACGTCGTGGTGGACGTCACTGTGAACGTAGTGGTGGACGTCACGGTGGACGTCGTGGTGGACGTCGTGGTGGACGTCACTGTGGACGTCGTGGTGGACGTCGTGGTGGACGTCATGGTGGACGTCATGGTGGACGTCGTGGTGGACGTCACTGTGGACGTCATGGTGGACGTCGTGGTGGACGTCGTGGTGGACGTCGTGGTGGACGTCATGGTGGACGTCATGGTGGACGTCATGGTGGACGTCACTGTGGACGTCATGGTGGACGTCGTGGTGGACGTCATGGTGGACGTCGTGGTGGAGGGGTCCTGTCGGGGCCTACACATCTGCAGGCCAGGTGCTGGAACTCCCCACCAGGGCCTGTGTTTCCCGCAGGGTGCATTTTAAAGTTTAACTCCAAACGGGACACAGCTCCGTTAAACACCGAGTTGAACTAAAATAAATCATCTTAAGCTCAAACTGAATAAATAACCTCATCACCGACCTACATGTACGGCAGTGTGGGGGGTCTAGGGTCGCTTATAGACCGGATCCCACGGAGGACTAACAAGTACCAGTCAGACAGTGGACCCAGGGGGGTTAAAGAAAAACACAAGGAGCAAAGTATGAGCCACAGAAAGATCCTGATCAGGTCTACAGGAGCTCTTAAAGGAGAGTATCTTCTCGCGCCAGGCAGTTTCTGCAACGCTGTCTCCTAGATTTATGTCTAGACTTTATAGACATACATTTAACCTTTGGGACTTCCTGGAAACGTCCTGGAGATCTGCATGCAGGTCTGGAAAAAGGCCACGAGATGGCGCCAGAACAGCCGCAGAGAGAGGAGACACCGCTACCACACACACACACACACACACACACACACACACCCTCAATAAAACTTTATTCTTCTCCAGCTGCTGCCTTTGTCCTGGATTGTGCTGCATTTGAGGTTTATTTGGACAACAATAGGATGTGTGTGTGTGTGTGTACACATACACACACACACACACACACGCACATTGTGTGTCCACGTTAACAAGAAGAATGTGATATGTTGAATTATTAAATAAACTTTAACCATAAATTTCAGTGACTAAATGATTTAGTTGATGAAAAATGAAGACCTGATTGTGAAGACATTGTTGGTGAAACACTCCTCCACCTCTCCTCCTCCACATGTTTTGAATTAAAATGTATTTTCTATAAACTCTCTGTTCATAGCAGTGACTTTTATCAGAAGTAGAAATTTTTACAGCGGTTTCATATTTGATCTGAGTTGAGCACAGCCGACAAAACAAGAATTATTCCAGGTGTCATTTTCTACAGATTACAGCCAGCCGAGTTCATTCCAACTCCTCTCATGTTCATATGAAGCGTTTACATGAACAAATATTAACAATTATTATCGATGTTACATCAATAATAAGTGATATAAATGACTGATATTACAGTTGTTATTGTGGTTGATGGATTTTCACTGTGTTGCTAAAATGAAATTTGTATTATTATTACACAGAAATGACGCGGATATGGAAAGAAACTCGGGTCTTTACTTTCTGCTCTCTAGCGCCGCTTCGTCCCGGAACTTTACTTTCACTTTTAACTGTGTCGCAGTTGGATTTTCTCTCCACGCAGGAACATTTTCTCCGGATCTCCGCGTGAAAAGGTCCACGGAAAGGTAAAAGCAGGCTGTAAATGTCAGACATGAGGAGTTGGAAGCTGATTTCCAGCAGGAATAAGCAGGTTAACGGACTCCCTGCTGGAGAAGAGGCGCAGTCCGCCATGTTGGGTCTCTGTAACGTCCCGCCAGCAGATTCTGCAGAATCACGTCCAAACCAGATGATGGTCAGCAGTTTGACAGAGTTCCTCTTCTGGAAGAGTGAAAGTGTCGCGGTCTTCCTGCTACACATTACACAACTTTGGTCCCAAATTAACCATTTTAACCGACTTTCAGGACGTTTAACATGTCATGGTGGTGTTCCAGCAACAGAAGGTTCTGGCTCGGTTTGCAGCCAGAACCACGGACCAGACATGTAGCCTATCGATCCACCCAGAACCACGGACCAGACATGTAGCCTATCGATCCACCCAGAACCACGGACCAGACATGTAGCCTATCGATCCACCCAGAACCACGGACCAGACATGTAGCCTATCGATCCACCCAGAACCACGGACCAGACATGTAGCCTATCGATCCACCCAGAACCACGGACCAGACATGTAGCCTATCGATCCACCCAGAACCACGGACCAGACATGTAGCCTATCGATCCACCCAGAACCACGGACCAGACATGTAGCCTATCGATCCACCCAGAACCACGGACCAGACATGTAGCCTATCGATCCACCCAGAACCACGGACCAGACATGTAGCCTATCGATCCACCCAGAACCACGGACCAGACATGTAGCCTATCGATCCACCCAGAACCACGGACCAGACATGTAGCCTATCGATCCACCCAGAACCACGGACCAGACATGTAGCCTATCGATCCACCCAGAACCACAGCTGTCAAACTCCACTATCCTGCTGGTTTTAGTTGTCTCCCTGCTCCAACACACCTGACTGAAATGAATGAGTAGGCTGACTAGAAGTGTTGGATCCATTTGATTAGAATCAGGTGTGTTGGAGCAGGGATACAACTAGAACCGACCTGGGTTTGACACCCTGGACCATGTGTAGTATTTATACTAGCTACGTCACCTTTACATAGTTTGGACCAGTGTTTCTCACATGGGGGTAGGTGGACCTGTTGGGGTCCTCGGAGACACTCCGGGTGTGAAGGGGAGCAGAAGTATTTGTCTTTACTGAGGAGATGTGTGTATTACGAGGTGAGTCAGGTCAGGTGGTTCGTGTTACTACACACACAGGTAAATGTTACACGTATGTAAATGAACCCGTAGATCTGGAAACGTTACTCTGATTTATTATATACGCAGATATTCACTGGTCATTTCATTAATCCATCATATATAAAGAAAAAAAACTTGTTGAGGTTGATATAGAAAAATAAAAATGAGATGTAATTATATCATCAAATATGTCTGATATATAAAATGAATAATACTGAATTATTATTCAATGGCTAAATTTATAGATACTGTACCTTTTTAATAAAAACATCAATTGTTTTCATATTTATATATATTTCACAAAATATTCAAAATTATTTTGTTTTTATATTAAATATAATAAGAATATCAAATAAAATAAACGTGAAAAATGTAAATAATCACAGTGATGTAAATTTGTAAATAAAAATCATTTTTCTGCAGGAATTCTAGACTGTTTTATAAGAGATGAGTTCACTAAACAAACGTTGTGATGATGTGATGATTCTCTGCACTAAAACTAAGAGAAAAAGTGGAATTATTTCTAGGTTGTACTGGTGTGTTACTGGTTGAGCGCGCTGGCGACCAGTCTGCGCTGCATGTGGCCCCTGAGCTGAAACACACAGTTCCTGGTTTAGAGGAACCTGGCTGAGAAGTTATTCCTCAGTTTATAAAAGGTTGAGAACTGCTGGTAAGACGACGGCTGTAAAAACTATCTGTACATCCTCTTCAGACTAAACGTCACAGAAAATATAGAAAAATTAAACAACTTGAAGTAGTTTCTACTTTTTAATGTTTGAAAGCCTTCAGTGTGAAGTTTTTATCGTCATCCATCTTATCAACCTTTTAACGTTTTATCTTCTCATCTTTTCATCCTATCCTCATCCTCTATTCATCGTCTTCTTCTCATCTCAGTCTGAGAGTTTGCCAGATAATAATGGACGACTCGAACGTTTTCTGGCTAATAAGTCATTTAGTTTCATTGTTTCAAAGGTTTTTGTTGGAACTGAAACAGATCCAGTAAAAACCTTTTCTAAGTTCCAGCGACCTTTAGTTAACGTGTAATAAAGGTCAGAACTAACAAGTTGTGTGTTGTTAAGAGGCAGGGGGTGTTTTACAGCAGAAACGACAGAACGGCAGCGTTGGAGCTGATTGTTTTATGTTTCCTCTGCAGTGTGTGTGAACTGGTGTGGATTCAGCATCATGCTTCAGTGTGTGGACAGAGAGGAGGGACGTCCCACTAAAACCAGTCTGAGTGGGGAACATGGGAGCCCGAGCCCAGCAGGAAGGTGAGAAGGTTATTTCTAACTATCCAGGACTCTTCTTCATGTCCGCTCTGCACTCACATCAAACATCTGGATTCACAGGGATCAGTCTGGACCTGGACCGGATCCTCAACCCAGCCACGTGTCTCTGAAGGATGACGCCTCAATGCCGGATTTTATTAATTTTAAAGACAGGTATTTATTTGATAAAAAAGTAAAGCTTGGGACACACATGAAGAATTTTTACATCTGTTAGAGACTCCTCACAGGAGGGATGGTGTCACGACGGGCAGTGGGGATGGTGAAGGAGTGGACCCAAACGCAGTGACGAGGGAACAGAGATGCAGGTTCAAGATCAATTTATTTTCCTCAGAGGAACCCAGGGAACTAAGAACAAACTAACTAGGTAACAAAATGATCCAGCAACCATGGAGTGAAACTGAGTGGTATAAATACACAGGAAAACCAAACAAGAAACAGGTGAACGGAATGAACTGAAACAAGACCAGGTGAACTCAATGAACAGGAAATCAGTGAAGCTAAACAAGAACCAAGGGAACAAAACAGGAAAAACTACAAAATAAAACAGGAAACCAGAAACTAAGGCACCGAACAAAACCACATCATGACAGTACCCCCCCCTCCCCTTCCTCAAGGGCCGGCCACCGGACGGCCCAAAATGGTCCAGAGTCCGGAGATGGGCGGGAGGAGGGGGCCCGGAGGAGGGACCAGGGAAAAACAAAGTCCAGGGGCACAGGGCCGGGGGAAGAGTCCAAACGGCCCAGCTCAGGAAAACAGTCCGGGGGCAGGCCCGGCTCTGGATCCCCCTCGTTGGACACTGGAGACGGAGCGACCTCCTCGCCGGACACAGGGGCCAGTGGAGGAGGATCCCGACCTGGGACCCCCTCGGGAACTCGGGACAGAGGAGGTGGACGGGTTCTGGGCGCTGGCGTGGGAGTCTGCGGCGCCGGACGGGTTCTGGGCGCTGCCGTGGGAGCCTGCGGCGCCGGACGGGTTCTGGGCGCTGCCGTGGGAGCCTGCGGCGCCGGACGGGTTCTGGGCGCTGCCGTGGGAGCCTGCGGCGCCGGACGGGTTCTGGGCGCTGCAGTGGGAGCCTGCGGCGCCGGAGACGTGGACCTGGGCTGGAACGCAGGTGGCGGGGACACTGGAGACGTGGGCCTCGGAGCAGGAGGCAAAGGGGAGCAATGTTGTTTGCAGTCCGCCTCCTCTTGGCCATCCCAGCAGTCCATTTAAGCCCATGGCTTGGAGAGTTCATAGCAGCCCGTCTGCAGAAGAGCTTGTATGGGGTGATTTTCTCCGCTGGGTGCGCGTCTGGCTGGATCATTCTGTCACGGCGGGCAGTGGGGATGGTGAAGGAGTGGACCCAAACGCAGTGACGAGGGAACAGAGATGCAGGTTCAAGATCAATTTATTTTCCTCAGAGGAACCCAGGGAACTAAGAACAAACTAACTAGGTAACAAAATGATCCAGCAACCATGGAGTGAAACTGAGTGGTATAAATACACAGGAAAACCAAACAAGAAACAGGTGAACGGAATGAACTGAAACAAGACCAGGTGAATTCAACAGGAAATCAGTGACGCTAAACAAGAACCAAGGGAACAAAACAGGAAAAACTACAAAATAAAAGAAAACTAAGGCACCGAACAAAACCACATCATGACAGGATGGTATCAAACACCATCTAAAGAAAACCAGAGAGGAACCAGCTGGAAAACACAAGACCCAGGATGGAAAAGGACAAACAGGACAACAGATAAACTCTGAGCTAGAACAAGAAAGAAGCCTGGAGGAACTTCCCAAGCTTGGGCTGGCAGCATCTTTCTGGGCTTTTCCTTCTTTCCCAGTCAGCTGTCCACACCGGCTGCTGTCCGCTCAGCGTTACCGGCCACAAAGTCCAAAAAGTCCACAAAGTTACAAAGGCCACCAAGTCCACAAAGTTACAAAGTTACAAAGTCCACAAAGTTACAAAGTTACAAAGTCCACAAAGTCCAAAAAGTCCACAAAGTTACAAAGGCCACCAAGTCCACAAAGTTACAAAGTTACAAAGTCCACAAAGTTACAAAGTTACAAAGTCCACAAAGTCCAAAAAGTCCACAAAGTT
Organism: Telmatherina bonti; assembly: GCF_933228915.1. Classification (NCBI taxonomy): domain Eukaryota; kingdom Metazoa; phylum Chordata; class Actinopteri; order Atheriniformes; family Telmatherinidae; genus Telmatherina; species Telmatherina bonti. The sequence goes on from NC_136633.1 coordinate 5,394,983, forward strand.
ACAAAGCTACAAAGTCCACAAAGTTACAAAGTCCACAAAGTCCAAAAAGTCCACAAAGTCTAAAAAGTCCACAAAGTACCCCGAAGTTACAAAGTTACAAAGTCCACAAAGTCCAAAGTCCACAAAGTCCAAAAAGTCCACAAAGTCCAAAAAGTCCACAGTGGTTTAATGAATAGACGGAAGTAGAAGAAGGACTTGTAATGTCTTCATTAAACCAACGTCTCTGTATTTGTGAAAAACAAATGTAAAATGAGCAACAGACCCAGAAAAAGCTGGATAGCCACACTTCCTGCTTCCTGCCATCAGTCCATGATCACTACGAAGGCGTTGGGGGTTGAGTTGCTCGGAAACACAGGAGCTGATATGATAACACACAGAATCACCACGTTTAGCTTCTTTCATGTTTGTCTGGATTTGGGGTCTTATCCAGAGAATTACTCTCCGCTCCAGCGGCATGGTTACGTCTCACCACACGTTTATCCATGTCGGCTAGGTGGGACGCTGACCGCTAGCTCTCTGTGCTTCTTAATGGTTCACTTTTTACATTATTTTTTTAAAATGATGTTTTATGAAAATGATTAAGGACACGTTCAGCATATTTGTCAAATTTTTGCATTGTGTTACCTTTCATGTGTTCATAAGGAGGCATGAAGAACCAGACTCACCAGCAGACCAGCAGGGCTCAGAGCCTCCCAGTGGCCAGTCTGCCCAGCAGCATCACACACAGCTGGACTCCATCTTTAAGGTCTGTTCATGTCCATGCTGACCTCAGTAGACCCGTCAGGGTGTCAAACATAAATCCAACGTTTGCTTCCATCATTTCACTGTTTTCTTCAAATCCTTTTCTCTTCCAGACGCTGAAGAGAAACATTTTCACTTTTGTGGAAAATGAGCTGAATCAGACGCTGAAGCTGCTGAGTTTAGATGACACAGAGAGCTCAAAGATGGAGGAGGAGGAGGTGATGGAGGGTGATGAGAAAGAGCGGAGGAGGAGCAACAAAGAAGCATTTGTGAAGATCACAATGAACTTCCTGAAGACGATGAAGGAGCAAGATCTGGCGGATCTTCTGCAGAGCAGTAAGCCTGAACATGTCACCATGTTAACACACTGACAACGCCGGCATCGTCGGCGATGCCAGGGACCATGTTGTGTTTAATCCAGCATAGCTTTCGAACCATAGAAGATAGAAACGTACTTTTTCCCCCTCTTAATCAGGAGACTCTGGGCTTTCAGACGGTAGTTCCAGCATCACTGTAGCCCATTCATAGGTGATACAGTGTTGTGTCAAAATAGGTGTTCCAATCAGAGCCTTTGTCTTTGGTGCATGACACGTGTTTGTCCAATCAGAGCCGATGATGCCTCAGGAAACGCCTCCAAACAGTGTCAATCACTCTGCATCGGTGTCATTAGCAGTCGGATAGCTGCCTTCTGTATTTACAAGGCCGATAAATTATGAAAACAACAGCTTTTACGCACGCATACCATGCGTAACTGCTCAAACAAAAATTTGCATTACTCAAGTAGTTTATTTCAACATAAATGACACGACGGCGTCGTAACAGATGTATAACTTGGTAACAGATAGTGTGTGCAGCTGAAAGCTGCGGTGCTTCAGTCCCCTTCAGTACCTTTAGTCATGCTTCCAAATTATAATACTTTATAATTATAATAAGCAAAGGAGCCTCATTTACAAAGCAGTTTATGATATTTCAATTCAAAATAATAAAAAAAAAAAAAAAACAAGGTATAGGACATTATGGGGCATTGAAAGTCGGTGTTTATTAGCATTTAAACTAAAAAAAAAGTCAGGCGAGGTTTATTTCTCTAAAATACCCTTGGTCCCCAGAGGGTTAACGTTAACTTTTCTACCTGTTAATCTGAAACAACATGACACACTTTACACAAAGCACTGAACTATGTTTGGAAACACATTTATAAAACCAGAAGAAATTTACTGCATTGGAAAAAAAGGTTTAACTTACAAAGAGTAAAGAAACTCTGGCAGAGAAACAGAAGTGCTGTTAATGGTTTAAGATCAGAGCAGAGATCCCTACAACACATCGGAAATGATTTAATCATTAACATGAAGGCAAAATGGTTTATTACAGCGAAGATAGACATGTCCAGAGGACAGAACATGGCTGAACCCTGGGACACATGTTGTCAGTAGGGATGGGCAATTCTCTGGAAATGTCCTCATCAGCAAGTTGGACCAATAAAAGGCGGTTATACATTAATAACAAAAAGAAAAGGACCGTCTTTCTCTATACCATTTTGTCCAGTTCGGGAGTTTATCCCAGCGAGCTTCAGGGTTGGCTCCCTTCACCTTACCCAGTGGTGAAGCAGACACGAGACCCTTCTGGAAGGAGGAGAGCTGTGTGGTGTTTGTTGCCAAAGCTAGCGGCAAAACATTCACCGCTAACCTCCTCCCCGCCGTCGTCCCACTGCTCTGACTCAGACAGCCTGGTTGGTAAAGCCATGCTGTCCTTTAATGTTGTTAAAAAGGCCACATTTTGAAAAATGTTGCAAACATTTCCCAGCCAGTTTGAACTGCCTGGATTAACATTCATGATACAAACGGCATTTCCACAACTTTACAATGACATGAAAAATGACATACTGAAGGCGATCAAAGACGTTTGATTTTACCATTCCACCTCTGGTCAAGTCCAAGCATGTCCTCTGATATGAGCTTTATCATAGATCGTATACCTGCTGCCTGGATCCTGAACTCCAAGTGTTTACAGACCAGATGTTCCAGATAACCACGTTGCCAAAACCCCAGGAGAAATCCTGATCTGTTTCAGCACACTAGGGGCTGGATGAGCATAAACTAGTCTGCACATCGAGCTAAATGTTCTGTAGAAATTAAAGTATGTTGATCTTTGAAAAGGTGTACTTGTATTATTATGGCATTATTGTTATTTTAGTTAAAAATGGTCTCAAAATGACAACAATAATCACTAAGCGCAATATGATCGTCTATCGCAATCATTTCTGAGACAATTAATCGCATGACAACTTGTTACTGTGACAGGCCTAGCGTTATACGTCAGAACCGTGTCGTACGTCCGACCAGCATTCTACGTTAGAAACACGTTATACGTCAGAACCGCGTTGTACGTCTGACCAGCATTCTACGTTAGAAACACGTTATACGTCAGAACCGCGTTGTACGTCTGACCAGCATTCTACGTTAGAAACACGTTATACGTCAGAACCGCGTTGTACGTCAGACCAGCATTCTACGTTAGAAACACGTTATACGTCAGTACTGCGTTGTACGTCTGACCAGCATTTTACGTTAGAAACACGTTATACGTCAGAACCGCGTTGTACGTCAGACCAGCATTCTACGTTAGAAACACGTTATACGTCAGAACCGCGTCGTACGTCTGACCAGCATTCTACGTTAGAAACACGTTATACGTCAGAACCGCGTTGTACGTCAGACCAGCATTCTACGTTAGAAACACGTTATACGTCAGAACCGCGTCGTACGTCTGACCAGCATTCTACGTTAGAAACACGTTATACGTCAGAACCGCGTTGTACGTCAGACCAGCATTCTACGTTAGAAACACGTTATACGTCAGAACCGCGTCGTACGTCTGACCAGCATTCTACGTTAGAAACACGTTATACGTCAGAACCGCGTTGTACGTCTGACCAGCATTCTACGTTAGAAACACGTTATACGTCAGAACCGCGTCGTACGTCTGACCAGCATTCTACATTAGAAACACGTTATACGTCAGAACCATGTCGTACGTCAGACCAGCATTCTACGTTAGAAACACGTTATACGTCAGAACCGCGTTGTACGTCAGACCAGCATTCTACGTTAGAAACACGTTATACGTCAGAACCGCGTCGTACGTCTGACCAGCATTCTACGTTAGAAACACGTTATACGTCAGAACCGCATCGTACGTCTGACCAGCATTCTACGTTAGAAACACGTTATACGTCAGAACCGCGTCGTACGTCTGACCAGCATTCTACGTTAGAAACACGTTATACGTCAGAACCGCGTCGTACGTCTGACCAGCATTCTACGTTAGAAACACGTTATACGTCAGAACCGCGTTGTACGTCTGACCAGCATTCTACGTTAGAAACACGTTATACGTCAGAACCACGTCGTACGTCTGACCAGCATTCTACATTAGAAACACGTTATACGTCAGAACCGTGTCGTACGTCCGACCAGCATTCTACGTTAGAAACACGTTATACGTCAGAACCGTGTCGTACGTCCGACCAGCATTCTACGTTAGAAACACGTTATACGTCAGAACCGTGTCGTACGTCCGACCAGCATTCTACGTTAGAAACACGTTATACGTCAGAACCGCGTTGTACGTCTGACCAGCATTCTACGTTAGAAACACGTTATACGTCAGAACCGCGTTGTACGTCCGACCAGCATTCTACGTTAGAAACACGTTATACGTCAGAACCGCGTCGTACGTCTGACCAGCATTCTATGTTAGAAACACGTTATACGTCAGAACGGCGTCGTACGTCTGACCAGCATTCTACGTTAGAAACACGTTATACGTCAGAACCGCGTTGTACGTCTGACCAGCATTCTACGTTAAAAACACGTTATACGTCAGAACCGCGTTGTACGTCAGACCAGCATTCTACGTTAGAAACACGTTATACGTCAGACCTGGGCTGTACATCAGACCTGCTGATGCACTGTATATCTTTATTTCCCATCTCTAGAGATGCTCCGATGCCATTTTTTCTGTTCAAAACTCATTTTAATACATAGGATTTTGTTCCCTTTTGATACCAATTACTGATACTATACCTGTGTTATCATAGTAATAGGTTAATTAAGTTTAAATGATGTTCATCCATCCATCCATTTTCTTCCGCTTATCTAGGGTCGGTTCGCGGGGGCAGTAGCCTAAGCAGGGAAGCCCAGACTTCCCTCACCCCAGCCACATTTGCCAATTCTGTGAGGGGGAACCCGAGGCGTTCCCAGGCCAGCTGAAAGATATATTCCTTCCTGGGTCTTCCCCAGGGCCTCTTTCTGGAGGGATGTGCCTGGAACACCTCGCCAGGGAGGTCCAGGCATCCTGACCAGATGCCCGAGCCACCTCAACTGGTTCCTCTCGATGCGGAGGAGCAGTGGCTCTACTCTGATCTCCTCCCGGATGACCGAGCTCCTTACCCTATCTCTATCTCTGATCCTCGGCTGCAGAAACTGGCTCGAGGAAGTTGTAACATGACCTCTTGCAGGGAAGGAGCCTGTGGGTGTGGGCATTCTCATTGGTCCCTGGGTTGGTGCCTACACTTTGGGGTTTACCCTGGTGGATGAAAGGGTAGCTACCTTCTGCCTTCGGGTAGGGGGACCGGCCCTGACTGTTGTCTGTGCTTATGCAGTGAACAGCAGTTCAGAGTACCCACCCTTTCTGGAGTTCTTGGAGGGAGTGTTGGAAGGTTTTCTTTGTGGGAACTCTCTTGTTCTGCTGAGGGACTTCAATGCTCATGTGGGCAATGACATTGAGACCTGGTGTCTTGTTGTTGGACTTCTGTGCTCGTCATGGATTGTCCATAACGAACACCATGTTCAAACATAAGAGTGTCCATATGTACACCTGGCACCAGGACACTTGGGGCGCAGTTTGATGATCAACTTTCTAATTGTATCATCGAACCGGCGGCCAGATGCCTTGGACACTCGGGTGAAGGAGCTGTCAACTGATCACCCTGGTGGTGAGTTGGCTCAGATGGTGGGGGAGGAAGCCGGTCAGATCTGGCAGGCCCGAAAGTGTTGTGAGGGTCTGCTGGGAACGTCTGGCAGAGTCTCCCGTCAGAGCGAGCTTCAACTCCCACCTTCAGCAGAGCTTCAACCATGTCCCGAGTGGGGTGGGGGACATTGAGTCCGAGTGGGCTGTGTTCCGTGCCACAGTTGTTGAGTTTGTACAACTCAGAGAATGGATGGATGCATGGATTTTTTTGCCATTTTGTTTCTTCTTTTAATGGGATCAGAAAAGGCAAATTGATTCAAGGATGCTATTCTTTAACTATTATACTGCATCACTGAACATTATGAATACAAGACCAAACATCTATGCTTCTTTTGTGCGATTCCTCTTTACTCAGCTAATCAGTTACCATGCAGAGTTGTGACTGCAGCCTGTTCAACACTGCTGTCATCAGTGTCTGTCATCCATTCTTCCTTCATTTGCATTGCACAGTTGTAGGTACGGTTGTGCCAGTAGATTCTCATCTGGTTATGGGCATCTAGAATTGAATGCAATTTTCCTTCAGTAATGCAGGGCTTTACTTAAGGGTGTCGTCTATCACAGCGACAGTCCCTTCAAGGCCGTTGAGCAGCGTGGTGATGCAGTCTACCCATCAGCTTCTTGGAAATCTCAGGCACTGGTGTAATTCCAAAAGGCAAATGTTTGAAGCAAAATATTTCCATGGGAGTTATTAATGTGGTTTATTTCTGGCTGCCAGGATCCAACAGGAGCAGCAAGAACCCACTTGAGGCACCTGATGTGGAGAAAACCATGGCTCCTGCATACTTGGATGTTATGTTGTTCAGTGTGGGGAATATGTACCGCTCCCATTCCATTATTTAGCCGTTTTATATCCACACACTTTGATTCAGTCTTTGGTGCGCTTTGGAAATGGCGCCATTGGTGTATATCAGTCTATGAGTTCAGTGACTAATTATGGCTGATGAATCCAAATGAAGAAAAAATGAATTTAAAAGAGATTGGTTGACAAATTCCAATCAAACCTGACTGCAGCCTAAACTATTCTTCAGCAGCAGTCAGCAACAAAAACCAAAACAAGGTTACTTTGCATGTTACTTTTTAAAAAAAAAATACTGCAAACTTATGCCATCTGAAGGAAGTTGCTCAATATCTGATCTTACTTTTGGTGTCCTTTTTAGGATCTCCTCACATGTGTCGTCAAAAACTGAAGTCTAAGCTGAAAGGAAAGTTCCAGTGTGTGTTCGAGGGGATCGCTAAAGCAGGGAACCCAACCCTTCTTAATCAGATCTATGTAGAGCCCAACATCACAGAGGGGGGGGCTGCAGGGGTCAATAATGAACATGAGGTCAGACAGATTGAAGCAGCATCCAGGAAACCAGACAGACCAGAAACAACCATCAGACAAGAAGACATCTTTAAACCCCCACCTGGAAGAGATGAACCAATCAGAACAGTGATGACAAAGGGAGTGGCTGGCATCGGGAAAACTGTCTTAACACAGAAGTTCACTCTGGACTGGTCTGAAGACAAAGCCAACCAGGACATCCAGTTCACATTTCCATTCACTTTCAGAGAGCTGAATGTGCTGGAAGAGAGAAAGTTCAGCTTGGTGGGACTTGTTCATTACTTCTTTACTGAAACCAAAGAAATCTGCAGCTTTGAAGAATTCCAGGTCGTCTTCATCTTTGATGGTCTGGATGAGTGTCGACTTCCTCTGGACTTCCATAAAACTGAAATCGTAACTGACCCTAGAAAGTCCACTTCAGTGGATGTACTGCTGATAAACCTCATCAGGGGGAAACTGCTTCCATCTGCTCGCCTCTGGATAACCACACGACCTGCAGCAGCCAATCAGATCCCTCCTGACTGTGTTGGCATGGTGACAGAGATCAGAGGGTTCACTGACCCACAGAAGGAGGAGTACTTCAGGAAGAGGTTCAGAGATGAGAAGAAGGCAAACACGATCATCCCCCACATCAAGACCTCACGAAGCCTCCACATCATGTGCCACATCCCGGTCTTCTGCTGGATCACTGCTACAGTTCTGGAGGATGTTCTGAAAACCAGAGAGGCAGGAGAGCTGCCCAAGACCCTGACTGAGATGTATGTCCGCTTCGTGGTGGTTCAGACCAAAGTCAAGATGGTCAAGTATGATGGAGGAGCTGAGACAGATCCAGTCTGGAGTCCAGAGAATAAGAAGATCATTGAGGATCTGGCAAAACTGGCTTTTGATCAGCTGCAGAAAGGAAACCAGATCTTCTATGAATCAGACCTGACAGAGTGTGGCATCGATATCACAGCAGCTTCAGTTTACTCAGGAGTGTTCACCCAGATCTTTAGAGAGGAGAGGGGACTGTACCAGGAGAAGGTGTTCAGCTTCGTCCATCTGAGTGTTCAGGAGTTTCTGGCTGCTCTTCATGTCCATCTGACCTTCATCAATACTGGAGTCAATCTGATGGAAGGACAACAAACACCAGTCCAGGTGTCTGAAACAAGAGAGGAAACTCTGCTCTACCAGAGTGCTGTAGACGAGGCCTTACAGAGTCCTAATGGACACTTGGACTTGTTCCTCCGGTTCCTCCTGGGTCTTTCACTGGAGACCAATCAGAAACTCCTACAAGGCCTAATGAAGCAGACAGGAAGTATCTCACAGACCAATGAAGAAACAGTCAAGTTCATCAAAGAAAAGATCAGTGAGGATGTGTCTGCAGAGAGAAGCATCAACCTGTTCCACTGTCTGAGTGAACTGAATGATCGTTCCCTTGCCGAGGAGATCCAGCGATACCTAAGTTCAGGGTGCCTCACTTCTGATAACCTGTCTCCTGCCCAGTGGTCAGCTTTGGCCTTTATCTTACTGTCATCGGAAAACCATCTGGATGTCTTTGACCTGAAGAAATATTTTGCATCAGAGGAGGCTCTTCTGAGGCTGCTGCCGGTGGTCAAAGCCTCTAACAAGGCTCTGTAAGTATATGGGTCATTGCTTTAGTCTTTGAGACAATGTGAGCTTGATTCTGGTAAAAAAAAAAAAAGACATATTTTCCTGGTACCTTTCATATTATTTTCTCTTCAGACTAAGTGGCTGTAACCTTTCTGAGAGAAGTTGTGCAGCTCTGTCCACCCAGTCCTCCAGTCTGATTGAACTGGACCTGAGTAACAACGACCTGCACGACTCAGGAGTGAAGCATCTATGTGATGGATTGAAGCGTTCAAACTGGAAACTGGAAACTTTAAGGTGAGGTCTTAAACACTTTGGAATCCAAAGCAGTTTTACCATTTTCCAACATTGCAAGACAAGACCTGTCCAAATTAAACAAACTCCCATGGTTGATTTTTCAAATTCAGTTCAGGTGTCAGTAAAAATGCATAAACAATAAAAACTGATGGTAAAAATTCCGGTAACCTATTAAACAGAAAAGTTGCGATGTAAAGATGTGTAAATCATAGTATTTGTGTAACTGATGGAAAAAATATTGAAATGTAACAACAAAAATGCAAATTGAAGAAAAGAAAAATAACTTCAAGAGCAGCCGGAATTTTTAATGATGCATCAGAAGTTCTTTATATCTGTGAAATGACAGTACAGTGTGCAGACATTATACCTGCAAAAGGCCCCAGTCTGAAACTGAAGCAGAACCAAATGACAAGCCCCCCAAAATAAATAAATAACTAAGAATAAAAATACACAGAGCAACTGAATTTTAAATACATATAGAACAGGTTTATTAGTATGAAAATTCAAACAGAAAAACTTAAGGTAAAACCAAGTTACTATTTCCATGATCAGTCTTCTCTCTCTTTTGTGTCTGCCTTTGACAGTTTTAAAACTTCCTCTGAGGTGGAGTGTTTCTTTAACACACTTCCACATTTTAAGTTTATAAATAACTATATACAGCAAAGTCTAAAGAAAACAGCTTCAAACCTCTCCTGCTGAATCCTCTGGCTGAAGTTGCTGAGGTGGTTAAAAAGCTCCTTGGTAGCAAGGCCCCGGGGGTGGATGAGATCCATCCGGAGTTCCCCGGAGACAGTGCCTCTGGATTGGCAGACTGGGGTGGTGGTCCCCCTTTTTCAAGAAGGGGGACCGGAGGGTGTGTTCCAACTACAGGGGAATCACACTCCTCAGCCTCCCTGGTAAGGTCTATTCAGGGGTCCTGGAGAGGAGGGTCTGCCAGATAGTCGAATCCCGGATTGAGGAGGAGCAGTGTGGTTTTCGTCCTGGTCACGGAACAGTGGACCAGCTCTATACCCTCTTTGGGGTCCTGGAGGGGTCATGGGAGTTTGCCCAACCAGTCTACATGTGCTTTGTGGACCTGGAGAAGGTGTTCGACCGTGTCCCCCGGGGGCTCCTGTGGGGGGTACTCCGGGAGTATAGGGTACCGGACGCCCTTGTACGAGCTGTCCGGTCCCTGTAGGACAGGTGTCAGAGCTTGGTCTGCATTGCCGGTAGTAAGTCGGATTCGTTTCCTGTAAGGGTTGGACTCCGCCAAGGCTGCCCTTTATCACTGATTCTGTTCATAACTTATATGGACAGAATTTCTAGGCGCAGCCGAGGTGTTGAGGGGATTCGACTTGGTGGCCTCAGGATTGGGTCCCTGCTTTTTGCAGATGACGTGGTCCTGTTGGCTTCATCTGGTCGTGATCTCCAGCTCTTGCTTAAGTTGTATTTAACAATGTCAATAAATTAAATGAAAATCAATGAAAGTATAAATTCAACCTCATCACAGAACTGAAAATGGTCTTGCCAAAGTCTTAAATGACATAGAGTTGAATATATTGATTCTGGTCAAGTATCAGTCCTGGTTTTGCCGGATCTCAGTGATGTGTTGGATACTGTAGATCCCAAAATCCTGTTGCACATGGTGGAAAACTTGGCTGGACTTTATGTAGCAATTCTTAACTGATTCAAGTCCTATTTAGAAGTTATTTTCAATTATTTTTGGTTATTTTTTAAAGTTATCTTATGAGAGTAAGCAATTATAAATCTGAGCTGGTGGGCATGATCTGTAGAGAACTTCATGGGTCAGTCTTTGGACCTTTTCCGTTCATCTTGCATATCCTCCATTTTGGTCAATACTACAGAACTTTAACATCATTTATCACAGTTATGCAGATGATACACAGCTGTATGTGTGTTTGTCAGCAGATGACTGCAGTCCAACAGACTTATTGTGTCAGTGTTTGGAGCAAATAAACACCTGGATGAGAGAGAAACATCAACTGGATAAAAGGTTTAGTCTCCCAGAAAGACTGGACCAATGAATGGATGAATACGTCAATATAATCTGTCTGACTGGATTGTTAATGCATGTCATGCATGTACACAAGCCTCGTATGTGGGGCCTGTCATTCTCCAAAAAGCCTGTTCTGCAACTTGAACTTAACTGGTCACAAATCTGGCCAGAGTTTTTGGTAAGAAAACTTCATCGTTCCAGGGAATCGGGGAATCTTTTGTTGAAAAGATAAAAATAATTAAGATGCATGTCGTCCCGCGCTTTTTATCTTTGTTTCGGAATTTACCCCTGCATGGAAAAGTTTCAAAGAATGAGAAGGAGAAGTTTATTTGGGATTACAAGAGGCCAAGAGTGAAGCTTGAGTTCATGCAAGAACACGGAACCGGGTGGCCTGGGCCCCACCACACCTACTGTATGTCTGTACTATCATGTATTTCATGTTAAAAATATATTCTCATATTGATGAATGACAAAATGAATCCTAGGTGGAAATCTATTGAACGTAATCTGTTAAACATACCTACCTCTTTATTTTTCTCAGGGGAAACAGTGGAAACGGTCAAAAATCTAAATGACTCCGTTTACATACCTGGAAAAATGGGCAAATACTGAGTAAAATGTGTAAAATAAAACCTCTGGGAAATCAGTCAGGACCCAGATTTGATCCCAAATCCTACTGAAGATGTTGCTTTTTGGGGCAAATTTTGTTCTTCAATTAGAAAATGCAAATACTTGAGATGAATTCGTTACAAAGCCTGTAATTAATCAGAAGGGTTTTTAAATGGAGCCTCTACATAAATCCAACATTAGCTCAGTTTAGGCCAGGAAGTCATCCTGTTCCAGTGGAACCATGAGGAAAGTCCAACAAAAAGCAGTCACTGAGTGCAGTCAAGCAGCCGCCAGAGATCACAGCCGACCGATTCAGTAGCGTGGCCAACTGGACTCTTCATGTGTGTTTTATCCGCCTGCAGGCTGTCGGGCTGTCTGATCACAGAGAAGGGCTTTGCTTCTCTGGCTTCAGCTGTGGAGGCCAACCAAGCCCACCTGAGAGAGCTGGACCTGAGCTACAACCATCCAGGAGATGCAGGAAGGAAGCTGCTGTCTCAGCTGAAAGACTCGCACAAGAATCTGGAGAGTCTCAAGTATGAAGCAGCGGCTGCACATCCAGTTTGGACGGAAAGCAAACGTTCCATCTGGTTTTAGGGTTCAGTCCAAAATGGTGCACCTTTTCACTGAATGTGGTTTACTAAAATATTTCACACTGAAACATTGATTATATGTTCATAGCAAAGTGTTTGTGTAGGAATAAGCCACATTATTTCACCAGCCTGTCGGTCTCCATACATGCAGAATGTGGGATTCCTCAGAAACACCACTGATATTCTCAACATTTTAACGCGAGGAATAATCGACGGCTCTCCTCCTTTCAGAGTGGAGCCTGCAGGAGAGCGGTGGCTGAGACCAGGCCTGAGGAAGTGTAAGTGTGAACCATTCGCAGAGCCTCAGCCGTTGTTTGTCCTGCGTTTCATCATCACATCGCCCTGCTTTCTGCTTTTCTCTTCCATTCTTTCTCCTGTTGTCTGGACTGATGAGGGCGTGAGGAGCAGGAAGTGAACCTGGGTCCTGTTTGTTTTCTCCTCCAGATTCCTGCCGACTCTCAGTCGACACAAGGACTATGAACAAAAACCTGGAGCTGTCGGACCGCACGTTGAGCATGGTGGAGGAGGCTCAGCCATACCCGGAGCATCCGGACCGGTTCGACTTCTGGCCCGAGGTGCTGTGCAGCAGCGCTCTGACTGGTCGCTGTTACTGGGAGGTGGAGTGGAGAGGGAAGGTGGAGATTTCGGTGAGTTACAGAGGAATCAGAAGGAAAGGGAACAGCAATGATTGTGAGTTTGGATTCAACAACCAGTCCTGGAGTCTGAGCTGCTCTGATGAAGGCCGGTACTCTGTCTGCCACAACAACAAAAGAGAGTTCATCTCCTCCTCCTCCTCCTCCGCCGCCTCCCACAGATTGGCAGTGTATGTGGACTGTCCCGCTGGCACTCTGTCCTTCTACAGGGTCTCCTCCAACCCACCCATCCACCTCCACACCCTGAAGACCAAGTTCACTGAAGATCTTTATCCTGGGTTTGGCTTCTGGCCTGGCTCCTCCGTGTCTCTGGTCAGTTAGAAACGTCGCCTTCTGCAGTGCCTCTCGCAGCTTGTGACTAAACAGCAAACACACTTTAGAGACGAACGGTTAACCCAGCCTCCATCCTGCATCCTGCCTGACCTGTCAGCTGTCTCCAGCCAGAGGACCATCTCACCACCACTCTTGTTTCCTCTAATCTTCTCGTTTCTTTGCTGAATCAGCCACGTTGTGTTCAGAACATCCAGTTCCTTATTGTCCCGCGAAGCTAAACGTCTCATCGCGGATGTAAACGTTGTAGACATACACCTGATAGATGTCGCTGTAACATGGAACACATCTGGAATGCGGAGTTTTAACGTCAGAAAGTTGCGTAAAGCGTCTTTAACGTGTGACACAGAGACGAGGAGCCACATCTAACGACTGGTTGGAACTCAACACTGACATCACATATCAGAGACAGACGCTTCGCGGTAAATAGTCCAGCTCTTCAAGACCTCCAGCTTCTTTCTTTTTTTACTTTCTATAAAACTCACTTTACTGTATTCAGACACATTCACCAATGATTTTATCATTTAGTTACATCATTTAAACGGAAGAAGTTATAAGAGCAGTTTTTTATGAAGCCTGATCAGTCCAGATTTGTTCCCTTCACGTCCATCTTCCATCACATTGGCTGCCTTCTTCCTCTGTGGTGTCTAATGATGGTACAGCAGCAGGAAGTCTCCGAACATGGCCAACGACCGCTCAGTCCTGCTCTGAAGCCAACCTTCTTATTCGTTGGGAGTTGGCCACCCTTTTATTGCAGCGTTAAAAGTTCTGGAGGAAGGTTGGGGCGTGGCTTCATCCTTCACATGACGTGGGGAGGGAAGGTCTGGCTGCCAGTCTGCTGTTTAACCCCACAGATGTTCAGGTTGAGGTCAGGACTGCGTGCCGCCTGGTCAGCATCGTCCAGACTCCCTCCTGCAGGTCTGCATCGTCTCTAGACCCCGAGTTCTGGGATTTGGAGTAGGGCTGCTCGATTACGGCAAAAATAATAATCACGATTGTTTTGACTGAAATTGAGATCTCCATTATTTAACACGATTATCCTTTCATCTTTAACATCATGATTTTGTTTTTTTTAACATTAAGCCGCGTCTTTTAAAAAATGTTTGGGTTTCCACAGATTTTAAAAAACAAAGAAATAACATGAAGCTTTGTCCTGACAAAGTGTAAATACTGCTGTAAACTGAATAGATAAATATAAGTAAGGATAAAGCAACGCTGCGCGTCGGGCATTATAACGGTTCCGAGTTGTTTAATCTGCTGATACCACGGTCCCACACAGTTAATATTTTTATAACAAATTTGTATTTCTTTTCCACATTTGCTGAAGTATAGGAACTATTAAACGCTGGCCTGGATGTACGTTTTATACCAAACAACCGCTGTCAGGCTGCAGCGCGTTTCTCTCATCCACCTGTTAAAAGACGGCTGATCTGAACCGGCTGGTCAACGCGTTGCTATGGTAACGCCCCGTAACGGAGGGATGTTACAGCGTTTAACTGGCCGAACTATGTATAGGAAAATAATGCAGCCAGTTGTCACTGACAACGGTATAAACTATGTTTAGGTGAACTTCCACAACCTACTGCAGTTATTCTACATGGACCTGCAGCCGGAGCCGACTGAGACTGGCCGCCTGGGAGTGCTTTAGGACGGGAGAGGCTCCCGCTGCTCCTTCCTTACAGTAACTGCAGAACAATATGTGCCTTCAAGTCAGTCGCCAAAACACCAGAAAAGTCTCTAATAACTCCAGTAAAAGCTGCTAGATTTGTCGCTTTTAACAAAAAAAGTCTCCAGATTTAGCGAGAAAGTCTCCAAGTTGGCAACAGTGTCTGAATGAAAGCAAAGCGGCTGTGGGAGGAGTTTACAGCACAGCGCTGCAACGCCAGAGACGCTCGATTAGCAGCTGAAGACAGCAGGAGAGGAAACTGCAGAGAGGAAAATAATCACACCCTTTTAGTTTTATCACCGTTGGAAACCCAGATCGTACTGAGATTAAGATCCGACTAATCGTCCAGCAGTAATTTGGAGGGGTTTCAGCGATATGGTGCAGAAGCAGAACAGTAAGGAGAGTCGTCCTGGTTGGGCCAGAAGAACATGACAGCAGAGACGTTGTTCAACCAGCCAGTGATTGTTTCTGTTGCTCCAGTGTCCATGTTTTCCCTGTGAGCATCACGCCGGCAGCGTGCTGCCTGATGCTACACGTGCTGCTTCAGCACGTTACAGGATACAGATCATTTCAAAATAAAGTTTATTTCAGAACATAAATTATTTACTCTTTTCAGATTATAAATGAACTATGTACCTGTTTAACACTGTGAGAGTGATATTTTTGTGTTCACATGTTGATGAATAAAACGCCCTTACCACAGCTGTTTCCCAGCGTTTTACTTCCCAGTAGGAGAAGCCGCCGTACGGCGAATCTGAGACGGATGGAAGCCGTGGAACTGGTTTAACGAAAACAAGCTTTTACCTTTTAAACAGATATCATGTTTCCTGCTTTTACATTCAGACTAAAAGTCCAGTAACACACAGTCTAAGTCTGTTTGGAGGGCCTCAGCGTCCGGCCCCGCACACACACACACACACACACTCGTCTGCATTCAACTCTGTTTTATGTATAATTGAACACATTAAGGCTTATTTTTTATGGTTTTCAGCTTCTTATCACCATGCAAGGTAAATCTGCTGTTTGGGAGGTCCTTTCATCTAAAACCTGCTTCCCTCTATTTAGAAGGTAGAGACTCATTTTTAGTTGGTATTTTCAGAAAAACACACTCACACATCAGGCTGTCAGTATCTCCAGAGCATGGTGGTTATAAGGAGGGTCAACTGAACCCAAACACACAGTTTTCCTTTTGGTCATGTATCCTGCTGTAGACGTCTTGCAAAAAGTGATCATGGCATCAGAAACGTAAAAGAAAACTTGCCAAGTTTGAAACAAACAGCCTTTAAAATGAACTGTGAAAAGAAAAACTATACTTTTGGTCCCCGAAGGGTAAAACACAACAGAGACTCTGCCTAGACCTTGTTCCTGAAGGATGCAGCTCCATTTGATCCCAAACACCTCGTGGAACCACATTAACCCCGAAGAAGAAGAAGGTCCTCAGACTGCAGGTCTGCATGTCTGGACTTCCTGAAGGTCTTCAGCTAGCAGGCTTCTCTTGGTGAAGCATAAAGCTCATATTTAAAGTCCTACTGACGTGATCGTACTGCCTTTCAGCTCTGGTTGTAGGTCTGACTGGTCTGGTTTTTACATTTCTCAGGAGGATAGCCAAACTGGCTTTTAGCTGCAGGAGGAAGAACTGATGGTAAACAGGACATGGAAGGTTTGTTTTCACCTCAAGTGACAAAAAAAAGCTTTAATTCCATTTGTTACATGTCAGACTGGTTTTAGGTAATAAAACGGTTGTACTTAAAGTAAACAAACCATTTCTGCTCAGAAGGAAGTGGAAGCAGCTGCATGTGGCGGAGCTGCCAGATGTGCAGCTCTGCAGCACATTTAGACCTCTTCACAATGAACTATTTCAGTTTTATCCAGTTAAATGAAGGATTTAAGAGTCCTTACCCAGGGGCCGTTGTCCTGCAGGGTTTCCATGTATCCCTGCTGCAACACATCTGGCTTCCATTATATGGATCCAACAACCTATGAAATTCTGCACAATGACTCATTAATTGGAATCAGGTGTGTTGGAGCAGGGATGCATGGAAAACCTGCTGGGTTGTGGCCCTCGTGGACCGGGGCTTCATACGTTAGACTACATCTGGATGTAGCTTGAAGATGTTTTGTGGCGTTATTTTCACCTCATGTTGATGAGGAATCATAATAAACAGAATTCATGGGCCTTTGAGAAACAAATGTCCATAAAGTCAGTATTACATTCCAAACCTGTTTTGTGCTTGAGGTTTAAACAAAACTCGTGGTAACGTGTAGATTATCCAGATGTCTCCTGGTCAAACAGGACAATAAAAAGTTTTTTTCAGTATTTCATTTTATCTGCGTGGATGTGTTTCTAAAGAACCCAAAACACAATCATTTGGTGACGAATGAAAGTATTTATTCATGAGAAAATGGATAAAAACAGCAACAACTGAGTCATTTAATGTCACAGGAGAAAATCGGGACCAAACAGATGAGCGAGGAAACCATTTTAATGATGAACGAATCCGCTGGGTTAGAGTTTGGACATATTGAGCGGAGCAACGTGTCGACTTGCCAGAGCAGCCACGTCCAACCTGCAGACCTCAGCAGCCGCGGAACGCCGTGAAGCTCTTCTCTGCTAAACTTTATTTCAACGTGTTGTTGACCGAACGACAGGAAACAGAAGGAACTCTTCGTCTTGGCATGTCGCTGGCAGTCCGAGCTGGAGACGAAACATTCTTACAGACTGGTTCCATCTGGTACTAAACCCTGTTCACCGCTGGGAAACGATGCCTTCAGGTTCCTCTCTACAAAGAAAACCCTCCGGAACATTTTGTTTGTTTGTTAATAATTGTTTTTAATAAACAAAGGATTCTTTAATGGACGGTCTGATCTCATTGGTGCATACAGATATAATTCACAAGTTCACTTTTTTTTAAAAACATCTTTCACACACATTTTCAGCTGATTTACATGGAAGCAACCATAAAAAAGTATCTAAAATACTGCGAATGAGTCTTGAATTTATATTTATAAAAACATTTATTAAACATAAAATTACATCAAATTGAGATGAAAGGACAGAATGTTATAAAGTAATATATAAAGTATAAACTAACAGTATCTAAACTTGTTGAAGTTACTGTCAATAGCAGTGTTAAAAGAAATAAATGTAAAATCTTGTGTCACACTTATTGTCCTTTAACAATCAGTGGCTGGGACATTTGTCCTTCTTAGACATATGCTTGATGTTTTCCGGAACACACATCCAACAGGGACTCCTTCATCTTATCAGAACTACCAACCAAAAACAGTCCATTCATTTAAAAAAAAGGCACAAATCAGATGTGAAAGGAGATTTATGTCTGGTTAATCAGATCCTGAAGAAAGTCTGAAGGTAAAAACACCATTTAAAGCAGAATCCACACACAAGCTGCATGTGTGTCCTGTTAGTCGTGCAGCTTGAAGTGATTCGCCAGAAGAATCACAGAACTACATGTTTCATCTGAGTCAGGAAACTCTGCATCCAATCAGTTTCAGTTTCACTTTAACAGGGAACCGAATGGACCGACTGGAGTGTCAGAGGGAGGATATGTTGGATGTAGAGGAGCTCAGATTCTCTACAGATTGTACAGAAGCAGAGTTTTATGTGTGTGGAACGTTTTTCATGAACCCTTTCTCAGGCAAGTGACTGGTTCTCATCTCCTCCCCGACGTCACCGCGGCTTTTCGCGTGCTTGCAGAAAGGCGGGATACGAGTCCTCTGCATCTTCACGGTCAGATCTCTAACCGCGGGAGTTTTCTCAAACTTTCGCCTCACAGAGCTGAAAAGTGGTGCTACACAACGCCATACATGCTGTTTGTGGTAGAGTTGGTTAAACTGGTGAAATTATTGTGTGAAAAACAAAGTGATCAGATCTGATCAGATTCCCAAAAACTGGTCAAGTCAGAAGTGACCATTTTTAGTCATATGACCCGTTCTACTAAACCATACTTAGATTTTTCATATCAAAGAAACTTAATAACGTTAGACAATATATTACAGCCTTGCCAAATGCTTACTGGATATTTCACAACAATTGATTAATAAATGTCACCCACTTTCAGAAATAATACATCTAAAACTGAATTAGTGGGATTTTACGTTGTTTTTGTGTAAAGTTTTGTGTCATTTCAGTGTTATTTTATATCCAAATTGCAGTTTTAATTTCAACATTTTATCTTTTTTAACCAGTTCTCTTTGTTTATAGTATCTTCATAGTATCATTATTATCAGTGCTTTTCAGGCATAGAGTTGATCATCTCTCATAATTATAGCTAAAATGACAGTAATATAATATATAAAACATAAATAGGAATAAAGTATTCTACATTATACAACTTTCCTATTGTGTATCTTTATTTGTAATTAAAATAATTTGCTATAGATAATAAAATGTATAATTTATGTAGTAATGGATATATTTTAACTATTGCTGTTATTTATTGTTATTCTGATGTATATCATTAACATTTTATTTTATATTTATGTTATTTTTCTATTAAGTGTTTCATAATGTTCTATGATGTCCTCAATTCTTATTATATTTTCCTTTAACAGAATCGGGCAAGTGACTATTTTTCATCACTTTGGTTTTTTTTTCCACTTTCAGCATGAAACAGTTTTTAACAGAAATGTAACAACAGTAAGAAGTTATCAGTGTATTTATCAGAAATACACTTACAGCATAAATTTTTGCCCTATAAAAGGTTAAGTTTTATTTTAGTTTATTAGTGTTTCGACAAAAATAAAAAGATTACAATGAAATGCTAAAGATATTCACAAAAGATGTTGCGTGGGAATAAAAGTGATAATTCATCATATCAATAATATTCTGACAAGAGGAGAATGTAAAACAAACACCAGGTAAACTAACCTGCATTACATGAGAAACAAAACAACATGCGAGTGAAAGAGGAACAGAATGAAGGTGTGGAAGTGTGTGTGTGTGTGTGTGTGTGGGTGTGTGTGTGTGTGTGTGTCAGAGGACATTCTGCAGGACAGTCTATACACTGCTCCACTCCACATCTCAGTTAACCAGTTAACCGGTTAACCAGTTAACCAGTTAACCGGTGAACCAGGCGTCCACCCAGCAGCTGAGGACTGATGCATCTGTAAGGACGATCAGAGGACTAGACTACGGAGCTGAATTAACACATTATTAGTTTTAGTCATAAATATATTTCATAAATCTGAATTTTTGATTGTTTGAATCAAAGTTTGCAGAAGATTTTACCATTTCAAAACTCACATTTCAAGGTTTGAAAACTTTTTTTTGCAGTTTTCAGATCTCATATTACAGGTTTCAGAAGGTTTTCACAAACTACTGTGGTTTGACTAGAAGTCGTGTCTGAAACCCGTCGACTTGCAAACAGCGAAGCTGCAACAAGAGGTCTGAATCTCTGAAGATGTGAGGCTGGAACTCTGAAATATCCAACGACAAATAAGTACAAAGTTATCTTTGCAGAGATTCAAACTTCTTTTCGAACTTTCAAAATACTTTTCAAGGTTTTAAAACTTTATTTCAGGTTTTCAAGTTTCAAAGTTCCAAAATGTTTTTCTGGTTTCAGACGATGGCAGGATTGTCATCCCATAATATTTCAGTGCTGCAGCACTGGAAGAGTTGTCAGGCTCCCTTCAGGCACGCCGATACGTTTGCAGCCCACTTTGGCTCCATGCTGCTGCCGCGTATGAAACCAAAGTCCTGGTAAAATATTTCTGGTGCAAGGCCATGTCTCGTTTACACCCCAAATATTTTATCATTCAGTTTACATATTTCCTGTTTTTAAAGCCAAATTTCACTGAAAGGTGCAGGAATTTCATGTCTGCAAGGTTCCCAAAGTATCAACCAGCACGACAGCAGGCCATTTTCCAAGACAGCTGATTGGTCCGGAGGAGTGTTTTCTACTCGCTGAGAACACAACCTGCTCTGGAGCAGCGTAGGAAACATTACACGTTACCATGGTGATTTCTCCGGCTAAGAAGTGAACCAGCGTGGCAATATGGGAAAACCTGGTTTAACGCCGAAGTTACCTCAATAAGTGACTGAAAATTCAGCTTTGTAGTACAAGCCTGATGCTCCTCATCCCATCTCACATTCCTGCTGTCAGACAAGTCCATCTCCCTGTTCACTGTGTGTGTGTGTTGGTGGTGAGTGGACCGGAATCTGATGAAAACACAAGCACAGCTGCAGTTACTGATCTGTTCACACGTTGGTGCTGAACAATGAGTGAAATGAATGGTTTCATGAGATGAATCCAATGAAAAATATACTTACATCCCCTCCCACCGTGTCTCCTGCATCACAATCCTGCAGGCTAAAACCTGAAAGGAGGGGCGCGGTGGTCAGAGCAGCAGGATTTCTTTTTGGGTTTGTGGAAAGATAAATACTGTAGATACCATATGCAGCCTGTGTCTCATCTTATATAACTACAGGTACTTTTGTACTAATGTTTTGCTGTAAGCGAGGTTCGATCTGTTTGAATAGAAGCTACTGCACAGTAGATGACAATGTCCAGGAGTGGCTTCTTATTATACACACTGAAACTACTTGTATGGCTTCAGCAGCCTCTGCATACTTGAGTTTCTTTGGATCCGTCAGCGCAGCCATCAGCTTCCACACTCCTTCCTCTCCTGGATGGTTGTTGGTCAGGTCCAGTTCCCTCAGATGGGAGGGGTTGGAGGTCAGAGCTGAAGCCAGAGAAGCACAGCCTTCCTCTGTGATCAGACATCCTGACAGGCTGCAGAAAACAACACATATGACAGAAACTCTGAGAACTGCTCAGATTGTAAAGCTGCATGTCATCAAGTGTTCAGTGTTCAACCTAATTACAAGCTTTTTCTTTGCATTTCCTCAGAGAGGATCAGGTGAAACAGGGGAGATTGTAATGTATCAACGTTTAACTTCAGTTTTAACTTCTGCATCTTGCATTTGTCTGACATCAGGGAAACGTTCGGGAACTAAACTTTGATCGCATTAGATTTTTTAAAGATTTCCATATTTAGTTTTTGTGTTCCTTTTTACATATCTTCCTTGATTATATTTTTTCTTTTCACAGATCTATTCTTTTTCTAACAAACCTACAAGGAAATGTGCCACCGCTGACTACACAGTAATGTTTTTCATTCATCCATTTTCTTAACTACTCAGTCCAATTCAGGGTCATGGGGAAGCTGGAGTCTATCCCAGCCATCACTGAGCGCGAGGCCATGTACACCAGTCACCAGTCCATTGCAGTCCTGAAGACATTTAAGGTGATATTTTTCTGTAGTATTCTGTTTGGAAAAAGAAAATATCACCTATTTTCCAATGTTCTTATTGGTTATAATCACAGAACAGTCCATTCATTCATTTTCCTAACTGCTTAATCCAATTCAGGGTCGTGGGGAAGCTGGAGCCTATCCCAGCAGTCTTTGAGCAGAAGACTGCCAGTCCATCACAAGGCCACACCCACACACACTCCTAGGGGCAATACAGAGTAACCAATTAACCTAACTTGCATGTCTTTGGACGGTGGGAGGGAGCTGGAGAACCCATACATACATGGGGTAGAACATGCAAACTCCGCACAGAAAGACCACAGACCAAACCTCGCCCCAGCCAAGGATTGAACCAGCAACCTTTTTGCTGTGAGCCCACAGTGCTAACCACCATGCCGCCACAGCACAGTCCATGTACCAGACTAATTGGTACTAAAAGTACAAATAGAACAAAATAAACCACATTCTGAATGATGATTTGTTGTAGAAGGTAATCAAAGCTGACCTGAGAGTTTCCAGTTTACAGTTGGGATTCTTCAGACCGTCACACAGCTGCTTCACTCCTGAATCCTTCAGGTTATTTTTACTCAGGTCCAGTTCTCTCAGACTGGAAGAGGGGGAGCTCAGAACTGAGGACAGAGCTGCACAGCTTCTCTCAGAGAGGTTACAGCTGCTCAGGCTAAAGAAAAATAATAAAAGCAATCTTACAAAAGAAAGACAGCACTTTACTGAATGATGACCAAATCTGTTGTACTTACAGAGCTTTGTTGGAGGCTTTGACCACCGGCAGCAGCCTCAGAAGAGCCTCCTCTGAAGCGGAGTACTTCTTCAGGTCAAACACATCCAGATCTTGTTCTGATGACAGTAGGATGAAGACCAGAGCTGACCACTGGGCAGGAGACAGTTTATCTGTAGAGAGACGTCCTGATCTGAGGTACTGCTGGATCTCCTCCACTAGAGAACGATCATTCAGTTCATTCAGACAGTGGAACAGATTGATGCTTCTCTCTGCAGACAGATCTTCACTGATCTTCTTCTTGATGTACTGAACTGTTTCCTGATTGGTCTGTGAGTCACTTCCTGTTTGTGACATCAGGCCCCGTAGGAGTCTTTGATTGGTCTGCAGTGAAAGACCCAGGAGGAAGCGGAGGAACAAGTCCAGGTGTCCATTTGGACTCTCTAAGGCCTGATCCACAGCACTCTGGTAGAGCAGTAGTTCTTCTATTGTTTTAGATTTGACGGAGGTCGTTTGTTCCTCCATCAGATTGACTCCAGTACTGATGAAGGTCAGATGGACATGAAGAGCAGCCAGAAACTCCTGAACACTCAGATGGACGAAGCTGAACACCTTCTCCTGGTACAGTCCCCTCTCCTCTCTAAAGATCTGGGTGAACACTCCTGAGTAAACTGAAGCTGCTGTGATGTCGATGCCACACTCTGTCAGGTCTGATTCATAGAAGATCAGGTTTCCTTTCTGCAGCTGATCAAAAGCCAGTTTTCCCAGAGACTCAATCATCCTTCTGCTCTCTGGACTCCAGACTGGATCTGTCTCAGCTCCTCCATCGTACTTGACCTTCTTGACTTTGGTCTGAACCACCAGGAAGTGGATGTACATCTCAGTCAGGGTCTTGGGCAGCTCTTCTCTCTCTTTGGTTTTCAGAACATCCTCCAGAACTGTAGCAGTGATCCAGCAGAAGACCGGGATGTGGCACATGATGTGGAGGCTTTGTGAGGTCTTGATGTGGGAGATGATCCTGCTGGTCTGCTCCTCATCTCTGAACCTCTTCCTGAAGTACTCCTCCTTCTGTGGGTCAGTGAACCCTCTGATCTCTGTCACCATGCCAACACAGTCAGGAGGGATCTGATTGGCTGCTGCAGGTCGTGTGGTTATCCAGATACAAGCAGATGGAAGCAGTTTCCCCCTGATGAGGTTTATCAGCAGCACATCCACTGAAGTGGACTTTCTAGGGTCAGTTAGGATTTCAGTTTTATGGAAGTCCAGAGGAAGTCGACACTCATCCAGACCACTCAAGATGAAGACGACCTGGAAGTCTTCAAAGCTGCAGATTTCTTTGGTTTCAGTAAAGAAGTGATGAACAAGTCCCACCAAGCTGAACTTTCTCTCTTCCAGCACATTCAGCTCTCTGAAAGTCAGTGGAAATGTGAACTGGATGTCCTGGTTGGCTTTGTCTTCAGCCCAGTCCAGAGTGAACTTCTGTGTAGCAATTTTTTTCCCGATGCCAGCCACTCCCTTTGTCATCACTGTTCTGATTGGTTCATCTCTTCCAGGTGGGGGTTTAAAGATGTCTTCTTGTCTGATGGTTGTTTCTGGTCTGTCTGGTTTCCTGGATGCTGCTTCAATCTGTCTGACCTCATGTTCATTATTGACTTCTGCAGTCCCTCCATCTGTGATGTTTGGCTTTACATAGATCTGATTAAGAAGGGTTGGGTTCCCTGGTTTAGCGATCCCCTCGTACACGTGTTGTAACTTGTTTTTAAGCCTCTTTTTGAGTTTCCGTTGACAAACTCCAGGAAGGGTTTCTAAGATAAATGAATAAGATTTTGTCAGCAAGTGTTTAATAAAGGACACAAATACAGTTACACCACTTCACACATTAGATAATGTGTCATTTATCCAGCATGTTTTGTAAGGTTCTTTTAGATGTTTATTAATATCTTATTAGTCTTGGGGCCTTTTTATTTATCTGATCTGATTTTAAACTATGAGCCCTCATGGCCTCTGAAGTCTTGTACCATCCTTATTGTTTTGTGAGACCTTGTTCCATTATAACAATCCTCACTTGTGGAACAGCTTACCCGAAAACCTCAGGGCCTTTGGACTGTCAATGTTTTTAAGAGGCTAAAGACTTATAATTTTAGCTTTCTTTTAACATGATTTAATTCCGTACTTTCTTCATGTGGATTCTTCATTCCGAAGGCTCTGCCTGTTTGGTCTTTGGGGTTGTTGCCACATTTATCATCCTTGTCTGGGTGGCTGGGGGTCCTGTGCTGCAGCCTTATGGCTGTGACATGAAGACTACCCCACTTTGATTTGTATGGTTGCTTTGGTGGCATCCTCTGTCCTCATGGGTGGACTGGTTCTTCAGTTTACTTAGATCAACAATGACTTGTCCTCATGATATTCGTCCGCCTCGTTACCTCAACGACTTTCTAATGACTCTTCCACCACGTCAGCCCCCTTGAAATGCACTCCATGACCACTCCACAGAGGGAGTTGGTGCACAGCTTCCTGATATACCTTTTACCCAAGAGAGACCAGTGCATCAGAATGTCAGCTCAGAAGCAGTCTTATCAGCTCTATGGGAACAACTTGGTACACTTTTCAAAGTGGCTTGAATATGAAGTTAGGGTTCAAGACGACGGTTCATAACCACTCACCCACAATGATTTCGAGATGAGCGTCAGAGAGTCAAGCCAAAGCAGGTAAAATCAGGCATATGTCCCACTACAGTACTGCTCAGATCAGATCCAATGTCCAAGTCATTTGCGCCATCATCGGCAGTTCGGCTTCGGACCAAACTGGAGAAACCCAAGAAGTACTCCCCTTATTGTGATAATGTCTAACACTATTTTAACCAGTGTCTAGAGTTCAAGAAGTTCACCACAGACCAAAGGTCAACTTGGATCAGAACTGAGAAACATTTCTGGATGTGGGAGAAATCATCAAGCTACTCAGTGCTACCTCAAATCCAAGTGTCAACAATGTAATCAGACCCACCTTGAAATATAGCACGAGGTCAATCAACCCACTGCTACCAGATCAAAGTGATCACCCTCGGAGACTATACAACCAGTTACTTTTATCTAGACCCAACTCTGAGGATTATCTGTGTTTCCTAAGAATGGTCAAATTCATTCTCTATAATGGCAAGCAGAGACTTGAGACTTATGTTATCCTCAATGATGGCTCTGAGTGCACAATCACCTTCCACAGTACTGCTCAAGAGCTACAACTGCATGGAGAGAGTGAGAACCTGACACTTAGAAATATCTGTCAGAATATCAAGACAGTGTCAGGAAAATCAGTGTCGTTCTCCATGTTCTCCACTTGTCCTCAGAAAAGGTTTAGGATCCACAAAGCCTTCATGGAAGCAGAGCTTGACCTGTCAAGACATTCTCACCCTGTTGAGACCTTACAGAAGACTTGTCGTCACCTCAGGGGTATCCCACTCCAATCATTCAGCCAAGCCCGGCCACTACTTCTCATTGGTTCGGACGATCCTCACCTTGTCACCTTGTCTGTGCTCAACTGGGGTCTCATTTGAGACCACCCGGAGATCCAGGAGCTTTCTTGGACACTTCATGGTCCCAAGAAACTCCTTCAATTTCAATCCTCCACCCCTCAGTATCTTCTCATTAACACCTGTTCTCCTTCTGCTGACCTACTCAGCCATGTATCAAATTATGGCAGATGGTCATTTTCCCATATCGCAGTTAGAAACTTATCACCAGGTCAAAGCAGGACAATGCAGCCATCAAACTACTGGAGGAGAAAAACCGTCAGAGTTGGTGTTGGAAACATTTGAAGGCACTCCTCTGCTGTGGAAAGAAGAACTTCCTCCACTAAATGCTTCAAAGGTAGCAGTCAAGAGTCACCTGCGACGTACAGAGAGTCAACTTACTAAAGACTCAGGCAGAGCAGCTTCCTACAAAAGGAAGATCCATAAGCTACTGGATGCAGGATATATAAGACACATCACTTTATCTCAAGAGCAACACAGCAAAACTTTGTATATCCTGCAACACATGGTCAGTCACAATGGCAAAGATCGTATTGTCTTCAACTGTTCATTCATCTCTCAAGGTGCTAGTCTGAATGAACATCTTCTTCCTGGTCCCACTTTGGAAGTGAACCTCATTGGTGCAATCAACCAGGTGTTCCCAAAATGTCGGACCTCCCACCTTAAAGCTTAAGGTTACATCAACCAGCATTCAACTCAATCAAATAAGGTCCAAAACAGTCCTTTCCAGTTAAGATTGGCAGGTGCAGCGAAAAATGATGGGGCATAATATTCATGGCCTAACTGCACTTACAGTTTACTAGTTACCTGCTGGTCAGTATGGATGCTGATTCCTTCTTCGTGAGTCGACGTTGTTTCATTGCCAGAGGAGGAAAGCCCCATGAGTTGCTATTTGATCAAGTGACACACTTTAAAGGTGGCAGCTCAGAGCTCAAAGAAGCCTTCATCTCACTTGCTCCTGAATTAGAATCATGGCTTGTGAGTCAACAAATTCATTTCAGTTTTAATCCACCAAGTGCACTCCATTTTGGGGGGCTCCTGGGAGCGAGAAATTCACTCCATCAAATCAGTTCTCTACACAATCCTTGGTCCCAAATAGAAGAAATCCTTGGGACCATTCTGACCGAAGTGGAGAGCATTATCAACTCTAAGCCTCTTGGCTATACTTTATCAGATGTGGCAGACCCCAATCCAATCACGCCCAATATGCTGCTAATGGGGAGGATGTACCCTGCCACACCTCAGGTTATCTATCCTACAACTGAGCTTCTCAGCCGTCGTAGATGGAGACACTGCCAAGCATTAGTCGATCAGTTCTGGATCAGGGATTATCTTGCTTCTTATCAGAGCAGTTCAAAATGACAGCAGGACCACGAGGATCTCTCTACAGGAGATACTGTTCTCATTGTTGACAAGCAGCTCACACATGCTCTGTGGCTGGTTGGCACAGTTGCAGCTGTTTTCCCCGGAGCTGATGCCAGAGTACGGACTGCCCAGGTTCAAGTGAAGGATAAATGATATGCGAGGCCTGGTGCCAAGTTCTGGTGCCAAGTTCACTCCCGGCACAGACACAGGACATTCCCAACTGACTTTGTTCAACTTTGCTCCTCAAAGTTTGTTCACAAGGTTTTCCGTTACTTGTTTCTGGACGTGCATCATAATTCCATAATTGCTGTTTTTTTCCACCATCTATCCCATAATACTCATTTTCTCCTCAATAGGGTGTTACTGCACCCTGCTAAAGCAATCAGCATTCAGCCTCTCCTCTGTTTCTCCATCACCTCTTATCAGTCAACAGGTAGCAGCCATAATGGGACATTGACTTCCTCCCGTCGTTGGACTCCTTTTTTTTTTTCATTTGAACACTTGTGGTTTTCTTTAAAGAAGTGCTTTCAGACTAAACCATAAACCTCAACATAAACCATAAAATGTAAACCTGAAGCATAATCCTGATTGATCACCAATAGTCAATAATAAAGAGTGGCATGAGTACAACTGAAGTCTACAATCATTTGTTCTGGCAGGACAACCTGAGGAGAATGAAGAATAAAATCAGTTGCCTAAACAGTCTTGTAGAGGTCTGGAATTTCTACCAACACCTCCTTCACAATCTACATTCAGTTGACACTAAAAATAGGGACTGAAGTTGATAATTACCAAACTCTGAGTAGAATAAGGAGGACGGGTTTGTGTGTGAAATAGACTAGAATTTAGGTGTCTTTTTAAATTGATATATTTTATACTTTGATGCATGGAGGTTTCTTTTATGTTTGTTGTATTTTAATATGGATGTAATGTTTTATTATGTAAATCACTTTGTGTTGCTTTGTGTATGAAAAGTGCTTCATAAACAAAGTTTCATTTTAATTTGATTTTATCAGAGAAATCCTCTTACTGCTCTGCAGACGCTCAGCCAGCTCCTCCTGCTTCATTGACTTCAGGAAGTCCACTGTGATCTTCACAAAGGCCTCTCTCATCTTCGTCTGCTTTTCATCCCCACCCTCCAACGCTTCTTCACCCCTCAGACTCTCTAAGCATCCTGGGTCATCTGGACTAAGAAGCTTCTGGATCTTCTTCAGCTCATTTTTCACAAAGGTGATGATGTTGTCCTCCAGCAGCTGGAAGAGAAAACCACATGAAGGACACAGTCAGACTAGAATCATGGAGCCAGACATCCTGCTAGACACACTGACAATCCACTCCAGCATGGACATGACTGAACAGAGATGGAAAAGTATTCATTGTACATGTACAGACCATAAATACAGAGTCCAGCTGTGTCTGCTGGGCAGACTGACCACTGGGAGGCTCTGCGCTCTGCTGGTCCATGCTGTGGAGGAATCAAACAAAGTTCTGTCATATAAGTTGACTCTGTTAACATCATTACAGCTGCTGAAGGTGAGTTCAAGGTTCCCGTAACTCCTGTCAAGGGATCAAACCCCTTTACCTTCATGTCAGAATCAAACGTTCCACGCACAAACAACAATGATACAACGAAAAAAGGGGGAAAATATGTCCATCTTACGTTTTAAATTCCCGCTCACCTGATACCTAAATCCATACTCTGCTACTACGAGCTGATACAACAGTTTTTTTGTATTCACCAGCAGCTTCATGGTTCTAACACAAAGTAAATATTTAGCATCTTTATGTATATTTTGCTCGTCTATTACTTCAGGCAGTATAAATAATAGTTTTTAAAATACAAATTCCAATTTAATGTTTGTTGCGAACAGTAACTTATGTTATTTTGGTGCTGTGGTTAAAAATTTTGGACGCCAATGTTTTTATCTACAAGTCGGGGATGAGATGGAAGGAATAAGAGGAGGCAGCCAAAGCTCATAAGAACAGAGTAATTGGGTGTTTGTGCAAAAACCTTTGAACATGCTGGGATGGTACGTCCATCAAACAGCATTAATACTGTAAAACAACAAACAACTGTAATATTGGTCAGAAAAATCACATCTACATTCATCCCACAATGAAAAACTGCAAATCCTCTTCATACTGTCATCTAGTAGTTTCAACTCATCAGCATGAAAAATGGCCTTTTTATACAAAACCAGGACCTTATTATTGCTACTTTGATCATGACAATGTTAATGAAGAAATACTCAAAACTATGCTGTTAATATTTCAATGCAAATTGTAAAGGTTATTATTTAGTCTGGACATAAACAGTCAGTACAAACAAAATGTTTCCGTTTTGACGGGAGAAAAGTCTTTATGGAAACAACTAATCATCCTTTTCTGTTAGAACTCAGATAATGTGTCAAAAACCAAAAATCAAGCAGATCAGAGCTGATGATTTAATCAGACTGGGGTTTATTCATGTAACTGATATCATCAGCTCATGATGTCACAACGTTTATACGCGAACTACAACATCCCTTCTTTACAGTTTGCAGCTATGAATCTAAACAAGCATCCATCACACACACACACACACACACACACACACACGAGGATGAGCTGACCTCACGTTGTTGGAATAAAAACATTTGAAGCTAACTGTGTTAAATGCAACATTATATTATTTAGCTCACCTCTTTGCTGTAGAAGGTTCATCCTTAAACTCAACAAAAGCCTCCTTTGAGGAGTCGCTCCTCATGGACACACAGCTGGGTTCAGGACCAGGTCCATGTTCAGGACCAGGTCCATGTTCAGGACCAGGTCCATGTTCAGGACCAGATCGTTTCCTGTGAACACAGACGTTTACAGATATGAAGAAGAGTCGTGGACGGTTTGAGCTGGTCACTGAGCCTCTATAACCCTTTACTGGGTAAATGACCATATTTGTATGCTTCTGCATGCTAGTCTGTTTAGTTTTGGGATATCTTCTAGTTTTTTCGACTTCTTTGAGTAGAAATTAATGTGTATTTCCAGACATTACAGAGCTTGAGTTTTCTATATTATTTTGTATCTAGCGGGGAC
Organism: Telmatherina bonti; assembly: GCF_933228915.1. Taxonomy (NCBI): domain Eukaryota; kingdom Metazoa; phylum Chordata; class Actinopteri; order Atheriniformes; family Telmatherinidae; genus Telmatherina; species Telmatherina bonti. Next base: position 5,425,775 of record NC_136633.1, read on the forward strand.
CGTACCGCTGGACTGGCAGACTGGGGTGGTGGTCCCCCTTTTTAAGAAGGGGGACCGGAGGGTGTGTTCTAATTACAGGGGAATCACACTCCTCAGCCTCCCTGGTAAGGTCTATTCAGGGGTCCTGGAGAGGAGGGTCCGCCGGATAGTCGAATCCCGGATGAGGAGGAGCAGTGCGGTTTTCGTCCTGGTCGCGGAACAGTGGACCAGCTCTATACCCTCTTTGGGGTCCTGGAGGGGGCATGGGAGTTTGCCCAACCAGTCTACATGTGCTTTGTGGACCTGGAGAAGGCATTCGACCGTGTCGCCCGGGGGTTCCTGTGGGGGGTACTCCGGGAGTATGGGGTACCGGACCATCTTGTACGAGCTGTCCGGTTCCTGTACGACAGGTGTCAGAGCTTGGTCCACATTGACGGTAGTAAGTCGGATTCGTTTCCGGTGAGGGTTGGACTCCGCCAAGGCTGCCCTTTTTCACCGATTCTGTTCATAACTTATACGGACAGAATTTCTAGGCGCAGCCGAGGTGTTGAGGGGATCCGGCTTGGTGGCCTCAGGATTGGGTCCCTGCTTTTTGCAGATGACGTGGTCCTGTTGGCTTCATCTGGTCGTGATCTCCAGCTCTCACTTGAGCGATTCGCGGCCGACTGTGAAGCGGCTGGGATGAGAATCAGCACCTCCAAATCTGAGACCATGGTCCTCAGCCGGAATAGGGTGGATTGTCCTCTCCGGGTCGGGAGTCAGGTCCTGCCTCAAGTGGAGGAGTTTAAATATCTTGGAGTCTTGTTCACAAGTGAGGGAAGGAGGGAACGTGAGATCGACAGACGGATCGGTGCGGCGTCTGCAGTAATGCGGACTCTGCGCCGGTCTGTCGTGGTGAAGAAGGAGCTGAGCCAGTAGGCGAAGCTCTCGATTTACCAGTCGGTCTACGTTCCTACCCTCACCTATGGTCATGAGCTGTGGGTCGTGACGGAAAGAACGAGATCTCGTATACAGGCGGCTGAAATGGGTTTCCTCCGCAGGGTGGCCGGGCTCTCCCTTAGAGATAGGGTGAGGAGCTCGGTCATCCGGGAGGAGATCAGAGTAGAGCCGCTGCTCCTCCGCATCGAGAGGAACCAGTTGAGGTGGCTCGGGCATCTGGTCAGGATGCCTCCTGGACCTCCCTGGTGAGGTGTTCCAGGCACGTCCCTCTGGGAGGAGACCCCGGGGAAGACCCAGGACACGCTGGAGGGATTATATCTCCCAGCTGGCCTGGGAACACCTCGGGATCCCCCCCGCAGAGTTGGCAAATGTGGCTGGGGAGAGGGAAGTCTGGGCTTTCCTGCTTAGGCTTACGCGACCCGACCCTGGATAAGCGGCACGAAGATGGATGGATGGATTTTGTATTTATTAGTTGAATTAGTCATTGATTTGAAATAATAAAAAAAAAAAAATAAATAAAAAAAAAAAGCTTTTTGGTGCAAATATCATAATGTTAAGGGGTTAACCCTTACCTAACCCTAACCCTTAATCAAGATTATTTACAAAGCCTGTTAATCTAGTCTGTAAAATAAAATAAAATAAAATAATAATAACAACACTCTTCTGGGACTGGAAAATAAAATTTCCTGTATTTCAATGAGGACCTGATAAAGGATGAAATGCTGGAATAAAATAATATGACACTGATGATGAATTTTCCAATGTTCAATATTAAAATATAGCTCACCTTTTTGCTGTAGAAGGTTCGTCTTTAAACTCAACAAAAGCCTCCTTTGAGGAGTCGCTCCTCATGGACACACAGCTGGGTTCAGGACAAGGTCCATGTTCAGGAAAAGGTCCTGGTCCAGGTCCAGGTCCGGGTCCAGATCCGGGTCCAGGTAAAGGACCAGGTCGTTTCCTGTGACCACAGACGTTTGCAGATATGAAGAAGAGTCATGACCAGTTTGGTCTGGTCACTGAGCCTTATGTTGGGTTCCAAACACGAATCAACGGCCGGTTGAAAGTAAAGTCATGTTACTGACATGGTGTGACGGCTACGTCACATTTTTACTCCTCATCACGACTAATTTTCCATAAATTCGTGAAAAGTTGTGACAAAAACTTTGACAGAAGAGTCCATGTAGTGCCATGTCCTTGTTGGTCTAAATACTCTGTTCAGGTCTCAGAAAAAGTGCTGATGTTCCTTTTGAAAGGAACAAAAGGCCCCGATGTTCAGGAGAAACCTCTAGTGAGGTAAGAGAGGTTCTATCAGAAGTTTCGGTGTTTCGGCCACACGCTGCGGCTTGTGTTTAGGAAATGAAGACATTCAGACTTCAGTCCTTATTAGAACATAGGGCAGCTCGTATTTATGTGTCATGTGATCATCCTCCATCTGGAGTTATAATTCTGCATGAACACCGAACAGAAGGTGGAATTTAAAGATCGAGTTAAAACACAAGCGCAGATTGGGAAACGTGTCTGGAAAAATCCCAGTTAGATGGTGTTTTCCTCGTTCAGGCCAACAGGTCTGGACTGGACTCTGGCATCAGATGGACTACATAGGTTTTCTTTTGTGTGACAAATTTTTACATTTTCTATATTTATAAAAGCGTTTTTTATATTTATATGGTTCTTTTATCTTATGTAGGTCCCCAGTCAGACCAGGTCTAGCAGAGACTCGGCTCAGTTGTAGGTGCCCAGTCAGACCAGGTCTAGCAGAGACTCGGCTCAGCTGTAGGTCCCCAGTCAGACCGGGTCAAAGGGAGACTCGGCTCAGTTGTAGGTGCCCAGTCAGGTCGGGTCTAGCAGAGACTCAGCTCAGTTGTAGGTCCCCAGTCAGACCGGGTCTAAGGCAGATTCGGCTCAGTTGTAGGTCCCCAGTCAGACCGGGTCTAAGGGAGACTCGGCTCAGTTGTAGGTGCCCAGTCAGGTCGGGTCCAGCAGAGACTCAGCTCAGTTGTAGGTCCCCAGTCAGATCGGGTCTAAGGCAGACTCGGCTCAGTTGTAGGTCCCCAGTCAGACCGGGTCTAAGGCAGACTCGGCTCAGTTGTAGGTCCCCAGTCAGACCGGGTCTAAGGGAGACTCGGCTCAGTTGTAGGTCCCCAGTCAGACCGGGTCTAGCAGAGACTCGGCTCAGTTGTAGGTCCCCAGTCAGGTTGGGTCTAGCAGAGACTCGGCTCAGTTGTAGGTCCCCAGTCAGATCGGGTCTAAGGCAGACTCGGCTCAGTTGTAGGTGCCCAGTCAGATTGGGTCTAGCAGAGACTCGGCTCAGTTGTAGGTCCCCAGTCAGATCGGGTCTAAGGCAGACTCGGCTCAGTTGTAGGTGCCCAGTCAGATCGGGTCTAAGGCAGACTCGGCTCAGTTGTAGGTCCCCAGTCAGACCGGGTCTAAGGGAGACTCGGCTCAGTTGTAGGTGCCCAGTCAGGTTGGGTCTAGCAGAGACTCGGCTCAGTTGTAGGTCCCCAGTCAGATCGGGTCTAAGGGAGACTCGGCTCAGTTGTAGGTGCCCAGTCAGGTTGGGTCTAGCAGAGACTCGGCTCAGTTGTAGGTCCCCAGTCAGATCGGGTCTAAGGCAGACTCGGCTCAGTTGTAGGTGCCCAGTCAGATCGGGTCTAAGGCAGACTCGGCTCAGTTGTAGGTCCCCAGTCAGACCGGGTCTAAGGGAGACTCGGCTCAGTTGTAGGTGCCCAGTCAGGTTGGGTCTAGCAGAGACTCGGCTCAGTTGTAGGTCCCCAGTCAGGTTGGGTCTAGCAGAGACTCGGCTCAGTTGTAAGTCCCCAGTCAGACCGGGTCTAGCAGACTCGGCTCAGTTGTAGGTCCCCAGTCAGACCGGGTCTAGCAGACTCGGCTCAGTTGTAGGTCCCCAGTCAGACCAGGTCTAGCAAAGACTCGGCTCAGTTGTAGGTGCCCAGTCAGGTCGGGTCTAACAGAGACTCGGCTCAGTTGTAGGTCCCCAGTCAGATCGGGTCTAAGGCAGACTCGGCTCAGTTGTAGGTCCCCAGTCAGACCGGGTCTAAGGGAGACTCGGCTCAGTTGTAGGTGCCCAGTCAGGTCGGGTCCAGCAGAGACTCAGCTCAGTTGTAGGTCCCCAGTCAGATCGGGTCTAAGGCAGACTCGGCTCAGTTGTAGGTCCCCAGTCAGACCGGGTCTAAGGGAGACTCGGCTCAGTTGTAGGTGCCCAGTCAGGTTGGGTCTAGCAGAGACTCGGCTCAGTTGTAGGTCCCCAGTCAGACCGGGCCTAAGGGAGACTCGGCTCAGTTGTAAGTCCCCAGTGAGACCGGGTCTAGCAGACTCGGCTCAGTTGTAGGTCCCCAGTCAGACCGGGTCTAGCAGACTCGGCTCAGTTGTAGGTCCCCAGTCAGACCAGGTCTAGCAAAGACTCGGCTCAGTTGTAGGTGCCCAGTCAGGTCGGGTCTAGCAGAGAATCGGCGCAGTTGTAGGTCCCCAGTCAGACCAGGTCTAGCAGAGACTCGGTTCAGTTGTAGGTCCCCAGTCAGACCAGGTCTAGCCGAGACTCGGCTCAGTTGTAGGTGCCCAGTCAGGTCGGGTCCAGCAGAGACTCAGCTCAGTTGTAGGTCCCCAGTCAGACCGGGTCTAGCAGACTCGGCTCAGTTGTAGGTGCCCAGTCAGGTCGGGTCTAGCAGAGACTCAGCTCAGTTGTAGGTCCCCAGTCAGATCGGGTCTAAGGGAGACTCGGCTCAGTTCTAGGTGCCCAGTCAGGTCGGGTCTAGCAGAGACTCAGCTCAGTTGTAGGTCCCCAGTCAGATCGGGTCTAAGGCAGACTCGGCTCAGTTGTAGGTCCCCAGTCAGACCGGGTCTAAGGGAGACTCGGCTCAGTTGTAGGTGCCCAGTCAGACCAGGTCTAGCAGAGACTCGGCTCAGTTGTAGGTGCCCAGTCAGACCGGGTCTAGCCGAGACTCGGCTCAGTTGTAGGTCCCCAGTCAGACCGGGTCTAGCAGAGACTCGGCTCAGTTGTAGGTCCCCAGTCAGACCGGGTCTAGCAGAGACTCGGCTCAGTTGTAGGTCCCCAGTCAGACCGGGTCTAGCAGAGACTCGGCTCAGTTGTAGGTCCCCAGTCAGACCGGGTCTAGCAGAGACTCGGCTCAGTTGTAGGTCCCCAGTCAGACCGGGTCTAGCAGAGACTCGGCTCAGTTGTAGGTCCCCAGTAAGACCGGGTCTAGCAGAGACTCGGCTCAGTTGTAGGTCCCCAGTCAGACCGGGTCTAAGGGAGACTCGGCTCAGTTGTAGGTGCCCAGTCAGACCGGGCCTAGCAGAGACTCGGCTCAGTTGTAGGTCCCCAGTCAGACCAGGTCTAGCAGAGACTCGGCTCAGTTGTAGGTCCCCAGTCAGACCAGGTCTAAGCGAGACTCGGCTCAGTTGTAGGTCCCCAGTCAGACCGGGTCTAAGGGAGACTCGGCTCAGTTGTAGGTGCCCAGTCAGGTCGGGTCTAAGGGAGACTCGGCTCAGTTCTAGGTGCCCAGTCAGACCAGGTCTAGCAGAGACTCGGCTCAGTTGTAGGTCCCCAGTCAGACCGGGTCTAGCCGAGACTCGGCTCAGTTGTAGGTCCCCAGTCAGACCGGGTCTAGCAGAGACTCGGCTCAGTTGTAGGTCCCCAGTCAGACCGGGTCTAGCAGAGACTCGGCTCAGTTGTACGTCCCCAGTCAGACCGGGTCTAGCAGAGACTCGGCTCAGTTGTAGGTCCCCAGTCAGACCGGGTCTAGCAGAGACTCGGCTCAGTTGTAGGTCCCCAGTCAGACCGGGTCTAGCAGAGACTCGGCTCAGTTGTAGGTCCCCAGTAAGACCGGGTCTAGCAGAGACTCAGCTCAGTTGTAGGTCCCCAGTCAGACCGGGTCTAAGGGAGACTCGGCTCAGTTGTAGGTGCCCAGTCAGACCGGGCCTAGCAGAGACTCGGCTCAGTTGTAGGTCCCCAGTCAGACCAGGTCTAGCAGAGACTCGGCTCAGTTGTAGGTCCCCAGTCAGACCAGGTCTAAGCGAGACTCGGCTCAGTTGTAGGTCCCCAGTCAGACCGGGTCTAAGGGAGACTCGGCTCAGTTGTAGGTGCCCAGTCAGGTCGGGTCTAGCAGAGACTCGGCTCAGTTGTAGGTCCCCAGTCAGAACAGGTCTAGCAGAGACTCGGCTCAGTTGTAGGTCCCCAGTCAGACCGGGTCTAGCAGAGACTCGGCTCAGTTGTAGGTCCCCAGTCAGACCGGGTCTAAGGGAGACTCGGCTCAGTTGTAAGTCCCCAGTCAGACCGGGTCTAGCAGACTCGGCTCAGTTGTAGGTCCCCAGTCAGACCGGGTCTAGCAGACTCGGCTCAGTTGTAGGTCCCCAGTCAGACCGGGTCTAGCAGACTCGGCTCAGTTGTAGGTCCCCAGTCAGACCAGGTCTAGCAAAGACTCGGCTCAGTTGTAGGTGCCCAGTCAGGTCGGGTCTAGCAGAGAATCGGCGCAGTTGTAGGTCCCCAGTCAGACCAGGTCTAGCAGAGACTCGGTTCAGTTGTAGGTCCCCAGTCAGACCAGGTCTAGCCGAGACTCGGCTCAGTTGTAGGTGCCCAGTCAGGTCGGGTCCAGCAGAGACTCAGCTCAGTTGTAGGTGCCCAGTCAGATCGGGTCTAAGGCAGACTCGGCTCAGTTGTAGGTCCCCAGTCAGACCGGGTCTAGCAGAGACTCGGCTCAGTTGTAGGTCCCCAGTCAGACCGGGTCTAGCAGAGACTCGGCTCAGTTGTAGGTCCCCAGTCAGACCGGGTCTAGCAGAGACTCGGCTCAGTTGTAGGTCCCCAGTCAGATGGGGTCTAGCAGAGACTCGGCTCAGTTGTAGGTCCCCAGTCAGACCGGGTCTAGCAGAGACTCGGCTCAGTTGTAGGTCCCCAGTAAGACCGGGTCTAGCAGAGACTCAGCTCAGTTGTAGGTCCCCAGTCAGACCGGGTCTAAGGGAGACTCGGCTCAGTTGTAGGTGCCCAGTCAGACCGGGCCTAGCAGAGACTCGGCTCAGTTGTAGGTCCCCAGTCAGACCAGGTCTAGCAGAGACTCGGCTCAGTTGTAGGTCCCCAGTCAGACCAGGTCTAAGCGAGACTCGGCTCAGTTGTAGGTCCCCAGTCAGACCGGGTCTAAGGGAGACTCGGCTCAGTTGTAGGTCCCCAGTCAGACCGGGTCTAAGGGAGACTCGGCTCAGTTGTAAGTCCCCAGTCAGACCGGGTCTAGCAGACTCGGCTCAGTTGTAGGTCCCCAGTCAGACCGGGTCTAGCAGACTCGGCTCAGTTGTAGGTCCCCAGTCAGACCAGGTCTAGCAAAGACTCGGCTCAGTTGTAGGTGCCCAGTCAGGTCGGGTCTAGCAGAGAATCGGCGCAGTTGTAGGTCCCCAGTCAGACCAGGTCTAGCAGAGACTCGGTTCAGTTGTAGGTCCCCAGTCAGACCAGGTCTAGCCGAGACTCGGCTCAGTTGTAGGTGCCCAGTCAGGTCGGGTCCAGCAGAGACTCAGCTCAGTTGTAGGTCCCCAGTCAGATCGGGTCTAAGGCAGACTCGGCTCAGTTGTAGGTCCCCAGTCAGACCGGGTCTAAGGGAGACTCGGCTCAGTTGTAGGTCCCCAGTCAGACCAGGTCTAGCAGAGACTCGGCTCAGTTGTAGGTCCCCAGTCAGACCGGGTCTAGCAGAGACTCGGCTCAGTTGTAGGTGCCCAGTCAGACCGGGTCTAAGGGAGACTCGGCTCAGTTGTAGGTCCCCAGTCAGACCGGGTCTAAGGGAGACTCGGCTCAGTTGTAGGTCCCCAGTCAGACCGGGTCTAAGGGAGACTCGGCTCAGTTGTAGGTGCCCAGTCAGGCCGGGTCTTGCAGAGACTCGGCTCAGTTGTAGGTCCCCAGTCAGACGGGGTCTAAGGGAGACTCGGCTCAGTTGTAGGTCCCCAGTCAGACCGGGTCTAAGGGAGACTCGGCTCAGTTGTAGGTCCCCAGTCAGACCGGGTCTAAGGGAGACTCGGCTCAGTTGTAGGTCCCCAGTCAGACCGGGTCTAAGGGAGACTCGGCTCAGTTGTAGGTCCCCAGTCAGACCGGGTCTAAGGGAGACTCGGCTCAGTTGTAGGTCCCCAGTCAGACCGGGTCTAAGGGAGACTCGGCTCAGTTGTAGGTCCCCAGTCAGACCGGGTCTAAGGGAGACTCGGCTCAGTTGTAGGTGCCCAGTCAGGTCGGGTCTAGCAGAGACTCGGCTCAGTTGTAGGTCCTCAGTCAGACCAGGTCTAGCAGAGACTCGGCTCAGTTGTAGGTGCCCAGTCAGGTCGGGTCTAGCAGAGATTCGGCTCAGTTGTAGGTCCCCAGTCAGACCAGGTCTAGCAGAGACTCGGCTCAGTTGTAGGAGCCCAGTCAGGTCGGGTCTAGCAGAGACTCGGCTCAGTTGTAGGTCCCCAGTCAGACCGGGTCTAGGGAGACTCGGCTCAGTTGTAGGTCCCCAGTCAGACCGGGTCTAGGGAGACTCGGCTCAGTTGTAGGTCCTCAGTCAGACCGGGTCTAGCAGACTCGGCTCAGTTTTAGGTCCTCAGTCAGACCGGGTCTAGGGAGACTCGGCTCAGTTTTAGTTCCTCAGTCAGACCGGGTCTAGCAGACTCGGCTCAGTTTTAGGTCCTCAGTCAGACCGGGTCTAGCAGACTCGGCTCAGTTTTAGGTCCTCAGTCAGACCGGGTCTAGCAGACTCGGCTCAGTTTTAGGTCCTCAGTCAGACCGGGTCTAGCAGACTCGGCTCAGTTGTAGGTCCTCAGTCAGACCGGGTCTAGCAGACTCGGCTCAGTTGTAGGTCCCCAGTCAGACCGGGTCTAGCAGACTCGGCTCAGTTTTAGGTCCCCAGTCAGACCGGGTCTAGCAGACTCGGCTCAGTTTTAGGACCTCAGTCAGACCGGGTCTAGCAGACTCGGCTCAGTTGTAGGTCCCCAGTCAGACCGGGTCTAGCAGACTCGGCTCAGTTTTAGGTCCTCAGTCAGACCGGGTCTAGCAGACTCGGCTCAGTTGTAGGTCCCCAGTCAGACCGGGTCTAGCAGACTCGGCTCAGCTGTAGGTCCCCAGTCAGACCGGGTCTAGCAGACTCGGCTCAGTTTTAGGTCCTCAGTCAGACCGGGTCTAGCAGACTCGGCTCAGTTGTAGGTCCCCAGTCAGACCGGGTCTAGCAGACTCGGCTCAGTTTTAGGACCTCAGTCAGACCGGGTCTAGCAGACTCGGCTCAGTTGTAGGTCCCCAGTCAGACCGGGTCTAGCAGACTCGGCTCAGTTGTAGGTCCCCAGTCAGACCGGGTCTAGCAGACTCGGCTCAGTTGTAGGTCCCCAGTCAGACCGGGTCTAGCAGACTCGGCTCAGTTGTAGGTCCTCAGTCAGACCGGGTCTAGCAGACTCGGCTCAGTTTTAGGAACTCAGTCAGACCGGGTCTAGCAGACTCAGCTCAGTTGTAGGTCCCCAGTCAGACCGGGTCTAGCAGAGACTCGGCTCAGTTGTAGGTCCTCAGTCAGACCGGGTCTAGGGAGACTCGGCTCAGTTGTAGGTCCTCAGTCAGACCGGGTCTAGCAGACTCGGCTCAGTTGTAGGTCCCCAGTCAGACCGGGTCTAGCAGAGACTCGGCTCAGTTGTAGGTCCCCAGTCAGACCGGGTCTAGCAGACTCGGCTCAGTTGTAGGTCCCCAGTCAGACCGGGTCTAGCAGACTCGGCTCAGTTGTAGGTCCCCAGTCAGACCGGGTCTAGCAGACTCGGCTCAGTTGTAGGTCCCCAGTCAGACCGGGTCTAAGGGAGACTCGGCTCAGTTGTAGGTCCCCAGTCAGACCGGGTCTAGCAGAGACTCGGCTCAGTTGTAGGTCCCCAGTCAGACCGGGTCTAGCAGAGACTCGGCTCAGTTGTAGGTCCCCAGTCAGACCGGGTCTAGCAGAGACTCGGCTCAGTTGTAGGTCCCCAGTCAGATGGGGTCTAGCAGAGACTCGGCTCAGTTGTAGGTCCCCAGTAAGACCGGGTCTAGCAGAGACTCGGCTCAGTTGTAGGTCCCCAGTAAGACCGGGTCTAGCAGAGACTCGGCTCAGTTGTAGGTCCCCAGTAAGACCGGGTCTAGCAGAGACTCAGCTCAGTTGTAGGTCCCCAGTCAGACCGGGTCTAAGGGAGACTCGGCTCAGTTGTAGGTGCCCAGTCAGACCGGGCCTAGCAGAGACTCGGCTCAGTTGTAGGTCCCCAGTCAGACCAGGTCTAGCAGAGACTCGGCTCAGTTGTAGGTCCCCAGTCAGACCAGGTCTAAGCGAGACTCGGCTCAGTTGTAGGTCCCCAGTCAGACCGGGTCTAAGGGAGACTCGGCTCAGTTGTAGGTCCCCAGTCAGACCGGGTCTAAGGGAGACTCGGCTCAGTTGTAAGTCCCCAGTCAGACCGGGTCTAGCAGACTCGGCTCAGTTGTAGGTCCCCAGTCAGACCGGGTCTAGCAGACTCGGCTCAGTTGTAGGTCCCCAGTCAGACCAGGTCTAGCAAAGACTCGGCTCAGTTGTAGGTGCCCAGTCAGGTCGGGTCTAGCAGAGAATCGGCGCAGTTGTAGGTCCCCAGTCAGACCAGGTCTAGCAGAGACTCGGTTCAGTTGTAGGTCCCCAGTCAGACCAGGTCTAGCCGAGACTCGGCTCAGTTGTAGGTGCCCAGTCAGGTCGGGTCCAGCAGAGACTCAGCTCAGTTGTAGGTCCCCAGTCAGATCGGGTCTAAGGCAGACTCGGCTCAGTTGTAGGTCCCCAGTCAGACCGGGTCTAAGGGAGACTCGGCTCAGTTGTAGGTCCCCAGTCAGACCAGGTCTAGCAGAGACTCGGCTCAGTTGTAGGTCCCCAGTCAGACCGGGTCTAGCAGAGACTCGGCTCAGTTGTAGGTGCCCAGTCAGACCGGGTCTAAGGGAGACTCGGCTCAGTTGTAGGTCCCCAGTCAGACCGGGTCTAAGGGAGACTCGGCTCAGTTGTAGGTCCCCAGTCAGACCGGGTCTAAGGGAGACTCGGCTCAGTTGTAGGTGCCCAGTCAGGCCGGGTCTTGCAGAGACTCGGCTCAGTTGTAGGTCCCCAGTCAGACGGGGTCTAAGGGAGACTCGGCTCAGTTGTAGGTCCCCAGTCAGACCGGGTCTAAGGGAGACTCGGCTCAGTTGTAGGTCCCCAGTCAGACCGGGTCTAAGGGAGACTCGGCTCAGTTGTAGGTCCCCAGTCAGACCGGGTCTAAGGGAGACTCGGCTCAGTTGTAGGTCCCCAGTCAGACCGGGTCTAAGGGAGACTCGGCTCAGTTGTAGGTCCCCAGTCAGACCGGGTCTAAGGGAGACTCGGCTCAGTTGTAGGTGCCCAGTCAGGTCGGGTCTAGCAGAGACTCGGCTCAGTTGTAGGTCCTCAGTCAGACCAGGTCTAGCAGAGACTCGGCTCAGTTGTAGGTGCCCAGTCAGGTCGGGTCTAGCAGAGATTCGGCTCAGTTGTAGGTGCCCAGTCAGGTCGGGTCTAGCAGAGATTCGGCTCAGTTGTAGGTCCCCAGTCAGACCAGGTCTAGCAGAGACTCGGCTCAGTTGTAGGAGCCCAGTCAGGTCGGGTCTAGCAGAGACTCGGCTCAGTTGTAGGTCCCCAGTCAGACCGGGTCTAGGGAGACTCGGCTCAGTTGTAGGTCCCCAGTCAGACCGGGTCTAGGGAGACTCGGCTCAGTTGTAGGTCCTCAGTCAGACCGGGTCTAGCAGACTCGGCTCAGTTTTAGGTCCTCAGTCAGACCGGGTCTAGGGAGACTCGGCTCAGTTTTAGTTCCTCAGTCAGACCGGGTCTAGCAGACTCGGCTCAGTTTTAGGTCCTCAGTCAGACCGGGTCTAGCAGACTCGGCTCAGTTTTAGGTCCTCAGTCAGACCGGGTCTAGCAGACTCGGCTCAGTTTTAGGTCCTCAGTCAGACCGGGTCTAGCAGACTCGGCTCAGTTGTAGGTCCTCAGTCAGACCGGGTCTAGCAGACTCGGCTCAGTTGTAGGTCCCCAGTCAGACCGGGTCTAGCAGACTCGGCTCAGTTTTAGGTCCCCAGTCAGACCGGGTCTAGCAGACTCGGCTCAGTTTTAGGACCTCAGTCAGACCGGGTCTAGCAGACTCGGCTCAGTTTTAGGACCTCAGTCAGACCGGGTCTAGCAGACTCGGCTCAGTTGTAGGTCCCCAGTCAGACCGGGTCTAGCAGACTCGGCTCAGTTTTAGGTCCTCAGTCAGACCGGGTCTAGCAGACTCGGCTCAGTTGTAGGTCCCCAGTCAGACCGGGTCTAGCAGACTCGGCTCAGCTGTAGGTCCCCAGTCAGACCGGGTCTAGCAGACTCGGCTCAGTTTTAGGTCCTCAGTCAGACCGGGTCTAGCAGACTCGGCTCAGTTGTAGGTCCCCAGTCAGACCGGGTCTAGCAGACTCGGCTCAGTTTTAGGACCTCAGTCAGACCGGGTCTAGCAGACTCGGCTCAGTTGTAGGTCCCCAGTCAGACCGGGTCTAGCAGACTCGGCTCAGTTGTAGGTCCCCAGTCAGACCGGGTCTAGCAGACTCGGCTCAGTTGTAGGTCCCCAGTCAGACCGGGTCTAGCAGACTCGGCTCAGTTGTAGGTCCTCAGTCAGACCGGGTCTAGCAGACTCGGCTCAGTTTTAGGAACTCAGTCAGACCGGGTCTAGCAGACTCAGCTCAGTTGTAGGTCCCCAGTCAGACCGGGTCTAAGGGAGACTCGGCTCAGTTGTAGGTCCCCAGTCAGACCGGGTCTAAGGGAGACTCGGCTCAGTTGTAGGTCCCCAGTCAGACCGGGTCTAAGGGAGACTCGGCTCAGTTGTAGGTCCCCAGTCAGACCGGGTCTAAGGGAGACTCGGCTCAGTTGTAGGTCCCCAGTCAGACCGGGTCTAAGGGAGACTCGGCTCAGTTGTAGGTGCCCAGTCAGGTCGGGTCTAGCAGAGACTCGGCTCAGTTGTAGGTCCTCAGTCAGACCAGGTCTAGCAGAGACTCGGCTCAGTTGTAGGTGCCCAGTCAGGTCGGGTCTAGCAGAGATTCGGCTCAGTTGTAGGTGCCCAGTCAGGTCGGGTCTAGCAGAGATTCGGCTCAGTTGTAGGTCCCCAGTCAGACCAGGTCTAGCAGAGACTCGGCTCAGTTGTAGGAGCCCAGTCAGGTCGGGTCTAGCAGAGACTCGGCTCAGTTGTAGGTCCCCAGTCAGACCGGGTCTAGGGAGACTCGGCTCAGTTGTAGGTCCCCAGTCAGACCGGGTCTAGGGAGACTCGGCTCAGTTGTAGGTCCTCAGTCAGACCGGGTCTAGCAGACTCGGCTCAGTTTTAGGTCCTCAGTCAGACCGGGTCTAGGGAGACTCGGCTCAGTTTTAGTTCCTCAGTCAGACCGGGTCTAGCAGACTCGGCTCAGTTTTAGGTCCTCAGTCAGACCGGGTCTAGCAGACTCGGCTCAGTTTTAGGTCCTCAGTCAGACCGGGTCTAGCAGACTCGGCTCAGTTTTAGGTCCTCAGTCAGACCGGGTCTAGCAGACTCGGCTCAGTTTTAGGTCCTCAGTCAGACCGGGTCTAGCAGACTCGGCTCAGTTGTAGGTCCTCAGTCAGACCGGGTCTAGCAGACTCGGCTCAGTTGTAGGTCCCCAGTCAGACCGGGTCTAGCAGACTCGGCTCAGTTTTAGGTCCCCAGTCAGACCGGGTCTAGCAGACTCGGCTCAGTTTTAGGACCTCAGTCAGACCGGGTCTAGCAGACTCGGCTCAGTTTTAGGACCTCAGTCAGACCGGGTCTAGCAGACTCGGCTCAGTTGTAGGTCCCCAGTCAGACCGGGTCTAGCAGACTCGGCTCAGTTTTAGGTCCTCAGTCAGACCGGGTCTAGCAGACTCGGCTCAGTTGTAGGTCCCCAGTCAGACCGGGTCTAGCAGACTCGGCTCAGCTGTAGGTCCCCAGTCAGACCGGGTCTAGCAGACTCGGCTCAGTTTTAGGTCCTCAGTCAGACCGGGTCTAGCAGACTCGGCTCAGTTGTAGGTCCCCAGTCAGACCGGGTCTAGCAGACTCGGCTCAGTTTTAGGACCTCAGTCAGACCGGGTCTAGCAGACTCGGCTCAGTTGTAGGTCCCCAGTCAGACCGGGTCTAGCAGACTCGGCTCAGTTGTAGGTCCCCAGTCAGACCGGGTCTAGCAGACTCGGCTCAGTTGTAGGTCCCCAGTCAGACCGGGTCTAGCAGACTCGGCTCAGTTGTAGGTCCTCAGTCAGACCGGGTCTAGCAGACTCGGCTCAGTTTTAGGAACTCAGTCAGACCGGGTCTAGCAGACTCAGCTCAGTTGTAGGTCCCCAGTCAGACCGGGTCTAGCAGAGACTCGGCTCAGTTGTAGGTCCCCAGTCAGACCGGGTCTAGCAGACTCGGCTCAGTTGTAGGTCCCCAGTCAGACCGGGTCTAGCAGAGACTCGGCTCAGTTGTAGGTCCTCAGTCAGACCGGGTCTAGGGAGACTCGGCTCAGTTGTAGGTCCTCAGTCAGACCGGGTCTAGCAGACTCGGCTCAGTTGTAGGTCCCCAGTCAGACCGGGTCTAGCAGACTCGGCTCAGTTGTAGGTCCCCAGTCAGACCGGGTCTAGCAGACTCGGCTCAGTTGTAGGTCCCCAGTCAGACCGGGTCTAAGGGAGACTCGGCTCAGTTGTAGGTCCCCAGTCAGACCGGGTCTAGCAGACTCGGCTCAGTTGTAGGTCCCCATCTGACCGGTACCGCTTCGTTTGGCGTGCTCACATTTCCACAAACGAAGCGGACTTTCCGAGCAAACGGACTCGGATTCGGATCAGAGGCGCTGATGGTAACGTGTCCTGAGAGATGATCTCACCTCTGAGCTCTGATCCGGCTCTCAGGTTTCCCACGCAGACTGGTTTTAGCAGGACGGCCTTCCTCCTCTCTGTCCTCACACTGATCCATACTGATCACACACACTTCCTGTCTGCAGGGAAACAGGAATCAAACATCTGTACTGTAAGTTTACTGGTGAGACGACATCCTTTCCTAAACCATAGCACTGATTAGACCAGACGTGCTGTTCTGGGTCGTCTGCAGAGCCGAGCCTGCAGGCAGACCTGCCAGGAGGGAACTGCTGCAGTTGGTGTGTGAAATGACCAGAACCTGAAGTGTTGTGTGTTCTGTCAGGTACGTCTCCTGTTGGAGAGCAAATCACCAACATAGACCTAAAAGTTCTTTTACTAGAAGACATTTCTAAATACCTTTTTTCTGTTAAATGCATCTGACTAACCTTCAGGTCATTTTACTGAATGAAACTAGACTCCCAGGTTATTTAAAATGTCCCTAAATTGCTCATCTTTATCCTGAACACCTGAAATTAATAAACACTTTATTGCTCGAGTGTTCGCTTCACAGTAAAGTTCACAATATGAAACCAGCTCAAGTTCAGGAGCAGCAGGCTGGAGCCATAGTTGATAAGAAACGACAAGTCAGCCGAGTGCCCGGGGACAAGGTCTGCCTGGCTCCTGGAGTGGTTCTCGCCATCCTTTTATAATTATGATAATAATAATAATAATAATAATTCCATCCACTCAACAGTACTTGTGGTTGAATGTGTTTCTATTGATTTACAAAGTTTCAATAAATAAATAAATCAATAAATAAATAAATGTGAGAGGAAAAAAGAAGAACAGAAGGTTTTTGACGACAGGCAGCGGGAAATGAAGTTGTCCTGTAAAACCAGGTCTCTTTTCATTCCCTGCTCACATTAAAACAAAATGTCCAGCAGCTCAAAGTCCATCTGAGGGGATCTGGACTCCCAGTGAGGCCTACAGAGTCCTGAACTACAAGGATCCACATTGTTGTAAAACAGCTGGAAGGAAAGCGCTGGAAGAAGAAGCATTTACTCTGTGATCAATACTGTTGGACAAGATCCCTGTTCGATATATAAACAAGAAAAACTGATTATTTTACCTGCAGACTGACGGTCGCGCGCTGCGTCACAAGAGCGGAGAAAGCGAAAGTAAAGTGTAGACAAAGCTGCGCGCGCAGGAAGCAGTTGTCCTGGAGGGACATCAGGGAGTGCGTGCGTGCGTGTGTGTCGGGGGCGGGGTCTTTTCAAAATACGGTTTTTGTCCCCTGTAACTTTTTATGTCCAAAAACATCGTTTAGCTTTAGCAAATAGAGACATGTCAGGCACTAGGACCAGGCGGCGGGCGGCCGCTCGGGCTGGGGGGGGGGGGGGGGGGGGGGGGAATAAAGAATAAACATGTTAGTTATGACATTCCAGCTGTGGCTCGTAGCCTGGGAGTGTTTCCTGCTGGTCCCTGGTAGTTTTCTACTGGTCCCCGGTGGTTTTCTTCTGGTCCCTGGTGGTTTTCTTCTGGTCCCTGGTGGTTTTCTACTGGTCTCTGGTGGTTTTCTACTGGTCCCCGGTGGTTTTCTTCTGGTCCCCGGTGGTTTTCTTCTGGTCCCTGGTGGTTTTCTACTGGTCCCTGGTGGTTTTCTACTGGTCCCTGGTGGTTTCTACTGGTCCCCGGTTGTTTCTACTGGTCCCCGGTTGTTTCTACTGGTCTCTGGTGGTTTTCTACTGGTCCCCGGTGGTTTCTACTGGTCCCTGGTGGTTTTCTACTGGTTCCTGGTTGTTTCTACTGGTCCCTGGTGGTTTTCTACTGGTCCCTGGTGGTTTCTACTGGTCCCCGGTGGTTTTCTACTGGTCCCCGGTGGTTTTCTACTGGTCTCTGGTGGTTCCAGGTGGTTTCTACTGGTCCCCGGTGGTTTCTACTGGTTCCTGGTGGTTTCTGGTGGTCTCTGGTGGTTCCTGGTGGTTTCTACTGGTCTCCGGTGGTTTCTACTGGTCTCTGGTGGTTTCTACTGGTCTCTGGTGGTTCCAGGTGGTTTCTACTGGTCCCCGGTGGTTTCTACTGGTCCCCGGTGGTTTCTACTGGTCCCTGGTGGTTTTCTACTGGTTCCTGGTGGTTTCTACTGGTTCCTGGTGGTTTCTGGTGGTCTCTGGTGGTTCCTGGTGGTTTCTACTGGTCTCCGGTGGTTTCTACTGGTCTCTGGTGGTTCCTGGTGGTTTCTACTGGTCCCTGGTGGTTTCTACTGGTCCCCGGTGGTTTCTACTGGTCCCCGGTGGTTTCTACTGGTCCCCGGTGGTTTTCTACTGGTCCCCGGTGGTTTTCTACTGGTCCCCGGTGGTTCCTGGTGGTTTCTACTGGTCTCCGGTGGTTTCTACTGGTCTCCGGTGGTTTCTACTGGTCTCCGGTGGTTTCTACTGGTCTCTGGTGGTTCCTGGTGGTTTCTACTGGTCTCTGGTGGTTCCTGGTGGTTTCTACTGGTCCCCGGTGGTTTCTACTGGTCCCCGGTGGTTTCTACTGGTCCCCGGTGGTTTCTACTGGTCTCCGGTGGTTTCTACTGGTCTCTGGTGGTTCCTGGTGGTTTCTACTGGTCTCCGGTGGTTTCTACTGGTCCCTGGTGGTTTCTACTGGTCCCCGGTGGTTTTCTACTGGTCCCCGGTGGTTTCTACTGGTCCCCGGTGGTTTCTACTGGTCCCCGGTGGTTTCTACTGGTCCCCGGTGGTTTCTACTGGTCTCTGGTGGTTTTTGATGTTACCAACTCAGGCATTAAATAGAGCTTCTCTTTCCTTCAGATGAAGCTCCACACCAGAGAAGCATTTGGTTTTACTGGACGGAGACACTGGAGGAACCACCCAGAGAGGCGTTCCTGGTCAAGTTAGGAATCAGAAAAAAAAAAAAAGAGTTGCTGTTCAAGTTAAACAACGGTTTGTATCATGGAGGAACGATACTTGGCTGAAAACTGCACAATCTGGTAGTTTTGATAAGAAGCAGTGTTGCAGCAGCGCCCTCATGAGTTTGCAGATGGAAGAGCAGAAGCTTGCAGCGCCTGGTACCTCCAAGCGGGCTCCCATCCAAGTCCTGACCAGGCCAGACCCTGCTTAGCTTCCCAGATTAAAAAAAAAAAAAAACTTTTATTGTGCAAAACCCAAGGTTAAAACCAGTACATCCCAAACACAATCCTGCAAAATAAACAGACACTAAACACAATCCTGCTAAGGAGGGCATCATACACGAAGCTAAACCCTACAAGGAAAACCAGTTAAAACAAGAATGCACCAAAACCTCCCCCTCACACCCAAGAAACATCGAACCTCCTTCCCTCCACCAGGAACAACGAGGTCCTCCTCATGAACCGGGCTCTGAGAAGGTCTGACTGCCCGATGGAGAGTCCTGAGGTGCAGCGGTGAGCGTACGTCCCTGTCAAGGTATAAAACATGCCTGGCCACAGACAGGATGTAGTCCACCAGTCCAGTCTGTCTCTTCAGTAAAACCTGCTGAGGGAAAGCCGTCCATGGAGTGCCGGGGAAAGCTGTTCTTCCCTTTCGCAGAAGCTAAACTTCTGTCCGTGCATGTTTCTTCTTGTGTTTCTCTGTTCCCAGGTCAGAATTAACCTGACACCTGATCCACATCATCTCAAAGCAAAAACTCTGCTGTTTGTGGAGCATTGAACCGGCTATAAAGGACAGAAGCAAACTGGGACGTAGGAAAAGCACTCATTCCTTCAGATAAACTCTGGGATTTGTGTCGTACACAAGCTGAAATGATTGTGTCTGATATCTGAAAAACTAATTGTACAATGAACAAATCTTAGTCTGCCATCCACAGTGCGTGATTATTGGTTGAATAAAAGTTAGCACCAGTTGGGAGAATTCCCCACTGCTCAGGTGTTTATCCCAGTCACCAACTTTTCCAACCTCCTTCCCTACAGAGAGAGGATGATCCCGGAGCATCTGAACAACTACATCCTGGACTGCCACTTCCCAGCAAACCCTTCTTCACAGAGAAGGATGACATCTTTGGTCCAGGTCTGGCTGTGCTTAGTCACTGGTCTGAACATGGAGATGGGGAATCCCCATAAGCCCGGTTAAATGGGACAAATGGTGTTTTTAATCTGTCTGAATGTTTCCAGCTGTCCTCAGCACAACTTACCTTCCTCAGTAGAGGGTTGAATTTTATCCCAACTGCAGGATACAACAGGAATTTATGGTTTCAATGTAAGCTTGCACAGAAGGATCAAACTGGCTGTACATTACAGAGTCTGAGCCTCAGCCCTCCACTCCCAAGTCAGATTGGGCTCCCCCCATTGGTCAGCTTCCAGCACCTGATTGAATCTGATTTGAAGCAGTTTGAGGAATCCTTTCAGATAAGGCCTCTGGAACCTAATCTAACTCCTGAAGAAGCCAAAGCTCTTAAGGAATTAGCAAAAAACCCAAATATCATCATAAAACCTGCAGATGAAGGAAGTGGCGTAGTAATTTTAGATAGACAACAATACCTAAATGAAGGATACAGACAACTTTTTATTTGAAATTAAAACAAGCCATCTATCTAGAAACTATTGTTGATAAAATAATGAATCATTTATATTTGAAAAAGTTCATTAACTTGAAACAAAGGGCTCCACAGAACCGAGGGCGAGGCGTTTCTACATGCTGCCTAAAGTTCACAAAGAGCCTTGTAGGTGGTCTGTCCCCTTTCAAGTCCCTCCTGGACGTCCCATCCTATCAGACTGTCACAGTGAAACATATTCTACTGCGGAATACATCGACCACTTCCTTCATCCTCTCTCCACCAAACATGATAGTTATATAAAAGATACAGATGATTTTATTGATCAAATTAAACACATTAAAATCCCAGAAAACTCATTCTTATTTACAACTGATATTGATCGTTTATGCACAAATATTGACACCAAAGAAGGATGAGAAGCTGTAAAAAGAATTTTTCCAACAAAAGAGACCAGACAAGGAACTGCTGCAGCTGCTGGAAATCAACCTGACCAGAAATGATTTGTATTTAACGGAGAATATAACCTGCAAGTGAAGGGAACGGCGATGGGGAAGAAGTTTGCTCGAGCCTACGCCAACATATTCATGGCAGACTGGGAGACTTCTGCTCTCCAGAGCTGTGAAAAGAAGCCTCTCTTCTACTACAGGTTCCTGGATGACATCTGGGGGGGTGTGGCTGCACTCGGAGCGGGACTTTGAGGTTCTCCTGGGCACCCTTAATAACCACAACGCATCCATTTCACTAAAATCCACTCAACACACACATTCTATCGACTTCCTGGATACAACCACTTATAAAGGACCAAATTTCCCACAAACACATAAACTGGACGTTAAAGTCTATTTCAAACCCACAGACACCCATGCACTCCTCCACAAACACAGCTTCCATCCCAAACACACATTTGCCGGCCTGGTCAAGTCACAGCTGCTCTGATTCCACAGAATCTGCACACAGCAGACCAGAGTGCTGTTTCAGGCTCTGTCCACTAGGGGGCTCTTTCCTTAGAGGGAGCCTCTGATGGCCGCCACCTGACCGACCCGCTACCACGGACGCTCCGCCCGTTACCATGACTACAACCGCAGGAAGCCTGACAGCCGCGTGAGACTTACCTGCCACGGGGACGCACCAGTCCGATGGTCCTGACTTCTCCCAAAAGGTCCGTATCATCCACAGACTGATGACAGCAGAGCACCACCTGAAAACCAGCTCACTAAAAGAACTTCCTCCATCCCTGGACAAAACTGCACGCAGTCTGGCCACGGTGGTGAAACCAGCCACCCCAAATAGAAAGACCGAGTCCCTAATCGTGGAAAACGCAGACCAATGGGCCCAGAACGCTGTGCAGATCCTCTGGGACCACTATCTGGAGAACATAGATCACAAAGCACAGACTTCATCAGACTCACCCCCACAGGACTGGCAGGGGCCATTTGAGATCCTGGACCAGGAGGAACCTGGGTCGCCTGCTGGACCAGGCTCAGGCCATCATAGTGGCCAAGATGTCAGAACTGGAGTCGGCACCAGCACCAGATCCAGCACCTGACTCACAGAGAGCTGCCAGAACCGAACGACACGCACCAGCACCCCCACCTGCACCTGCATCCACCCACACGGAGGTCACCTCAGCACCCAACAAGACCACCGCGTCCACCATGACTGACCCCCTGCCTGGAGGCTGGTCTGCAGCATCCCCCTCTTCCAGCAGCCCGTCCCCCCAGCCAGGGAACCGGGGACATCTGAACCAAAAGAGCAACGCCCCAGAAGAGAACCCACACACCAGCACCTACCTGCTGCCACGGAGGACATCACCCCCCCCCCCCCCCCCCCCCAACCTGCAACCGTGGAGGAAATGACCCTCCCCTCCACCTCAGTCTGCTGAAGCCAATCTGGACGACCTGCTGCAGCTCATCGACCTCACCAGGACAGAATGTCTCCAGCCGAAGGGGCCCCTGGGCCCGGCCCCTGGGCCCGGCCCCTGGGCCCGGCCCCTGGGCCCGGCCCCTGGGCCCGGCCCCTGGGCCCGGCCCCTGGGCCAGGCCCCTGGGCCAGGCCCCTCCTACAACCCAGTGTCCTGTCCAAGCTGAAATCCAGCGTGCAGACCCGACTCTTCATAGAGAGAGCAGAACTCTCCTGCTGTCCGGCTCCTCAGCATCCACCTGCGGATCCACTAAAGTGCTCCCCGACAAGACGCCCCAACACGCCCAGAAAGATGCAGGACTGGAGCCTCCACATCAGGGAGGAACGCTTGCCACAGGTTCCGCTCCATGTCGGAGGTCCCTGGTGGTGCCGTGATGTTGGTGTCTACATGATGGTGATACTTAAAAAAAACAAACAACAAAAAGTTGAACAAACATTTAGCAGCAAATGGAGCTGAAGAATGATTGTTTTCCATTTAACTTCCAGTTCCAATAACAAACCTTTCTGAAAAGTTCTGCATTATCCATCTCTATATAGAAAACAGAAATGAAAAAAAAAAAAAAAAACACATAAAGATGATGAGAGAAGAGAAAAAAACTGATATTGTTACCAATTATTTATTAGGACTAAATTCTAACCAAAGGCTGTCACGGATCCGACATGAAACACTTCCGTGTAATCATGGTTCTACATAATAACTTTAGCATAATATTACCTTGAAATGAGATGTTTTTCTCCCAGTCATACAGTTGTTAGTTCCAATTTAATGTAATTTGCTGGAACTGTGTCCCCATGTGGTGATTTAAGCAAATGAAACTGTGTGTACGTAGTAGTACACAAGCTTTCTGCAGAACCTTGCAGACCGAGGCCTGGACGATGCAAACAGTCTAAAACAGAGAAAACAAAGAGCACAAGCAGGAACGAAGGCAGTTAGGAAGGATAATCACACCAAGAAACCCTCTTCACTCTACTCGGATCTATATTGTTTAAACAAGTTCCAGATTTCTAATCCTCAGTAAAAAAAGATTCAGAATAAAATGAGCAAACAGCTACAGACATCTAATCCACCGAGACCAGAAGCCAGGACTACGAAGCGTGATGACACACCCCGGATGTCTCTCCCTGACCTGCCTGACTTACCCAGGCTTTCAGGTTCTGGAGGAGCTGGACTATAAATGTGGTTCTCACGCAGCTCAGGGAGGGCAACCATCAGCCTGGACTGGTTTTGGTGGAGAGGACAGGAAAGACAGATCAACATGCCTTTTATCCAGGAAGACCTGCAGAAAGAGGATAAATATGTTAATGATGGCGATACTGTCACATAAAGGAACAGGAGCAAGGACATGCTCAGTGCATCACCTGACATCACATCGCCATGACTACATGACTAATGGATGGCGAGGCGTGGCTGTGTGTAGCGGTATCTCACGCAGGCAGGTGTGTTTCACCGCTGCCAAGTAAGACTTTAGGATGCAGCAGTTCTGATGAATTTCCAGCTTTCTTTGTCTCAGTTTCCCAAACACAGACTCCTGCATTCTCCAGTAGGAGTTTTATCACTGTAGACGCTGTACTCGTCGTATCACAGAACCCCCCCGAGCGTTATTAGATGAGAGGTAGGGAACACTGTGGACAGGTGTATCTGGAGAGACAGACTTCCACTCATTCCTAGAGAGAATGGAGAAGCAGCCATTAACATCCATGTCTTTGCTTTGTAGCAGGGAGCCTGAGATCCCTGACAGAACATTGAAACTCCACATAAAACTAAATCTGAATCAAACCAGGAACATTGTTGCTTTGAGGAAACGTTGCTGACCACCACACCCCCCTCCCGCCTCTTTCTCATGTCCTACAGTCATGATCAGAAGATATTAATCAGGACGTAGTGTTGAATGGTTTGGAGTCAAATAAAATAAAAACAGTCTTTCTCCCACCGTTATATCAGGGAGTGTCTGATTATTTTAGATAAACAAGAACATAAAAATATATTCTGACACCTGACCTTATAATAAGTGTACCAATATCCTGCCATGATCACCACCATGATATATAATCTGCTGAATATTTGACTGAGCATGCATCTTAATCTAAACTGGAAATGATTTCATAGTTTTTATGTGTCGCTGTCGGAGCTAAATACACTTCAGATCCAGTTCCAGAGATTCATGTTCAGCTGCCATGAAATAAACAAGTTAAAAACTTTCTAGATTTTCATCACATAACAGTTTTCTGTTACTGAGACACTGAACGAAGGAAAAAAGCCTCCATGAAAGAAGAAAAGACCACAAAGCAAAAGTCAACTGAGCCCACAGAGCATGTTCTCGATGTGTGAAACTGTGGTTTAAATAAGCAAACAAACACAAACTAGTTCCGATTAAATGCAGCCGCACATCTTTCCAAGATGGACATGAGATCAGTTAACTAGAAGGGACATAACCAGATAGAAACTGTAGAATCTAAACTATTTAAGACCGCAGAAAGTTCACACTTAAATGACTCCGCAGAAAAGTGGACTCATCACATCTGTGGTATAAAGTAAATAAAACGTTTGGAGAAATGTGACAGTTTAACTGGATATAAAGGTAGTTAAATGTAGACTATTTTCCCCCAAACATTTCAGTCATATTAAAGCAGAAACATCAAATAGTTCACTCTGATGTCATTTGTAATTCAGAGGTTGAATCTCTCCTACCTTGTAACAGCTGCAGGCAGCTCTTCTGCTACTTTCCTGTCCTCTCTTTAGTTTCCTTAATATTCCACTTTTCCAAACCTTTTCCTTCTATCATCTGAGAAGAATGAAAATCGTCAATAAATCAGGAAAACTTCCTTCATCCAGCAGATCCAGAGTCTTCTTGACAGCTTTTCAGAGCTGCTTGTAGATGGAGACGTTCTAAAGTTGTCTTTATTACCTCACACAGAACGCTACGTCATACAGGCAGCGTGGAATCCTGGACACCTGCGCGTGTATCCATAGCAACGGAGAGCTGCTAGCTAGCTCAGCTAGCTTAGCTTCGGCAAGCTTTGGCTAAATGCTAGTTAGCTAGCTGAGATAAATCATCTTTAGTGTTTGATTCATTCAAGTTCCTTAAATTAAAATGAACATTTGACACGTGAATGGACTGACTGAAACTTAGATACTGTAGGATTAATTGTATTTCATTTATTAAGTTTACTGTGGATTTTTTTTTTTTAGCTTTCTAATTAAAATGTGCTGCTACTTTATAAATAATCAGTTATTTATGAGAGAACTAATAATTTTTAGGCCTAAAACTGATTATTTTGGACAGACGGTTATTGAACTGAGGAGATTATTGCTGACTCAGTTGAGTTAGTTTTGCTCTCCTTTACATTTATTAGATTATTAATTGTGAAGATACCAGATTGAACAACACTGCCTCTGTCCAGGTTTTCATGTAGTGCTTTTTAAATTGAACAATCAGGTTGTGTTCAACTGGATTTGGAGCAACATTTTTACAATAAAGTTTATGTATCGTATATGTCCCGCTGGACTCTTATGGGTTAAAACCAGATCACCTGTTACACTTTGTCATGTTACCACTTTTGACAACAGGGTGGCAGCATTACACTACATATGTAAGTTTTGCTCTTAATTATCATTATAAAATGATGTTATTTATGAACAGGTTTGTTTTCAGTTGAAATGTGAAATATTAGAACCTGTCAGGAATGATGTTATCTGTTTTATGATTAAACTCAGAACCGTCATTTTAAGGACCAATGCCTGATGCCTAATACAGCAGTCAAATTATATTTGTAAATAAATGAATAATAAACAAAGTCTCTTTGAAATGACAGATAAACTACATCTTTAAACAGCTTTGTAAGTATTTCCTTTTTGAACTAAGGGAATGGAAGGCTACAGACTCTCCTAAAAAACTATATTACAAAATGATAATATGAGCTTTACATTTCATTTCACACTCATGCAGAAACAGTAATGTGATCAAAATAAACAACAGTTTATGTTAATGTTAGTGAATGTCCACTCAGCATGGGGGAATTTTGCCCTCTAGAACAGACAGATTCCTGTCAAAGGTTACTACTACACCTGCACGTTAGTTTACAGCTGCACGTTAGTTTTCCACCTGTATGTATATATATATATATATATATATATATATATATATATCTGCGTGTGTGTGGGCCGGAGTGTGTTATGGTGTTTTTATTATTATATTTTGTTTACATTGCATAACATGGCATTATATTGTTTACATATATAAAACTGATGACCGTAAAACTTATTCTGACTCTTTTATTATAATGCACATCAGAAAAAATAAGCTTTTAGGGTCTTTATCCATCACCTAGTGAATTTCAATAAGACTGATAGTGAATATGAATATACAGCAAGATTCCTCTTGATACCACCTTTCATTAGAGTCTCATTGGTGACTGTAAGTTGAAGTGTTCTGGAGTTATAGCTTATTGAAGTTGGAGAATCCAAAGAGGCCATTTGGAGACTCCATATGGTCACTGTGGGGAGTGTATGAACATACTTACAGTAAAGCCCTCATAGAATAATAATTGTGGCTGCTATTGTCACCAGATTTTAACTGGTCATAGGAAAGGCTTCATGCTACAGCTCCATCTGATTTTCCAGTCCATATCTCCATCTCTCCATGAGCAGCATGTAGACAAAGTAAAAGAAAAATTCTAGTGAGGGATAAAAACTCAAATTTCCTTGTGTTCCAACTTCAATAACTTTATGCTGGTTACAGTTACAGTACATTTGAAAACTCAGGGTAAAACTTTGGAGACTTTAGAGCCATGCTTTTGAATGTACTCCAAAGGGTTTAAGAACAGCATCTAATTTAATTTGGGTATTTCTTTTTTTAGGTGTTTTTGACATTTTGGGGGGTGAATCTGTGAGGTGTGCTTCTGGCGGAGGTGGTGTTTGTCCATTTGCATGCCGCTGGGTGGACACAAGGATCCATGTTTGTTTACATATCTATGCAGACTTTGTTTACTTGGTCTTTTCAGTGTTTACTGTCCTCACTGTGTTTGGTGGTTACAGGAATGATTTTTATGAGCTTTTAGTTAGTACCTGAAAAACTAGCGAAAGAGAGAGAGAGAGAGAGCTCCGGAAGCCCTGAGCTTTTATAGCCAGGTGCAACGAGGCCAGGTGTTCTAATAAACCACGAAACAGGTGACGATGTTTCCACCTGTACGGAAGACTCTTTCTAATGAGGCACGTATGGCTGGGATACACAGATATTTCTTTGCTAGGATGGAGACGTGGGACGAGCTGCTGCAATATCTTCCACCAGTCCAGTGGGTCTTCCTCAGTGTCCAGTGTTCCTGTCTGGAAGAGAACACCGGTCTCCAGAACTATGGCCTGGTCTGGTTGCAGAGTATGTCCTGCAGCTGGAGCTGTGCTGTCGGGACCTTGAAGAAGCTGCTTAGGCCCCTCTCCCTCTTCTCCTGGTTAGATGCTTCATCAGTAGCAACTTCAGTGTCACCAGCAGGCATCTCCATCCCTTCAGTCTCCTTTCAGGAAACAAACATAATATGAAGGCAACACAGAAAGAGAAACCAATTTTATCTGTTTGGGGTTTTGACATCAAAACGTAAATTTACATGACAATTGACTTAATTTTCTGATTTTTATGATCCTTATATTTACTTTGATGGTCTTCGTTGTCAGTCTGGCTTTAACTGACTTCTGGGAGACCTCACTGACGTAACTCCGTTTGAACCTTGGGTCCAGGGCAGTGGCCTCATCGAGCAGCTCTTGTGTTGGTGGGTCACTATATTTTTCATTTAGGTATTCCAGTATCGGGCTGTATGGTGGTTAGCACTGTGGCCTCACAGCAAGAAGGTTGCTGATTCGATCCTCGGCTGGGGTGAGGCTTGGACAGTGGCCTTTCTGTGTGGAGTTTGCATGCGCGGGTTCGTTCCAGGTACTCCGACTTCCTCCCACCATCCAAAGACAGGTATGTTAGGTTAATTGCTTACTCTAAACTGCCCCCAGGCGTGAGTAGTTGTTTGTCTCTGTGTGTCCCTGCGATGGACTGGCGAGCTGTCCAGGGTGTACCCCGCCTGTTGCCCAGAAACTGCTGGGAAAGGCTCCAGCTTGTCCGTGACCCTTCATCGGACTAAGCGGTTAGGATGATGGATGGTATTCCAGTATCTTCTTCTTGATGCATCTCCACAGATCTGTGTTATCCTCTCGCTCTGACAAGATTGAGTTGTTAAAGAGGGAGAGTGTTGGTTTTACTAAACAAACCTCAGTAAATTCACCTAGAGGGCCCAGGGTCTTGTTGGTGGCCTCAAGCACATCCATGTCCTGCCATGAGGGGATGAGGCGCCTGGTTACTTTGTCTTAGGAGAGGACCTGGCCAATTGCCTTCTGCTGCTCAAAGACTCTGGAAATCATGGCCTGCCAAGATCCCCATCTGGTTGGACATTCAGTTTTTAACGAGTGGTCAGGCAGCTTCAGGTCCTACTGTGCCACTCTCAGCTCTTTCTTTTTTCTCCAACTATAGAAAAAGGTGCTTACAAACTTCTTGCAGACCCCATTGCACACTCAATCCTGTGATTTTTCATGGTCCTCTCAATAACAACAATAATATAAACCTGTATCATCAGGATTATTATTAGTGTGTTTGTATGAGACAATGAGTGACAAAGTAATTTTAGATTAAATATCTTTGTATCTAATTATTGTAATTCATATAATTCACAAGATTATTGTTAATGGATAAATAGTATGTGAATAATGACGCTCTGTCTCATATGTGTGTGTGTGTGTGTGTGTGTGTGTATATATGAATATAAGTATATTTATTCTGAGATACTTTTTATCACTCATTCTCTCACAGTCACTATACACACACATTACTAAGACATTAATTATAATCATGGATATATTTATACAATATATCACATAATTCCTCACAATCAGGAGGAAGTAGGTCTACTCACCTATGGCCAAGTGGAGTCTCCAACTGGAGTCTCATCCATCCATTTAGCTGGCCAGCCAGTGTTTGAAGCGTTATCTGTGGTAATACAGACGAGTTTAGTTTCATCCAGGTCCCACGTAGCCATGGCTTGTCTCAGACCACTCGGCTATGTTCTGCTCAATATGGTCTTCTGGGAAAAAACGATGTCTGGAGACATTTTGTCTTCATGTTAAAACCGGCATCTCCAAGACATAAATGATGTGTTTACAGTATGCCTGGGTCAAGTTTCTGTTTCCTGTTCAGGGATTATTTTTCCATAAAAGTCGCTCTAGACTCTAGAGAGACGCCTGAAAAAGTCAGACTCAGACCAGCAGTATCTCTTGCTTAAAGAGAAATTAATCAGGTTGGATTATCAGCAATAAGCTGTTAAAATAAAGTCAGTCATGTTGTAAATAAAAATGTCTGAAAATGTTTTAAAGAAAATTAAGCTGAATGTGGTTTATCTGTGATCCATTGCTTAACCTTTATGCTCTGTTAAAAAAAAAGTCACCATAAAAAGCCTTTGCCTGCCAGTTTTGATCCTGTATCATTAGAAGTAAAAAATAAAAATAATGCTATAACTCACCATAAAAGAGAAAATTTTTGCTTTAAATTATATATACTATAACCAGCCTGCTCTTCTGATTAATTACTGAGCAGACTAATTTAGCAGGAGTTTCAGTTTTTTTCTGTCCCATTGAACATTAACCATAAAGGTTAAGTGGTGGTGTTAAGTACAAGAGTTGTTACATCGACTTCCACTGTAATTAAATTTTTACCTTCCATAAAATTAATAAATTAATGTGAAAAAGGATTTTACCTCTTACATGGATATATATATATATATATATATATATATATATATATATATATATATATATATATATATATATATATATATATATATATATATATATATATATGTATGTATATATATATATATATATATATATTTATATATATATATATATATATATATATATATATATATATATATATATATATATATATATATATATATATATATATATACACACACACACACTTGTTAGAGATGGGTGAAAAGAGTCAAAGCTTCAAAGCCTCATATAATAGACCACACCAGTGACACCTGGTGGTCAGCTGTAGTTATTACAGGCGCAGATCTTCTAATAAGCTCTCCAACTCGATTTAACTACCAACACAAACAATTCAGTCAATCTTGCAGCTGTTTTCATCCTGAGGGGTCGTCATCTCTAAGTGTAGTAACATTCTATATTCTCAGTGTGTTAGTTATGGCTCAACGGGTTGTCCTGTTATTCATTAGATTTTCTAACAGGATTTAGATAGTGTGTGTGTTGTGAAAGAAGATGATAGACAGGTATGTCAAAATTAGTTTGTTGGGAGATATGATGGTTTGGGAGAAGTGCTTTTGCATTTCAGTGGGAATTAGAAGGATTTCTTAAAACAATCTTAAATTGTGTTCATATGCTTTTTTCCTGATTACTGAATGATGGATTACACAGCCTCATCAGTCAGCAACACCATCAACATCATAAAATTTTATATTTTAACATGAACTAATCTTCTGTTGTCACTTATCCTAGTCAATGTTGGAGAGAAATATTTAGCAATACCATATAATACTGAATACAATCCTACATTAACAATTATACTCAGTACTATATAATCTAACACGATAAGGTGACGGCCCCTCCCTGAGCCGTCACCTTATCGTGGTGGAGGGGTTTGTGCGTCCCGAAGATCCTAGCAGCTAAGTTGTCGGGGGCTTTATGCCCCTGGTAGGGTCACCCATGGCAAACAGGTGTCTAGGGGAGGGACCAGACCAAGCACGGCTCATCGACCTCTACGATGACGACCAACCTGGAATGTTCCCTTGCCCGGACGCGGGTTACCGGGACCCCCCTCTGGAGCCAGGCCTGGAGGTGGGGTACGAGAGCGAGCGTCTGGTGGCCGGGCCTTCACCCATGGGGCCCGGCCGGGCTCAGCCCGAAAGGGTTACATGGGCCCCACCTCCCGTGGGCTCACCATCTGCGGGAGGAGCCATAGGGGTCGGGTGCAGTGTGAGCTGGGCGGCAGCAAGGGGCGGGGACCCTGGCGGTCCGATCCCCGGCTGCAGAAGCTGGCTCTAGGGACGTGGAACGTCACCTCTCTGGTGGCGAAGGAGCCTGAGCTTGTGCGCGAGGCTGAGCGGTTCCGGCTAAATATAGTTGGACTCACCTCGACGCATGGCTTGGGCTCTGGAACCAGTACCCTCGAAAGGGGCTGGACTTTCTTCCACTCTGGAGTTGCTCATGGTGGGAGGCGCCGAGCAGGTGTGGGCATTCTCATCAGCCCCCAGCTTGGTGCCTGCAAGTTGGGGTTTACCCCGGTGGATGAAAGGGTAGTTTCCCTCCGCCTCCGGGTGGGGGACGGGTCCTGACTGTTGTCTGTGCTTATGCGCCGAACAGCAGTTCAGAGTACCCATCTTTTCTGGAGTCCTTGGAGGGAGTGCTGGAGGGTGCTCCTTCTGGGGACTCCATTGTTCTGCTGGGGGACTTCAATGCTCACGTGGGCAATGACAGTGAGACCTGGAGGGGAGTGATTGGGAGGCATGGTCCCCCCCCTCTGAACCCAAATGGTGTTTTGTTATTGGACTTCTGTGCTCGTCATGGATTGTCCATAATGAACACCATGTTCCAACATGAGTGTCCATGTGTACACCTGGCATCAGGATTCCCTGGGCCGCAGTTCGATGATTGATTTTGTAGTCGTATCGTCGGACCTGCGGCCACATGCCTTGGACACTCGGGTGAAGAGGGGGGCGGAGCTGTCAACTGATCACCACCTGGTGGTGAGTTGGCTCAGGTGGTGGGGGAGGAGGCCGGTCAGATCTGGCAGACCCAAACGTGTTGTGAGGGTCTGCTGGGAACGTCTGGCTGAGTCCCCCGTCAGAGCAAGCTTCAACTCCCACCTTCAGCAGAGCTTCAACCATGTCCCGAGTGAGTGTCCCGGGGGACATTGAGTCCGAATGGGCTGTGTTCCGTGCCTCTATTGCTGAGGCGGCCGGCCGGAGCTGTGGCTGTAAGGTCGTTGGTGCCTGTCGTGGCGGTAATCCCAGGAGTCGTTGGTGGACACCAACAGTGAGGGATGCCGTCAAGCTGAAGAAGGAGTCCTATCGGGCCTTCTTGGCCTGTGGGACTCTGGAGGCAGCTGATGGGTACCGGCGGGCTAAGCGGCATGCGGCTTCGGCTGTTGCCGAGGCAAAAACTCGGGCATGGGAGGAGTTCGGCGAGGCCATGGAGAAAGACTTCCGGACGGCTTCGAGGAGATTCTGGTCCACCATCCGGCGGCTCAGGGGGGGGAAGCAGTGCTCCATCAATACTGTGTACAGTGGAGGTGGGGAGCTGCTGACCTCAACTCGGGACGTAGTGAGTCGGTGGAAGGAATACTTCGAAGACCTCCTCAATCCTACCAACACGTCTTCCGATGAGGAAGCAGAGCTGGCAGACTCAGGGGTGGACTCTCCTATCTCTGGGGCTGAAGTTGCTGAGGTGGTCAAAAAGCTCCTTGGCGGCAAGGCCCCGGGGGTGGATGAGATCCGCCCGGAGTTCCTTAAGGCTCTGGATGCTGTGGGGCTGTCCTGGCTGACACGCCTCTGCAGCATTGCGTGGACATCAGGGGCAGTACCGCTGGATTGGCAGACTGGGGTGGTGGTCCCCCTTTTTAAGAAGGGGGACCGGAGGGTGTGTTCCAATTACAGGGGAATCACACTCCTCAGCCTCCCTGGTAAGGTCTATTCAGGGGTCCTGGAGAGGAGGGTCCGCCGGATAGTCAAATCCCGGATTGAGGAGGAGCAGTGTGGTTTTCGTCCTGGTCGCGGAACAGTGGACCAGCTCTATACCCTCTTTGGGGTCCTGGAGGGGGCATGGGAGTTTGCCCAACCAGTCTACATGTGCTTTGTGGACCTGGAGAAGGCATTCGACCGTGTCCCCCAGGGGCTCCTGTGGGGGGTACTCCGGGAGTATGGGGTACCGGACCCCCTTGTACGAGCTGTCCCGTCCCTGTACGACAGGTGTCAGAGCTTGGTCCGCATTGCCGGTAGTAAGTCGGATCCGTTTCCGGTGAGGGTTGGACTCCGCCAAGGCTGCCCTTTATCACCGATTCTGTTCATAACTTATATTGACAGAATTTCTAGGCGCAGCCGAGGTGTTGAGGGGATTCGACTTGGTGGCCTCAGGATTGGGTCCCTGCTTTTTGCGGATGACGTGGTCCTGTTGGCTTCATCTGGTCGTGATCTCCAGCTCTCGCTTGAGCGATTCGCGGCTGAGTGTGAAGCGGCTGGGATGAGAATCAGCACCTCAAAATCTGAGACCATGGTCCTCAGCCGGAATAGGGTGGATTGCCCTCTCCGGGTCGGGGGTCAGGTCCTGCCTCAAGTGGAGGAGTTTAAATATCTTGGAGTCTTGTTCACGAGTGAGGGAAGGATGGAGCGCGAGATCGACAGACGGATCGGTGCGGCGTCTGCAGTAATGTGGGCTCTGCACCGGTCTGTCGTGGTGAAGAAGGAGCTGAGCCAGAAGGCGAAGCTCTCCATTTACCAGTCGATCTACGTTCCTACCCTCCCCTATGGTCATGAGCTGTGGGTTGTGACCGAAAGAACGAGATCTCGTATACAGACGGCTGAAATGAGTTTCCTCCGCAGGGTGGCCGGGCTCTCCCTTAGAGATAGGGTGAGGAGCTCAGTCATCCGGGAGGGGCTCAGAGTAGAGCCGCTGCTCCTTCGCATCGAGAGGAACCAGTTGAGGTGGCTCGGGCATCTGGTCAGGATGCCTCCTGGACCTCCCTGGTGAGGTGTTCCAGGCACGTCCCACTGGGAGGAGACCCAGGACACGCTGGAGGGATTACATCTCTCGGCTGGCCTGGGAACGCCTCTGGATCCCCCCCGCAGAGTTGGCAAATGTGGCTGGGGAGAGGAAAGTCTGGGCTTCCCTGCTTAGGCTGCTGCCCCCGCGACCCGACCCCGGATAAGCGGCAGAAGATGGATGGATGGATGGATTATCCTCTTTTGCTAAATACTAGTGCAGCGCCACCTTTGGTGGGAATGGGGATAGACTGGATTATTGTAAAGGTTTGGCAGGTTTGATCAAAGTGCAGTGTGAATGCGATCTCGGTCTGAATGGATACACCCCCATACAAATGAGCTGAGTCCCCAACCGGACCGAGTTTAGCGGACTATGCTGATGTGAATGCACCTTTTGTGAACGGCAGACAAAACAGAAAACAAGACAAAAGGGAACTAAACAGGAAAAACTACAAAATAAAACATGAAACCGGAACTGATAAAACACCCGAGACATCACATCACGACACTTTTATGGACCTAAAACACAAACACACATCGTCTGTCACTGGGCCCCCTGCTAGGGCCAGGCCTGAGGGTGGGGAACAGATGAGTGTATGGTAGATGGAGCTTTGCACAAGTTTTACACCCTCTTCAGGCTCTTGAAACGCAGTTTGCCCAATCAGGCCATGTGAGCTTTATGGACTTGGAGAAAGCTTTCAAACATGTCCCACATGTTAAACCAGACTTGTGGATTTGTGATTTTGATCATAATGAATTGACTTGAACAGGAAAATGTCTGTTTCCTGATTTCAGATTCAATTCAATTCAATTCAACTTTATTTATATAGCGTCAAATCACGGCAATGCCATCTCAAGACGCTTTACAGACAGAGGGGAAAACATAATGAAAGCCAATTCATAACAGCCTATATAAGGAAACCAACAGATTGATTTGAGTCCAACTCAATCTCCCATCCTGAGCAAGCACACTGGCGACAGTGGGAAGGAAAGAACTCCCTTTTAACAGGAAGGAAACCTCCGGCAGAACCCGGCTCAAGGACAGGCAGCCATCTGCCTCTGCTGTGTGGGGGGAAGAGGACAGAAAGACAACAGACAACAGGAACTGCTACTCCCGGCCAGGGAGACCTGCTGAGACAGGAGACATACATGTTAATGATGCAACACTGTTATTGGGGGGGGGGATAAAAGAGAGAGATAAAGAGAAAGAAGCTCAGTGTATCAGGAAATGTCCCTCAGCAGTCTAAACCTATAGCAGCATAACTAAGGGATGCTAACCATCCCTAGCTATAGGACTTATCAGAAAGATAAGTCTTCAGCCTAGTCTTAAAGGTGGGGAGGGTGTCTGCTTCCCTAACACTAACTGGGAGCTTATTCCATAAGAGAGGGGCCTGATAACCAAAGGCTCTGCCTCCTGCTCGGCTCTTTGAGACTCTAGGAACCACAAGTAAGCCTGCAGTCTGGGAACGAAGTACTCTGCTTGGTATATAAGGAACTATGAGGTCTTTGATATATAGTGGTGCCTGGTTGTGGAGGGCTTTATTTGTAAGGAGAAGGATTTTAAATTCTATTCTAGATTCAACAGGCAGCCAATGAAGAGGGGCTAAAACTGGAGAAATATGATCTCTCATGCTGGTTCTGGTCAGGACTCTGGCTGCAGAATTCTGGATCAGCTGAAGGCTTTTCAGGGCATATTTAGGACAGCCCAGTAATAGAGAGTTACAGTAATCTAGTCTCGAAGTAACAAAAGCGTGAACCAGTTTTTCTGCATCACTCTGAGACAGAATGTCCCTAATTTTGGCTATATTACGTAAATGAAAGAAGGCTGTTTTAGTAACCTGCTTAATATGTGGACCAAAGGACAGGTCAGGGTCAAATATTACTCCAAGGTTTCTCACTGTAGCACTGGAAGCTAAAGTAATGCCATCCAGGTTCATTACAAAACTGGAAAATTTAGCTCTGAGTTTTTCAGATCCAACGAGAATTACTTCAGTCTTATCTGAGTTTAAGAGGAGAACATTTCTAGACATCCAAGTCTTTATGTCTATGAGACACTTTTGTAGCCTATCGGGCTGATTTGTTTCATCTGGTTTAAAGGATAAGTATATTTGAGTATCATCTGCATAACAATGAAAGTTTATTCCATGCTGTCTAATAATTTTGCCTAAAGGGAGCATATATAGCGTGAAGAGTACTGGTCCAAGTACAGAACCTTGAGGAACTCCATGACTTACTGTAGTTTGGGAGGAGGACTTGTCATTTACATGAACAAACTGAAGTCTATCAGATAAATATGATTTAAACCAGCTTAACGCTGTACCTGTAATTCCAATCACCTGTTCTAGTCTCTGTAACAGAATGTTATGATCGACTGTATCAAATGCAGCACTAAGATCAAGCAAGATAAGTACGGACACAAGTCCTTTGTCTGAGGCCATAAGAAGGTCATTAGTAACTTTCACCAATGCTGTCTCAGTGCTATGATGAGCTCTAAATCCTGACTGAAACTCCTCGCATAAATTATTTCTGCTCAGGTGGGCATGTAGCTGAGCAGGATTTAATGTGTTTTTTTGCTGATAATCGAGCAGGGGCGGCTGGCCAATAGAGGGCGCTAGGGCGCCGCCCTCCCAGGCAGCTCCCAGCAGGAAGCATTGTTCATAAGAGTTTTACAAAAACATCAAAATTCACATATTTACATAATGGATATACCCAGTGACACAGTGATAAATTGGTGTAAATTGATATTTTTTTTAACAGAACAAACGTATTTAAAATGTGTTTTTACTGCATGTCTATATGCGTCAGGTCCAGCTTTGCGGCGATCGAAAAATCCCCCCGAGGAGGTGGAGTTTTGCAGCACATTAGCCAATAGCATAATTATATTGCCGGCGAATTTAGCCTATCAGCGTGGTCCAAATAGTTCCCTGAAGGGCGACAATTTTATCGCCCCAAGCCTGAACTTATGCAGTTGGACGACACTCAACAGACGTCATTTTTCACACGATCGCACGATGGAAACTGTAGGAACTAGCATTAACTCTGTCCGATCTCTCCTTCAAAACCCATTTGAGAGGAGAACTTTGATGGAGAAGATTCAGATAAAAGAGCTGGGCCCGGATTAACCTGACCTCACCATCAGACAGCCGGCAAGCGAGAAGGGAAAACCTTATGTGAGAGGATTCTCCTGTAACTGCTACACCAGAAAGGCTTGGCTAGCTGGATGTAGCTATGCTAACACTTTATTTTGTTTCCCATGCTTGCTTTTTAAAA
This sequence comes from Telmatherina bonti, assembly GCF_933228915.1. Lineage (NCBI taxonomy): Eukaryota > Metazoa > Chordata > Actinopteri > Atheriniformes > Telmatherinidae > Telmatherina > Telmatherina bonti. The sequence goes on from NC_136633.1 coordinate 5,462,014, forward strand.
CGTCTGGGACAGATCCCGCCTGGACCGTTACAGGAGTGAGGGATATGAAGCATCTGTCTGAGGAAATTAAAAAACAGGAAAATACCAGAGCACACATGGATAACTCTGTGAAACTAGCCATGTTGGGAAGGCAGAACATAGCTACGGTCACAGACTGGCGGTGAGGAAACACAATAAGGACGTGGATAAAAACAGACGTGTTAAGTTTGACTGTGTTAAGTTTTGTGGCGCCTTTGAGTTGGCCTTGCGTGGACATGACGAGAAAGACTTGGCTGAAAACCCCGGTGTTTTACGGGGGCTGGTAGACTTCGTTGCCTCCCTGGATAACGTGCTTGAAGAGCACCTGAAGACGGCGACTGTGTTTAAAGGGACATGGAAGACTGCATGTTGTCCGTGGTGAGGAGTTACATCGTGGAGGAAGTGAAGAACGCAGATTTTGTTGCCATTCAAGCAGATGAAACGACTGACATTTCCACCCACTGTCAGCTGGTGCTTGTACTGCGCTACATAGATGGCAACAATTTACAGGAGCGGTTCTTCGAGTTCATGAACATCCAGAATGCTTCCGCGGACACCATCAGCTCAGCGCTCCTCCAGAGGCTACACACCATCCTCCAGAGGTTACACACCATCCTCCAGAAGCTACACACCGTCCTCCAGAGGCTACACGCCGTCCTCCAGAGGTTACACACCGTCCTCCAGAGGCTACACACCGTCCTCCAGAGGCTCCACACCGTCCTCCAGAGGCTACACACCGTCCTCCAGAGGCTACACACCATCCTCCAGAGGCTACACACCGTCCTCCAGAGGCTACACGCCGTCCTCCAGAGGCTACACACCGTCCTCCAGAGGTTACACACCATCCTCCAGAAGCTACACACCGTCCTCCAGAGGCTACACGCCGTCCTCCAGAGGTTACACACCGTCCTCCAGAGGCTACACACCGTCCTCCAGAGGCTCCACACCGTCCTCCAGAGGCTACACACCGTCCTCCAGAGGCTCCACACCGTCCTCCAGAGGCTACACACCGTCCTCCAGAGGCTACACGCCGTCCTCCAGAGGCTACACACCGTCCTCCAGAGGCTACACGCCGTCCTCCAGAGGTTACACACCATCCTCCAGAGGTTACACACCGTCCTCCAGAGGTTACACACCGTCCTCCAGAGGCTCCACACCGTCCTCCAGAGGCTACACACCGTCCTCCAGAGGCTACACGCCGTCCTCCAGAGGCTACACACCATCCTCCAGAGGTTACACGCCGTCCTCCAGAGGTTACACACCGTCCTCCAGAGGCTACACGCCGTCCTCCAGAGGTTACACACCATCCTCCAGAGGTTACACGCCGTCCTCCAGAGGTTACACACCGTCCTCCAGAGGTTACACGCCGTCCTCCAGAGGCTACACACCATCCTCCAGAGGTTACACGCCGTCCTCCAGAGGCTACACGCCGTCCTCCAGAGGCTCCACACCGTCCTCCAGAGGCTACACACCGTCCTCCAGAGGCTACACACCGTCCTCCAGAGGTTACACACCATCCTCCAGAGGTTACACGCCGTCCTCCAGAGGTTACACGCCGTCCTCCAGAGGTTACACACCGTCCTCCAGAGGCTACACACCGTCCTCCAGAGGTTACACACCGTCCTCCAGAGGTTACACACCGTCCTCCAGAGGCTACACACCGTCCTCCAGAGGATACACACCATCCTCCAGAGGTTACACACCGTCCTCCAGAGGCTACACACCGTCCTCCAGAGGCTACACACCGTCCTCCAGAGGTTACACACCATCCTCCAGAGGTTACACGCCGTCCTCCAGAGGTTACACGCCGTCCTCCAGAGGTTACACACCGTCCTCCAGAGGTTACACACCGTCCTCCAGAGGCTACACACCGTCCTCCAGAGGTTACACACCGTCCTCCAGAGGCTACACACCGTCCTCCAGAGGCTCCACACCGTCCTCCAGAGGCTACACACCCTCCTCCAGAGGCTACACACCGTCCTCCAGAGGTTACACACCGTCCTCCAGAGGTTACACACCGTCCTCCAGAGGTTACACACCGTCCTCCAGAGGCTACACACCGTCCTCCAGAGGTTACACACCGTCCTCCAGAGGTTACACACCGTCCTCCAGAGGCTACACACCGTCCTCCAGAGGCTCCACACCGTCCTCCAGAGGCTACACACCGTCCTCCAGAGGCTACACACCGTCCTCCAGAGGTTACACACCGTCCTCCAGAAGCTACACACCGTCCTCCAGAGGTTACACACCGTCCTCCAGAGGTTACACACCGTCCTCCAGAGGTTACACACCGTCCTCCAGAAGCTACACACCGTCCTCCAGAGGTTACACACCGTCCTCCAGAGGTTACACACCGTCCTCCAGAGGTTACACACCGTCCTCCAGAGGCTACACACCGTCCTCCAGAGGTTACACGCCGTCCTCCAGAGGTTACACACCGTCCTCCAGAGGTTACACACCATCCTCCAGAAGCTACACACCGTCCTCCAGAGGTTACACACCGTCCTCCAGAGGCTACACACCGTCCTCCAGAGGTTACACGCCGTCCTCCAGAGGTTACACACCGTCCTCCAGAGGTTACACACCGTCCTCCAGAGGCTACACACCGTCCTCCAGAGGTTACACACCATCCTCCAGAGGCTACAAACCGTCCTCCAGAGGTTACACACCGTCCTCCAGAGGTTACACACCGTCCTCCAGAGGCTACACACCGTCCTCCAGAGGCTACACACCGTCCTCCAGAGGTTACACACCGTCCTCCAGAGGTTACACACCGTCCTCCAGAAGCTACACACCGTCCTCCAGAGGTTACACACCGTCCTCCAGAGGCTACACACCGTCCTCCAGAGGTTACACACCGTCCTCCAGAGGTTACACACCGTCCTCCAGAAGCTACACACCGTCCTCCAGAGGCTACACACCGTCCTCCAGAGGTTACACACCATCCTCCAGAGGCTACACACCGTCCTCCAGAAGCTACACACCGTCCTCCAGAGGTTACACACCGTCCTCCAGAGGCTACACACCGTCCTCCAGAGGTTACACACCATCCTCCAGAGGCTACACACCGTCCTCCAGAGGTTACACACCGTCCTCCAGAGGTTACACACCATCCTCCAGAGGCTACACACCGTCCTCCAGAGGCTACACACCGTCCTCCAGAGGCTACACACCGTCCTCCAGAGGCTACACGCCGTCCTCCAGAGGTTACACACCATCCTCCAGAGGTTACACACCGTCCTCCAGAGGTTACACACCGTCCTCCAGAGGTTACACACCATCCTCCAGAGGTTACACACCGTCCTCCAGAGGCTACACACCGTCCTCCAGAGGTTACACACCGTCCTCCAGAGGCTACACACCGTCCTCCAGAGGTTACACACCATCCTCCAGAGGCTACACACCGTCCTCCAGAGGCTACACACCGTCCTCCAGAGGCTACACACCGTCCTCCAGAGGCTACACGCCGTCCTCCAGAGGTTACACACCATCCTCCAGAGGTTACACACCGTCCTCCAGAGGTTACACACCGTCCTCCAGAGGCTACACACCGTCCTCCAGAGGTTACACACCGTCCTCCAGAGGCTACACACCGTCCTCAAGAGGTTACACACCATCCTCCAGAGGCTACACACCGTCCTCCAGAGGCTACACACCGTCCTCCAGAGGTTACACACCGTCCTCCAGAGGCTACACACCATCCTCCAGAGGCTACACACCGTCCTCCAGAGGCTACACACCGTCCTCCAGAGGTTACAAACCGTCCTCCAGAAGCTACACACCGTCCTCCAGAGGCTACACACCGTCCTCCAGAGGCTACACACCGTCCTCCAGAGGTTACACACCGTCCTCCAGAGGTTACACACCATCCTCCAGAGGTTACACACCGTCCTCCAGAGGTTACACACCGTCCTCCAGAGGCTACACACCGTCCTCCAGAGGCTACACACCGTCCTCCAGAGGTTACACACCCTCCTCCAGAGGCTGCACACCGTCCTCCAGAGGCTACACACCGTCCTCCAGAGGTTACACACCGTCCTCCAGAGGTTACACACCGTCCTCCAGAGGTTACACACCATCCTCCAGAGGTTACACACCGTCCTCCAGAGGTTACACACCGTCCTCCAGAGGTTACACACCATCCTCCAGAGGTTACACACCGTCCTCCAGAGGTTACACACCGTCCTCCAGAGGTTACACACCGTCCTCCAGAGGTTACACACCGTCCTCCAGAGGTTACACACCGTCCTCCAGAGGTTACACACCGTCCTCCAGAGGTTACACACCGTCCACTGCGACGCACATCAGCTGAACCTAATCATGCAGCAGGCAACATCCCACATGCCCAGGATCGGCACGTTTCTTTCCGACCTCGCTGGATTCTTCTCCAGGTCACCAAAGAGAACCGCGGTTCTGGATCAGGTGGTTTCTCATAGACTACCCAGAGCCTCCGCAACACGCTGGAACTTCCACAGCCGCGCTGTAAACACTGTGTACGAGCACAAAGACGACCTGCTGAAGTGTTTCCAGACCATCAGAGACTCTGAAACTTTGACAACCAAAACTAGCAGAGAGGTTGGGGGCTTTGTGAGGACGCCTCATGTGGACATGCTGTTCAACCAGCTACAGAAGAGGAACATCCACCCTGTCTGGATTAAAGCTCTCCTTCAGCGGTTCCACCACAGTTTCCTCAAGATCAGGTAAATAATTATATCTAAAGTAACGGACAGAATGTTATTGTCAAAGAGAAGTTGCTCAATCAAATCTGTCAAAAAGTGTATTAGTCTTATCATAGTAAATTATTCTTATAGAGCACAGAGTTCTTTTAGGCCTTCAGTGGAAACTAGTAAGATTTGACTGAATTATCATTACTTTCTATCAGATGATCTTCAACATGTGAACTTTTCAAAGACAAAACTTTAGTTGAGTTTTATGATGAACTCAGTCTTAATCCAGGTTGTTACTCATACAGACCAAGTCCACAGTAGGTTTAGACCAGTTCCACAGATGTTTCAAGTGCTTATAAACATCAGTCATGTAAAGGTAATGAGTGCAACTTTTTATGTTTGGACCAGGATGTCCATCCTGTCCCTCTGTGAGAACAGCTGGACAGCCACTAAAGAGACGGAGGACGCTGGGACCAGAAGAACAACAGAGGTTGGCCACAGAAGTAAGTTTCATTTTTTCTCTTTTATTATAGAACAGAGAAAAAGAGAAGAAAAAAGATTTGGTGAGAAAGATCTTATAAACCACAGCCAATCTGAATAAATTAACTGACAGTCTGTAACTAATATTTCCATTTATGTAGTCTGTACTTTTATTTTGGTGAAATGATGCTCTGTCTGACAGAGTGATGTTGAATATGTGGCTGGGGGGGAATAACTGCTCCCTCCTTAGAATAGAAATATTCCAGTTCTAATTGTATTCTAAAGGAAAGCTTTTGTTTGTTCCAGGTCTGTGATACCATCCTGGTGCATGATGAGGAACGCTTTGCATCCACTCAGCATCACGTTAGTGTCAGGGGTCTGGGAGGTTCTGAGGTATTTTTCAGGATCCACCAGAGGGTGCCAGAGGAACCGTTTCTGGAGGGTGATGTTTTTCCCACAGGTGTGCAGGCCAGCACACCTGTGGGAAAAACATCAGGATTGGTGATCAACTACCCAGCACTATGTCTGGAGCTGACTGCCAGTCCTTTCTCGCTTGAGCCTTTGTGGTAAAACTCAAGCCCTCCTGTGATTTCCTGTGTACGCTAGCGTTCATGAGAAACTTTAAGTAATCCTTGTCTTTTCCCAGAAAGACCACATCCTGGATTCTCCTGAGCTCCCTGTGATTTCTCCCAGCGGTAAATCCTCTCCAACAATCACTTCTTCAGTAACCAACAATCTGGCATTTGCTTCACTGGTAATCCTCCGGATCTGATCATCTTGGTGTTGCCTGTCTACCCCCCATTGAAAAGACCTTCACTGGCTCCCACTGCCAACACCAGTCCTCTCAGATCACCTGACACCACCCTAATTCACTGCAACTCCAGACAAGTAGGAAAATCATCACTTTCCCAGAAATCCTATCCATCATTCTGTCACTCATCTATCTATCATTGCAGAGAACCCTGCCTTTGGGTCTTCTGGAACCACTCCCTTCATTCTCCAATAAAACTTATCCTCATTCTCCATATTGTGATCTTGCATGTGGGTCAAACATCTTCACATCATGACAGTTAGTGCAACACTGGTGCATGGAGATGTTTTCCTCAGCACAGCGGGAGATTTCCAGAGGCAGCACTGGACACAACGGTGGAGGCTTATCCCATGCTGGACAAGGCCAAGCTCAGAACTGTCCCTCATCTACGACAACAGTGAGTTTAAAGCTTGTAGTGGAGCAGTGCCTCTTTCATGGAGAACAACCTTCAGAGCACTTTCTCCGAGACCGTCAGCCTTCTCCAGATCCTCATGACGACACCCATGACAACGGCTGAATCTGAGAGGTGCTTCTCCACTCTGAAGAGGATCAAGACCTTCCTGAGGAACTCCGTGACTCAGGATCGCCTCAATGCTCTCCATGGAGAAGAAACTTGTGAGGGACATTCCTGACTTTGACAAGAGGGTCATTGAGAGGTTTGCCATGCAGAAGGAGAGGAGAGCAAGGTTCCTCCACAAATGAACAGAAACTTTACACAACTGATTTCCAGAGATGGGAGATTGTGCCACCATCGAGTCATCTCCATGTGTTTGTTCTGTTCAGCCACTGAAGCAGGTGATTCCAATGCTGCTTGCAGTGACTGAACAGAACAAACACATGGCATGGAGATGACCTGATGGTGGCACAACCTCCCATCTCTGCTGATTCAAACATAATGTTTGAATTGTTGTTGGAGGAATCAAATTATTTAATCTGTCCAGTTTCCGGGTTCCATTGATTATTTTGTTTAAATCATTATTACTAAATATATACGTGCTGGAAATTCAAAGAGTTTCAGTAAGGTTAGAGCCTCTTGAATGAATCTGTGAAGAATGCTTGCCTCTGAGTGGCTGGAATCAGTGACATCCACTCAAAAAGACTCCAATTCAAACATTTTTATTTGTTTGGAGAGGTAAGTATTAAGACCAGGGGAATCACCAATGGTTTGTGGAGCAGCCTCGCCTCCACCAGCAGCCCTTGCCAATGAGTAGTGATGGCCAATACGAAGCAGGGCTCCGAAGCTTGTATCGAGTAATTCTGGAAGCGCTTTGCCGAAGCGCTTGTCGACGTGTGTGTCGCTGACGTATGCAGTGACGTGTGAAGCATCATGAAGCCTCGCCGAGCATGCGGCGTCACGTGACAGGTTCAGGAAGTGTCTCGCGCTTTTGGAGCGGCATTCGAAATAAAAGGGGGGTTGAAACGCAATGGATTGCCCGTGTCATCTCGTTCATCTTGAGTTATTGGGTCCACTTTGTTGCTGTTTCAATACAATTATCACGTTTTTGAACTGTGTAATTGTTGCTATGGAACCAGCAGCCAGAAAAAGAAAAACTTCACCTGTCTGGGAACATTTTGATTTGATTTCTCCGAATAAGGTAACTACCTTATGTACAAATTCTACAAATGTTAGTTTAAAAACAGCTGTATACTGTTTGCATTTTACTAAATCTATAGCCCTCTTTTTTTTTTTTTTTTTTTCTTTTCAGGTGAAGTGTCTGTTGTGCCTCAGGGAGCTGGTGTATAACAACACCTCATCAATGCTAAGGCATTATCGGTCTTTGCATGTCAATGTGGAGGCCACTCAAGAAAATCCAGGCCCAGGTATGCCTTTTGGAAACACAATAATGTGATCTCACTGTATAATAACACATTATTGTAATGCATTTAGACAAGAATGCTGATATTGCGGAGTTGTTGGTGAATATGGTCGTTGAAGATTCCCAACCCTTTTCCTTTGTGGAGGGCACTGGCTTCAAAAAGCTTTTTGAAGCATTGGCCCCTAATTATGTTCTACCCACAAGGAAGGTAAGTACACAAAGCATTTTTTATATTTTTCTCATTTTCTTTTTAACACATTATACTTTTATTGTAGACTCTGAAAGCCATGGTGGATAAACGATACCAAGAAACCAAGGAGAAAGCCAAGGCTGTGGTCTCTAAAGCCCAGGCTGTCAGCATTACATCAGATTTGTGGACATCCATCAACACAGAATCTTTTTTGGCGGTGACATGCCATTTCATTGATGAAAGCACCAGTCTGCAGTCTGTGGTTCTTGGAGTGCAGCATTTTACTGAAGCACATTCTGCAGTAAACCTGGCAAGCACCAAAACGGCACTTATGACAGAATGGGGCATAGGGGACAAGGTCACATGCCTTGTGACTGATGGTGCACCCAACATGGGTGCCTGTGCAAGGGAGCTGCATTTGCGCCACACATGTGTTGCACGTTCCCTAAATTTGATGGTGAGAAAGGCAATGGAGAATTCTCTTGAGATTTCTGCTATCCGCAGTAACTACAGAAGGATAGTGGGATATTTCAAGAGTAGCACTACTGCAAAAGTAAGCCCTTTACATGCACCATGTGAATTGTTTTATTTGTGTGTGTGTGTGTGTTGACAAGTTTGTTGTTTTTTATAGGAAAGACTGTCACAAATGCAAGTTCAGATGAACCTTCCTGTGTTGAAGCTTGTTCAAGAGGTGGAAACTCGCTGGAACAGCACCTATTTAATGTTCCAGCGGCTATATGATCTCCGTGAACCTGTTGGTGCAGCTTTGGCCGGACTGCGAACTGACATTCAACCGCTGTCGGCAGATACTTTTACAATTATCAAAGACTGCCTCAAAGTTTTGGAGCCTTTCAATCAGGCAACGACTGAGTTGTCTGAGGAAAAGAGAGTGTCGGGGTCAAAAGTTATTCCACTCCTTTCAATGCTCCACTGTTCCCTGGAAGAGGAGGAGATTGGGATGATCCAGACAGCAGAGAGCAGAGAAATGGCCCAGTTTCTTCGAAGACAGCTGAGGGACAAACTAAATAACATCCAGTCAATGAGCATCATGTACCTGTCAACACTTCTGGACCCAAGGTTTAAAAAAAATTGGTTTCTTTAGCCCAAATAAAGCAGTGGATGCAGAGACAATACTGATATCAGAGTGTGCTGCTATTATAAGGCATCATCAGTCATCATCATCATCATCTCCATCTCCATCCACTCTATCAACATCAGCTACTCAATCTGTGGAGCAAGGTAATTAATACAGTACAATTGTGCTAATAAGTAATGTTTGTTTATTCTTTTTTTTTGTAGGAAGCAAATTGTGGCATCGCTTTGATGCAACTAGTCAGCTGACTAGAACGACGAATGTGACTGCAGGTGCCACAATGGAGGTCCAAGCCTACCTGTCGGAACCTAACATCTTGAGGAAATCAGACCCACTGAAGTATTGGGAGCAACAGAAGGCTGTATATCCAAATCTGTACAAACTAGCTGTGGCATTTCTGTGCACTCCTGCCTTGTCGGTGCCCTGTGAAAGGGTATTTTCTAAAGCTGGAGAACTATTGTACAAAAAAAGAAATCGTCTTTCTCCCAAAACACTGGATAAATTAATATTTCTAAATAAAAATGGATACCACCCCCAAATGTGCCACCATTTACTTTAAATTTTTCTTTTTCTTTTATTACTTAAAGCACTTAAGGTAATGGGCAACTGCTATGTTACAGAAACGTATGCTAGTGTTAATTTTATTTGGCTTACACCTGAAGCACTTTATTCCCATACTTACTGTTATTAGGGCTTCGGGAGAATATTTATGTGCTATTTTGTTTACCACAATAACATATGATTTTAAATCAACTTTTCTACACTTGTAGAATGCAAACACTGATAGTTTAATAGAGCAGATCATAGACATCACTGTTTATTATAGTTCATATTTTAGACATAATTGTAACCAAATATATTTATTTGTATAAAATACTTTTGTTTAAAATGGAACACTGGTAATAAGCCATTTTCTTTTTTTTATAGATGACTACATTAAGAAGTTTTGATATTTGCTGTGATGGTGTTATTTTATGGAATAAATTGTTGAATGTGTAACTTTCAATGGGAAATATCTTAATTTACTCTCTTGCATGAGCTAATGTTTACAATCTTTGCCAATTACTGGAAGTGACTGCCCCACCTAAAAAAAAATCTCACCAGCCGCCACTGTTTGGGAGAGTTTATTTTTTGTTGATCCTAATTGTAAACAAGTCTTTTGTTGCCATGGAGACTCATAACAAGTCTTGAGAGAGCCAAAAATATGCAGAAAAATCTCCCTTGCAGCACACCCACCGAACTGGCATGAAATCCTCTGGAAAAAATGGCATCATTTGAGCTAATATCTAGATTAGTGTTTGTACTTTTAAAATATCAAGAGGGCAAGTCAGAGCTACTACAATTTGCTGCCATCAGACGGCAGAGTGGAAGAAAACCAAACTTAAGAGCAAAACTTACATATGTAGTGTAATGCTGCCACCCTGTTGTCAAAAGTGGTAACATGACAAAGTGTAACAGGTGATCTGGTTTTAACCCATAAGAGTCCAGCGGGACATATACGATACATAAACTTTATTGTAAAAATGTTGCTCCAAATCCAGTTGAACACAACCTGATTGTTCAATTTAAAAAGCACTACATGAAAACCTGGACAGAGGCAGTGTTGTTCAATCTGGTATCTTCACAATTAATAATCTAATAAATGTAAAGGAGAGCAAAACTAACTCAACTGAGTCAGCAATAATCTCCTCAGTTCAATAACCGTCTGTCCAAAATAATCAGTTTTAGGCCTAAAAATTATTAGTTCTCTCATAAATAACTGATTATTTATAAAGTAGCAGCACATTTTAATTAGAAAGCTAAAAAAAAAAATCCACAGTAAACTTAATAAATGAAATACAATTAATCCTACAGTATCTAAGTTTCAGTCAGTCCATTCACGTGTCAAATGTTCATTTTAATTTAAGGAACTTGAATGAATCAAACACTAAAGATGATTTATCTCAGCTAGCTAACTAGCATTTAGCCAAAGCTTGCCGAAGCTAAGCTAGCTGAGCTAGCGAGCAGCTCTCCGTTGCTATGGATACACGCGCAGGTGTCCAGGATTCCACGCTGCCTGTATGACGTAGCGTTCTGTGTGAGGTAATAAAGACAACTTTAGAACGTCTCCATCTACAAGCAGCTCTGAAAAGCTGTCAAGAAGACTCTGGATCTGCTGGATGAAGGAAGTTTTCCTGATTTATTGACGATTTTCATTCTTCTCAGATGATAGAAGGAAAAGGTTTGGAAAAGTGGAATATTAAGGAAACTAAAGAGAGGACAGGAAAGTAGCAGAAGAGCTGCCTGCAGCTGTTACAAGGTAGGAGAGATTCAACCTCTGAATTACAAATGACATCAGAGTGAACTATTTGATGTTTCTGCTTTAATATGACTGAAATGTTTGGGGGAAAATAGTCTACATTTAACTACCTTTATATCCAGTTAAACTGTCACATTTCTCCAAACGTTTTATTTATTTTATACCACAGATGTGATGAGTCCACTTTTCTGCGGAGTCATTTAAGTGTGAACTTTCTGCGGTCTTAAATAGTTTAGATTCTACAGTTTCTATCTGGTTATGTCCCTTCTAGTTAACTGATCTCATGTCCATCTTGGAAAGATGTGCGGCTGCATTTAATCGGAACTAGTTTGTGTTTGTTTGCTTATTTAAACCACAGTTTCACACATCGAGAACATGCTCTGTGGGCTCAGTTGACTTTTGCTTTGTGGTCTTTTCTTCTTTCATGGAGGCGTTTTTCCTTCGTTCAGTGTCTCAGTAACAGAAAACTGTTATGTGATGAAAATCTAGAAAGTTTTTAACTTGTTTATTTCATGGCAGCTGAACATGAATCTCTGGAACTGGATCTGAAGTGTATTTAGCTCCGACAGCGACACATAAAAACTATGAAATCATTTCCAGTTTAGATTAAGATGCATGCTCAGTCAAATATTCAGCAGATTATATATCATGGTGGTGATCATGGCAGGATATTGGTACACTTATTATAAGGTCAGGTGTCAGAATATATTTTTATGTTCTTGTTTATCTAAAATAATCAGACACTCCCTGATATAACGGTGGGAGAAAGACTGTTTTTATTTTATTTGACTCCAAACCATTCAACACTACGTCCTGATTAATATCTTCTGATCATGACTGTAGGACATGAGAAAGAGGCGGGAGGGGGGTGTGGTGGTCAGCAACGTTTCCTCAAAGCAACAATGTTCCTGGTTTGATTCAGATTTAGTTTTATGTGGAGTTTCAATGTTCTGTCAGGGATCTCAGGCTCCCTGCTACAAAGCAAAGACATGGATGTTAATGGCTGCTTCTCCATTCTCTCTAGGAATGAGTGGAAGTCTGTCTCTCCAGATACACCTGTCCACAGTGTTCCCTACCTCTCATCTAATAACGCTCGGGGGGGTTCTGTGATACGACGAGTACAGCGTCTACAGTGATAAAACTCCTACTGGAGAATGCAGGAGTCTGTGTTTGGGAAACTGAGACAAAGAAAGCTGGAAATTCATCAGAACTGCTGCATCCTAAAGTCTTACTTGGCAGCGGTGAAACACACCTGCCTGCATGAGATACCGCTACACACACCTGTACAAGAGAGCTGATCCTACATAACAGCCAGAGGTCCAGGTCGTGTTGTTTTGGCAGAGAAGTTTCTGTCTATGTACAGTCCCAAATACTTGTTGAAAATGTATCATACTGGACTTCTGTTCATTGTGTTCTTCTGGGATGTTTATAGGAAGACCTTTCCAGAAAAGAGGCAGATCTCCTAAAATCCTTTAAGATGTTTGATTGCTGATGCAGTGGTCACTTTGTTTCCTAGATTCAAGGGTGGACTTTTAGCATTTGATGTTCTTCATTCCTAGGAGCAGCATGCATCTTTCTTCAGTGCCTTTATGTGTGCAAGTGGGAAACAGCTGACATCCGAAACTCTGAGAAATCTTTGAATGCTTTCCCTGCAGCCAGGAACTGCATTCTTCATGTGGGGAAAAAACAAACCACTGCCAAATCTCTCTTCGTCCCTGCTTCTCTGCGATGGACGGGCGGGTTCCTGATGATCATCAGGAGCACCCAGAAGAAAAGACCCACTGGGAAAATCTCACACCAATCCTGATGTAACACATCAGTTGCTGTGGAAGATTGTTTCTGTCGATGACAACAAGAAATGTTCCAGGAATTATTAAATATCAATGAGAAAAATCTGAATTCTGCTAGATAAACAGACAAAAATTAGCTGAAGAGATTCAGATCAAATGTTTTCATTCTGTTGAACAAGTTGAACTGATCACACATACAGAGAGAAACATGGAATTACATCTTTACAAATAATCAATGAGAAAAGTCAAAGTCATCAGATTAAAGATGAAAACGTCCAGAACCAGTTTAATGTTCAGACATTCAAACAAAAAGAAAAAAGTTTCATAGAAAATTCTACTTTTTCACATGTAAAGTCAAACATTTCCATACAGGATGAAGAAATAAAGATCTTGATGAATAATAAAACAAAAAGTCCTTTTAAGATGTGAAAAATCCATAATTAAACATGGAAGCATGTAAAAGTCCAAATGAAACAAAAACGCCGGGAGGATTTTCATTCAGCATCATGAGGCGACACTAACTGCAGCTGAAAACAGCATCCTGATACCCAGCATGAAGCTTCGACTGGAAACGTGGGTCCTGGAAGTAGTTCTGCTTCCGTCTTCACACACTGAAGAGGAAGAAGTTCCCTACAAGCATTCAGACCAGTTTCTCAATAAAAACAGGTTGAGAATGAACCATCCGTTCATCACCTTCTGGACCCAGATAAATGGAACCAGTCCCCAATCCAAACCCAGCATACAGAGGACGAGTGAAAGTGGTGGTGGAGGTGGATCAGGGCGTCAGAGGAGACGCTGTAGAAGGACACAGTCCCAGCAGGCTGGTCCACATACACTGCTACTCTGCTAGAGACAGAGGAAGGGACATCTGTGTCTCTGCCTTTGTCAGAGACTGAATAACCAAAATCACGATGGCATTTCAGACTCCAGCACTGACGGACTTTATCTCCAGACACAGACTCGCCTTCTGTCCTGCTGATTTCTCTGTAACTCACTGCTATGGAAACGACTCCTCTCCACTCCACCTCCCAGTAGCAGCGACCAGTCAGAACGTTTTCACACAGCAGCTGAGGATCAATAAATCTGTCTGGATGACCAGGATATGGCTGACAGGGAAAACCTGATGTTGCCTTCCTGTTGTTGTCAGACAGCCGAATGTATCTGTTCACTGTGTTGTTGACGTCGATGGTGAGTGGACAGGAATCTGATGGAGAGAACAAACACAATCCCGCTGCACTTATTGATCTATTGACACTTTGATGTGACTGATGGAAGAGAGATGGGACAGTGTGAGGATGGCTGAATGTGATGAATCCAGTGGAAACACACTTACACTTCCTCAGACCTGGTCTCAACCATGCTTCTCCAGCAGGCCACCCTGAAAGCAGAAAGGGGGGGGGGGGGTTAGAGCATGCTAACATGGACAAGCCGACGACTAAAAAGATCAATGTTCCTGATATCCAATCACATCTTTTACCAAATGGAGTAAATCAGAGATGGAAACCTTCATCAGCAAAGCTCTTTATTTCTTCTTGAACTGCAGGTGTGAGGAGAGCAACTTGCATCCTTTTTATGTGTGTAGCATCCTGCTATATTGTTTGTTCTCATTAAAGCCTCAGTATGTTTCTCCTTTTATATTCCTGTAAAATGTTTGTTGTCATGGTTGCACTTTGCTACGTTTTATCAGTCTGAACCATTCAGACGTTACTGCTCTGTACTGATATCTGTGTCAGTGAGTATCAGCCAATCTTTGTTTAACAGGAGCAGCCTGATCACCTAATTTTATCACAGCTTTGAACTTCATTTGCAGCAACTAGTGTCACCGAAACATATTTAGGCCTTCCACATTCACAAATAAGTTGGCCTAAATTTTCACAAAAAAAACCCAAAACCAAACCCAAATATTAGTTATTTCTCATGTCTTTCCTGGTTAGTGGCTGATTCATTACCAGATGTGTGTGAAACATTTGAAATCTCTCCTTAATGGCTGTTTATTTGCAAAGTTGTGTATTAAATTTTTTAGCATAATGTAGCATTCTTTGAGAATTGTCTTAGACTGGAAGGAATTAAAACGCATCCCAGTTCAGCTGTCTGGGATCACTGCCTGAAGAGAAAATGGTTAAATGTTTTGCATGCAACATTTGGCCTTTTGCAGTAATACTACAACAATGTGGAGATGCCTTCAGACCAAACATCCTGATGTCTCCATCAGTCCCAGTGCAGCCCACTGCTGCATCAAGCCAGCACTCTGCTTATTGGATGTACAGTAACTATATTCAGCATCAGAAACTCTTCATCCAAGATGTAATTGTTAATTCATTTTATTTATCACATATTTTCTTTTTAATTTATCTTTTTAGCAGCATTCCCCCTCCCCACTTTGTTTTTGTTGTTTCCGGACAGGGAGACCTAAACAACTGGTTGTTGACCAGATTGTAAAGGACTCACAACCCTTCACAGTGGTTGACGACAATAACAGTTTCAGGAATTTCCGAAGAAACTTGACCCAATCATGTTCTCCCATCCAGAAATACACTTTAGTTATGCTGAAGTCCATCCCGCCATGCTGACATCACTATAAATGAACTAATTTAGTTACAACAGACCAAACAACTCAGGACACATAAAAATGTTGCAGTTTATTGAGTTCAATATTTTGTAATGACATATTTTGGCCACTAGGTGTCACTGTGGTAGTGTGTTCCGAATGGTCGATTATTTTCTTTGAACAATCCTTCCAAATTATTCGACCTCATGAACGTTCCATTTCTGCCATCACTAGAATTATATAAAAAATGAACTAATGATACAGGCTAGGACATAAATTATGGCACCCTAGAAAAAACAGAAAATAATGTTACCAAACGGCCGTGTTAGTCCAAAGTCTATCCACTAATCGGCATCACAGGTGTCTACAATGATGTAATCAGTCAGTGGGTCTACACATAGGGCTACAGGTAGTCACTGTGCTGTTTGGTGACATGGTGTGTACCACACTCAACATGGACCAGAGGAAGCAAAGGAAAGAGTTGTCTCAGGAGATTAGAAAGAAAACTGTAGACAAGCATGTTCAAGGTAAAGACTATATAAGCATCTCCAAGCAGCTTGATGTTCCTGTGACTACAGCTGCACATATTCAGAAATCTAAGATCCATGGGACTGTAGCCAACCTCCCTGGACGTGGCTGCAGGAAGAAAATTGATGACAAATCAAAGAGAAGGATAATACAAACAGTAATAAAAGAGCCCAGAAAGACTAAAGAGATTAAAGGTGAACTTCAAGCTCCAGGAACATCAGTTTGAGATTGCACCATCTGTCGTTGTGTAAGCCAAAGCCGACTTACTGGGAGACGACCGAGGAGGACAGCAGTGTTAAAATAAATCATAAAGTCCGATTGGAATTTGCCAAACTGCATGTTGACAAGCCACAAAGTTTCTGGGAAAGTGTCCCACGGACAGATGAAACGGAAATGGAACTTTTTACCACAAAAGCTCCATGTTGATAGATGGAAAATGAAGCATATGAAGAAAAGAAGACTGTGTCTACTGTGACAGGAATTTTCCGAACAGAAATGTGATGGTCAGTGTCAGAAAGCTTGGTCTCAGTCGCAGGTCATGGGTCTTGCAAGGAAAGGCAAGTTTATTTCTATAGCACAATTCAACAACAGTGTGATTTAAAGTGCTTTAAAAAGACAATAAATATTAGAAAATAAAAAGCATAATTTTAAAAAAAGAAATAACATTAAATGAAGAAACATGCAGGTTTGGACTGGAAATGAATTTAAAACAACTGAATAAAAACTACTGAAATGCAGCTGAGAACAGGAGGGTCTTTAACCTAGAGTGTTTCAGCTGATCTGAGACTTCCTGGGAGTTTGTTCCTAAACTGAAAAAAAAACCTGAACCAGATGTTCTGAGGGGTCTGGTAGGTTCGTAATGGGCAGGAGGTCCTGAACCATTCAGAGCTTTATAGACCAGCAGCAGAACTTTAAAGTCTCTTCTCTGGCGAACAGGCAGCCAGTGTAAAGACCTCAGAACAGGACTGTTGTGGTCCACTTTCTTGGTTTTAGTGAGGAGCAGCAGAGTTCTGAATGAGCTGCAGGTGTGTAATAGATTTTTTAAGAAGACGTAAAAACACTGTTACAGTAATCAAGCCGACTAAAGATGAAAGCCTGGACAAGTTTTTCCACGTCCTGCTGTGTTTTTATGCTTAATATAGGACAGGATAGTAAGCTGACTTTGTTCTTGCCTTAATGTGTTTTTCAAAATTTAATCTGAGTCCATCACTATACCCAGATTTCTGGCCTGGTTGGTGGTTTTAAGGTGGATTGCAGGGGTAGGCAACTCCAGTCCTCGAGTGCCAAATCGATGGCTAATCAGCAGACTTTTGCAGAGTTTGATGTCAAGCTCTGCACAAGTCTGCTGATTAGCCATTGATTTGAATCAGGTGTGTTGCAGCAGAGAAACTCCTAACATTTGCAGGACAGTGGCACTCGAGGACTGGAGTTGCCTACTCCTGGTGTCCTCTTCCTTTCATTCACGTTTTGCTTTCGGCATGTTTGCGACATCACAACAGTCACTGACGATGTAAGTCACGATTATAGTGAGGTTGAAGAGAGTGTAGATGTAAATGACCTTTTCTGCAAACGTTGATTTGCTCCTGTATATGTTTACTCTCTTTAAAATGCCCGTTTTTTTGTTCTTAGCATGATCGGGAATTAACACTGTTCAGCTAGCTGAGTTGGTCTGATTTTAACTTGGATTTCTTTAAGTCTACATGTGTATGTTATGTGTATGTTCTGTCACGGCACTGATTATTATTATTTGCTTGATACTGATATTTTTATTTACGATGAAGTGTTTCATTAGAACACTGTTTAATTACCACAATATACATTGGTAAATTTGGTTTGTTTTTGTTAAATATTTCAGAAACTGCTTTGAAAATGAAAGGCACTGCTGAATCTACATGGTTCAACAGTAAACCTTAAACTCCATTGATGAATCACATGCTTTCTAATTGAAGCCCTGCAGTGGTCAGTTAGATAAAATGAGCATCAGCGGTTGTAATCCTCAACAGAAGGTCCTTTGAGCCGGAATTGACTGCTGCAGGATATGTCATCAGAGGAAGATACAGCGCCCCTTCCACATACTGATATAAGAGAGCGACATGTAAGGCACCAAAGCACCTAGAAGACTACATCCTTGCCTATCATCATCGTGGACTTGTCCTTTCTTCCCACACTGACAATGGAGAGAATGAGGAGCTGAGAGGAGCAGCAGCCGCGGCCGACAGAGGACAAGCAGATGCAGGTTTTCTTACCGATACCAGCAGAGCTTCATATAGTGGCAGTTCAGGTGATCCACTGAGCACCGCATCACTCAGACAACTTCTGGAATCCATATCCAGGAGTGAGAGGGAGGTAAAGGCCCAAAATAGCTCACGTCACCAATACACTCCGGCAATATGAATATCGACAATGTTGTAGCCAAGAGCTGCTGGAGCATATTACATTATTACTACAGGAGAAAGAGGAAACTATGGGTGTTTCTCAATTCAGAGTTTGCACACTTCCAAGTGCGCAGACTACGCAGGCAAAGAAGTGTTCTGCCAGTAAAATGGACGGCCTATTTGGCGTACCCATAAACCCATAGTGCGCTGGTCCTCCGTTGCCTGGCAACTCCATATGCCAAGTTTATCTAATTACTGATCCCATTCTTCCACAAAAAGACACAAAAATATTTTAAAATGACAGAAAATGGTGCCAGTAATTTGAATTAGATTTATTTTCCTTTTCCGTTGTGTCTGAATGACCAACATGAGGAGGAGGCGGCTTAGATGAGCTCTCCTCTGGCTGACATCGCATCCTGTCAAGCTGAAGTTAACTTCAGTGGAAAATAACCCTTGTTAGACACATATACAGTCGTCCTCATATGTATTCATACCCTCCCATTAAAGGAGAAAAACTGCTGCTTGGGAAATAAGATGAAACTGACAATAGTAATAATAAAGAAACAGCTATTATTGAAATAATAGCAACTGTGAATGCCCATTTATTGAACTATGCTGAATGATTGAAATGAAATTGTATAAGAAAGTATAAGACATTGAAAAAAGAAAAGCACTACTGATATTTTTTCTAAATGCCCCACATCAGGATTGAACCAATGAACTCCTGTATTGAAGCACATTGACTTACTCAATATACCACTAGTACTCTTAGTTGCACTTTTGAAAAAGCGTTTTGATTTTTTCCAATTGCCTTTTTTTGTGCAGGATTGCAAAAACATGTGCGAGGTTGAACTAAACTCCAGTAAAGATGTGACAGACGTTGTGCAATGTAAAAAACTTTTTTTTTTTAAAGTTGTTTAAGATTCATCAAAGTGTTGAAACGTTGCAGGGACCATTGTTGGAACAAATCCTTCATATTTAACTGTGACATTTGCAAATAAATTCCTTTGCCCCTTAAAGTGTGCAGCTGAGACCAATAGTTCACATTAAGCAGTCTGCAGAACCGCACGCCATCAAGCAACAGCCGACAAACGACAACAGAGCTGTATGTTAAATGCTGCATTTGAACACAGGTACAGGTACACATGTCTTGTATGTCTACCTGTGTACCGGTGCACAAAATGGACCAATTGCTGAGCTGACTTCTGTTTTGTCCAATCACTGGAGAGGATTTTAACATTTGGCAAAAATGTGAATAACTTGAAAAGTTTACAAGTTAGAAAGACCAAAAGTCATAGCACATATCTCCTGAATGAGCTGAACAGTTTGATATTTAAATGGTTGAAATGAGACAAACAGTGTAGGAGGAGTAGCCTGCCAAACATTTTGCAGGAAAGACAGTTGGGACGGGAAATTGATGAACCAGACACTGCAAACTGGTGCAGAGCTCTGAAACCTTGTTGAAGCAGTTTTCAGCTCATTATGCAAAAACTGACCAATCGCTGTGCTGAATTTCAAGCCGCATTTGGTTGGAAAGACTTTCATCCAACACAAGGCTGAATTAGTTTTTTTTTAGAAAAAGTTAAATATCTCAAAAACTACATAGATTTGAAACGACAAAAGTTGTAGCACACATCTCCCGAAGGAGCTGCAGGATTTGAGATGTGAACGATTGAAATGACCTGAATGGTGCAGGACTAGCAGCGCGGCAAAGTTTGGCGGAATAATAATAAAAATGGCCGAGCAGGATCTCAATTATGTGAATGACCCCATGTGCATTCACATTAATAAAAGTGTTATGAAAACCATGACATTATTTTCTTATTCTGGTTCAATAGAAAGATTTTTTAAAAAGCAAACCAGCATGATAAAATGACATGTTACATCAGTCAAACTAATATATATTTTTTTAAATGCTGTTTTGTTTTCACTCCAGTCAGGTGTTTTCTGTTCCTCCCAGTCAGACTTCTGCACCTGTTGACAGGTATTTTGTCCCACTGTTCATCAGAAAAATGCTATAATTTGTTCAGGACCAATTTGTTTTTTTCTTTAACTAAGTTAAATGACAAAACAGTGTCTTATATCACTGAATTATAATTTAGGACATTTTTAATGATTGTTCCTTATTTCAGTCTCCAGTTATCTGAGTGACTGTAATAAATTCAGTCTTTCCTTTAATGAAAAGGGACG
The DNA here is from genome assembly GCF_933228915.1 of Telmatherina bonti. NCBI lineage: Eukaryota > Metazoa > Chordata > Actinopteri > Atheriniformes > Telmatherinidae > Telmatherina > Telmatherina bonti. The sequence goes on from NC_136633.1 coordinate 5,482,820, forward strand.
AAGACATCTGAGGACGACTGGAATGAAATTCATTTGTGGTTATTGGACACAATGCCACTATCCTACCAGCTTGTCTGCTGGGACAAATATGTGTGTGTATATGCATAAAAATAAATAGTCTGGCTGGTGTGGCAGCACTCTGCTGCTCATTCTTTTCTATCAGGCGTATTGCAATTCTGGGATAGGAGAGGGTGCATAGGATACATCTCTTGTATCCTTTTAAGATAATCTGGAGCCAAACGAAGTGCAGATTTGAAGTGTGGACTCGAAGGAACCTTTGAAGTGAGAAAGCACTTGGCGCGCCACTATGATGCATGCAGCCGACAAATTCATACTTGGAACTGTGCAGATCCTGAATTGAGAAACACCCAATGTGAAGGGTTCCACACCCTCAATTCAACCACAGTCACCACTACGCCCCTTCAAACATCCACTCTCCAGAACATTCCCCATCAACTGGGAAGCGGGTGGATAATGAGCCTCCTACTGGAAGACACACGTCAGCAAATGTCACTTCAACCTTAGAAGAAAAAGCTGAACTTAGAGACTGTGTCCCTATAATAGCAGGTTATACATCCAAGCTCTCCAATGCACTCAAGTTCCCGTTAAGCATATCGTATGGGAGAGTGACACCAGCTTCACCTACGCAGCAGCCCATAAAGCCAGTTCCCCTGCCACCCCAGGTAACAGAGTTATATCACAGGGAGGACGCATTTACTTCCAGACGCCCACCTCAGCAGCTCTTAGCAACTACAGCCCTGTCTTACAACCCCACAGCTCCATATTATAGAGCACAAGCATCATCAAGCTATCCCCCATTGCAGTCCCTTTCAGTGCATAGTTTGCCTCAATATGCACCTTGGCCGTCAGCCTAGGTAGTGACTAACAAGCACCCAGTTGTTTCATCACAGTTACCAATAAGCAAGACTACAGCCCCACAGAACTTTGGCCTGCAACCATGCTCTATGTATGGTGTGCCCAAGCCTACAATCCCTGATTTCACTACAGATAGTGAAAAGGAGTTGGCTAACCTGAAGTGAGCCCTGGATAACCTGCATGAGCCCTATCCCGAACTGACTGAGAAATACAAATACCATGTTCTACTCGAACACCTCAAGTTCCCACAGGCACAAATGATTAATGCAGCGGTACCAACCAGAGAGACTTGGAAGTAATGGGAAAGGAAAAAATCACCTTCAAGGGCAAAAATCAAACTATATCAGTGTACCATGGTACAGAGTCTGTTCAACTGAGCAGCTCAAGCAAGGCCACAACAGCCGGAAGCAAGAAGCCACTGAAAGTACACTGTATCTTCTGTGACAGCAAAGAACATTATATCAACCGCTACCCCAGCATTAAAGTACAATCCACAGCAAAGATGGACAGGTGGATAACAGATGGTAAACGCTGCTGGAGGTGTGCACGTGCCCATACAACAGAGTCATGTAACCTCAAGAAACCTTGCAGTGAATGTGGTGACATCCATCTCCAAGTGCTCCACATTGTCGCTCAGTCCCGTTCTAACGACCTACAGTCCAGACACTCTGAGAGCAGAGTAGCACAGCCTGCAGCAACGTACTCCTCAAAGTGGTTCCCGTCCTCTTACACAGCAATTGAAATTTAGTAGAAACTCTTGCGTTTTTGGGTGGTGGGGCACAACGAACCATGATTTTACCAACAGCTGTCCAGCAGCTCGGGCTGAATGGGGAATCCGAGACCCTCGCCTTACGCACGGTACGGACAGATGTCACACACTTCCAAGGCTTGAAGGTTAACTTTGGAATCTCCCCCAAAGGCAACCCACGAAAGCGTTTCAAAGAGCAGGGAGCATATACCACAGCAGGTCTAGATCTAGTAGATCAAACCTATCCTGTACAGATGCTGCAGAAACTATGTCCGCACTTGCGAGGCATCCCAACGAAACATTCAACAAAGCACTAGTACTACTACCATTAGTACTACTTGGTTCAGATCATGCACCTCATGACAGCCAAAGAACCAACCCGCAGAGGATCCAGTCGTGGATCCACCCAGTTCTCCAGTCGTTGGAGTAACATTGTGGTCAACTGTATCAAATGCAACTCTGAGGTCCAGTAAAACTAAGAAATTTTTCAATCGTCTGTATACAAACATATGTCATTAATAACTTTGGTCAGAGTGGTCTCAGTGCTGTGGTGCTGTCTAAAACCTGACTGGAAGACATCATAGCTGCTGTTTGTGTTAAAAAATCATTTAGTTGATGAAAAACGGCTTTTTCAATAATCTTACTTAGAATTGGAAGTTCTGAGATTGGCCTATAGTTGGTCATTTGTGTCTTGTCTAGATAGTTCCTTTTTAGCTGATGCGCGATTACAGCTGTTTTCAGTGACTCTGGAAAGATGCCAGAAATTCACAATCTGTAACAGATCTGGCTCCATGAGTCTCCTTGAGAAAACCCTGTGGCCCGGATGTCCAAACAGCAAGAAAAGGAGTTCAGCTGATACAAGACATCCCCGAGATCTCTACTGTTAATGGGATTAAAATGTGTCATGATGTTTCAACTGGTTTTCAGTGGACACAGTATATTTCCTGAAACTGCTGATGATTAACTAATTGCTTGTCTAATACTCTGTTGCTTGAGATTACTTTTTTATATATTTTTTGAAGCATGGTTGAAAAGCAATATCTGAATTTCATTTGTCAAATATCACACAATGTGATATGCACATGATTTTAATGCTCGGCCAACCAACTTCAACTAGGGAATTAAGATGTGTGTATTATCTGGTAATTTGTTTTTCTTGTCTATATGTTTCAGTTACAAAATGGAAATTGCAAAATATAAGAATACATAACGATCTTCAGTGACAACAAGAAAAGCAAGCCTTGTATGGAGAACTTTAATATTTGCTGCTTTGTTCGTTTGCTATCTAACTTCACACAGGCATGTGTCGTGAGGACAGCACAAAACCTTTTCCTGTCAAAATGAAAATAGCTGAAGTTTTTCATTGCATAAAAGCAGGGAAAGGCACCACTTTACACGTCACAGGACATAGTTTTAGAAAATTATTCAATAACAGATCAGACATTTTCATAAACAACATAAATGATCCCTGAGAGTCCAGATGGAGTGAGAGCAAACTGTTCAACATTGCTGGCAGCAGAAGAATCAGTGGAAGAGGTCACAAATGCTGCAGATCAATTCAGTTAGAATATTGATAGAGCTCAACAAAGCTTTCCACACAATAACCATAATCAATAAGCCTGATGGGGTCATTGAGTGTGGTGCCGTTCCATTTTTATCATTAGTTTTGATATTTTCTACTTTTTATTATTACTTTTATTATAATCTCTCAAATGATAGTTTACTTAGCCTGTTGTACAGGGATCTTCAATCCTTGTCGCTGAGGGCCGGTGTCCTGCAGATTTTCCTAGTGTCCCTGCTAGGATACACACACACGTCTATATCTATCTATCTATCCATCCATCCATCCATCTATCTAATGTGCTGCTGCTATACCACAGCGTGTCTGACTGTGGCGCCGATCGTTCTGTTACTCTCCACTGTGGGGTGGAAAAAGGAGTGGCCCCGACCTGTCAGTCAGTTCCCTTTAGAAGTTGCCAGGCTCATGAGGCGATCATCATCACTCAAAATTTGCTCACTCCAGAGTATCCATGCACCATGTCCACCAGCAGGGACAGAGTCCATGTCCAACAGCCGAGACAGGTAGACCATGTCCACTAGGAGATACGCCGCTGTGCGGATTTACACATTGCGATGCATTTTATATTCCAACCATCACTTCATGTTCTGTACATCTGCAGGCGGAGGAAATACCCTGATCAGTTGATGATGAGCAATTTTGTACTGCAACCATGTCATTTAAATGGTAATTATTCATTTAGAACTTTATTATGCCAGCATACTGTATGACCTATTGATTGTGTGAACTGGCTTTCATAACATATACTTTTGAAACTTTTGAAACTTTGTTTCAAAACATATATTAGTGGGTAACATTCTTTTTAATAACATATCTGATTTAAATGTAGATTTTTTTGTGGTGGCGTAACAATATCAAATATGCATTTTCTTCAGTTTTTCAAATAATCTTAATGTACAACATTTTGTGTGAATGTTTATATTTGATTTTGCACAAATGTCTCAGATTTCACACCATTTCTTTGGCTTTGTTTTCCTGCAGTTGCTATTGCCATTACTCATTTCTCCGATTTTGAGCATATAGCAGGTCAGAGTTGGCGTGGAGGCCAGGATATTTTGATGCCAAGTTGTGTTTTTATAAATCTCAAAAGTTTACTATAATTAGTGTATGCAGGTTTCATGCGTGTGACAACTTTATAAATGAGGCCCCAGGTCTGATGTAGTCTATTTTTCCAAAAATTCTGTGGAATTGCCCTTTACAGATATTTTGACGTAAACGCTGACTACCACATTGTCATTGCTTCACTATTTTGGGGGATGTTGGACCTAGCTTACACAGTCAGAGGTGTTAATAATATTTAATTAGACAATAAGCGTTTGGAGTTGGGGTTTTGCAAAAGGTCAACTGACTATTTGTTAAATCCCGGTCTAACCGCCATCAACCAATCATATGTTAAGCAACAGTAATTAAGAAGGAAATGTCTGGCAAGCTTTCTTTTCGTGTTAGGGAAGCAGATACCCTCCCCACCTTTAAGACTAGACAAAAAGATAAGCTATAGGACTTATCTTTTTGATAAAAAAAAAAAAAAAGACAGACGGGGAAAAGTGGACATGTAGGGAAAAGAGGATGCTTAGTAATCCTCTGTAACTGTTCATTAAACACTCATATCCAGCTTGAAGTAGACAGACTGAGTGAAGCACAAACAAATGTCTGCAGATCTTCCTCCCCTGTCAGACACTGTGTGACTGCAGCAGCCTCTCCATACCTGAGTCTGTGTGGATCCTTCAGTGCAGCCATCAGCAGCTTCACCCCAGACTTTCCTGGATGGTTGTAACTCAGGTCCAGATGTTTCAGATGAGAGGGGTTGGAGGTCAGAGCTGAGGTCAGAGACGCATAGCCTTCCTTTGTGATCCGACATCCTGACAGGCTGCAGAAAACAACACGTATGACACAACTGCGCTGCTGAACATTTCTACACATCATTACAACAGAAGGGGCCAAATTCCTTTGCGTGAAATGGACCCAAAAGTAGCACAAGTGATTCTGGTAGGAAAAACAGTCTTAACACGCTGTCAGGAAATTGTTGCAGGGGAGTACAGCCAGAATGGAACCCAGGTCTGCCATGTGCCAGGCAAGCAAGAAACCACAGGACCAAGAGAGGAGACAGGAAATACAGGGGATCATGAGCACAGAAATACAAGTGCTTATGGGAATCCTCCTGGGAAGGGGTTTAGATGAGGGCTAGGTGCAGATTCAGATCATGGGTTAGACAAGAAAGCGGTGGTCAAAAGCAGATTAGGTCAATACCGGGATAGCAATCCTGGGATAAATGTTGAAGAGTCAGGCACGAAGGCTAAAACCATCTGGCAAAGAGTGGTGTGACGCTGCCTAATACTGACTTAACAGAAGCTGATGATGACACCTGCCAGGTTCATTTCCCTGCTGCAGATGACAGCAGCAGGTGAAGGAAGGGAAGCTGATGAGAAGTGTGGCTGAGCAGCAGGGCAGACTGTGACACTTTTGGATCTTGTCCAAAGGTAGCCGGGTTTTTGTAAAACTGAATATCTTCCCTCCTCCAGCCACTAAAACAAATGAATCCACACGACCTTGTTTATCAAAAACAAATCCATCCACATATATCGACATAAGCGTGTTGTTAAGCACATTCATAAGCCTATCAAACCTTTAGACTGCAGTAGCACCCTAATCCTATTAAATCAGAATAACTTTCCATTTCACAATGAGACAACGTATGCCTCCAACATGATATGGTTAGGTGGTGGAAAATAATTGTCCTTAATGTTGTCCTTTGGTGTTGGTAGTTTATGTGGAGCTGTGTTATGATGTGGTTGTTTGTTTTTTCCTTGGTTCAGGTTTCCTGTTTTATTTTGTAGTATTTCCTGTTTGGTTCCCTTGTTTGTTGTTTAGCTTTATTGATTTCCTGTTCATTGAGTTCACCTGGTCTTGTTTCAGTTCATTCCGTTCACCTGTGTCTCGTTTTGTTCTGTGTATTTATACCCCTCAGTTTCTTTCCTTGGTTGTTGGTTCATTTGTTAGTTTTGCCCTCATCTTGTCCCGGAATAAATCTGTCTGAGTTCTGCATACTGGCTTCCCTCATCTTTGCAATTGGGTCCACACCACATCCCTACCGCCCCGTGAGAGCTGTATCTGAGCTTGTAAAAACAAACACAAGTGCCTGGACAACAGAAAGCCATCACAGTTACAAGGACGTCCATGCTGGTCTAAATGTAAAAAAACCGTAATGTGTTCAGTAAGCAGTGTGCCTATGGTTTTGTTTTGAAATGGCCAGACCAGAAGTCTGGGCTGTGTTGTTGGTGAAAGTTTGACTGCACTAAATAATCAAAGACGCCAGTTCCACAGAACTTCTTTGTGTTCTTGTTTTTAATAATATAAAAGTATAGGTGCATGAACAAGACCCTTGGTTACATAAACAAAGTCACACATGTGATGTCATGGCATTTTCTGTTACAGACAGTCACGTTTAAAACCCCAAAACCCTGGTTATATAAATGTCCACATTCAGACGTGCAAACAGAGTATTCACACATCTTTACTTTGGTTGGATGTTCCTAAAATCATAGTTTGTGAACGCATAAATCTCTGTTTTGGTGCGGATGACAGGCCAAATCTGAGAGAAATATATTTGTTTGTGAGATACCTGCTACGTTTGGACAAGGCCTCAGATGTGCTTTTCTCCAACACTATGAATAATTTAAATGACTTGCTACCTGGTTTCTGCAGAACTGGGTGACTTGCAGATGAGGAAATTCAGTCATTTGACTGAGGTGTATTGGAGAAAAGACACATTTAAAAGTTGCAGACAAGGACTTAACTCGGGCCGTCCTGCTCTACAGTGTGCCATTCTGACAGAAATCTTCTTCACTACAGTCTACTTTTTATTTGTGTAACATTTAAATATAAATTACTTGAATATAAATAATGTTTGAATATAAATTATAATGATTAGATATAAATTATATTCTAAACCACAATGAAACAGACATAAAAACAACACCAAGCATAAAGAAGCAGCAGTTTTAATGAAACTGACGATTATCTGTGAAAATTACACCTGTTTAATTGGTTTTCTCTATTCTGTCATAATGTACAGAAGAAAACCTGGTTAAAATAAAACAGAGAAGAATGAGCTGGACAGAACTGGAGCTCCAGGGTGCTGAAGGGTGAAGTGATTTGTTTGCTGATTAGGGGAAAGTTCAAATAAAAGTAAAAGTAGTTGAATTTTAGATAATAAAATGAACATATTTTTTGGGATTGAACTAACCCTAGTGTTTTCAACATCTTATTCACCTAACCTTACAGCAGGGGGGAACCTTTGCACCCTTCCTAATAGTTTTCCATGTGTCCTTGTTCCAACACACCAGATTAAGATTCAGAATTACTGTGCAGATCTTGATAAGCTGTTGGATCCATTTGATATGAATCAGTTGGAGCATGGAATACATGGAACATGTATAGATGGAAAATATGAGGAATTCTGGCCCTTGAAGACCAGCTCTCCTCATGCCTTCCTTAACAGTTGTTTCTGTTCCTTGTGTGTCCAAATGAACAGCACAGTTGACGTGTGCATTTCTGGAGCCATTGCTTTCCAGCAGCATCCTCCAGCTGAGAAACCAGTATACAGCTGGTTATTGTGCCAAAGTGTGAAGTGTTAGATGTTGTTTTATGAGTTGCAACACTTGACACAACCTGTCAGCCCTTATTCCAGTTTCCAGTCCTCATTGACATTAATTAACTCAAGAACAATACCTTGCCTTTTCTTTTTAGCAAAACTGACTAAAACCTTTTGGAGTTTTTGTGTACTAAAACTATCACACATAGAAATGACTAAAATGTGATGAAAACAAACTAAAATGGCTGCTAAAACATCACTGCAAATAGTAATGTTATAGTTTCTCAAATAAACATGTTAACATGCAAAAAATAATCCTTCAAATGTGAAAAAAAAAAAACTATATAAATACAGGAGGAGCAGTTCTGTTCTGAACAGAACTGATGTGGCTGTGTTGGAGCTGCTTCAGCCTGATGGCTCAAGCAGAACCCGGTCAGACGTCCACTGCCCGGGTTTCTAAAATCAGCTTCAGCCACTGAAAATCTCCCATCAATCCACCTTTCATAACAACTCATTTTAAATAGTTTGATGAACCCTGACCTGATGGTTTCCAGTTTGCAGTGTGGACTCTTCAGCCCGCCAGACAACTTCTTCACTCCTGAATCCTGCAGGTCCAGTTCTGTCAGACTGGAGGACTGGGAGCTGAGAACTGAGGACAGAGTTTCACAGCTTCTCTCTGAGAGACCACACACACTCAGCCTGCAGAGAAAATACAAATAATATGCAATATAAAATGAATCATTTGTCACGTTGTCATTCTAATATTTTTAATTGGCTTTTTATGCTGCAAACAAATACAACATGATCAACACAGCCTCAAACACTGGTCATAGAATACATAGACAAAGCAGCAACATAAACATACATGTACTGAAACAGAACATGTATTAATAATGGCAATATAATATGGCATGATATGATATAGTGTGATGAGGTATGGTAGTGCAGTGTAGAATTTGTTCTCTATAATTAGATCAGATTTTTTTAATTAACCAAACATTCATCCGTGAAGTTGTTTCTAACCATATTTATCAGCATCACTCTATAATTGTTGGCTGTTATGAAATAAACTGTTCTGTATCAAACTACCCTTACCTGAGAGTTTCACTTAGTCCCATTCAGAGGTTTTGGTTTTGTTTTATTCCAAACAGACACAAAATAACACAAATTTGCTTTTTTGATAGTTTCTTTTGTTCTCCTGTTTTTTTTAGTTGTGTTTGAAACAAGGATTCAGCATCTGCATCTTCCGTGACTAAAACATGGGAGCAGACTTCACACTGAAGAACAGCAATAATATTTCATCATGGATCTATAAGAGCGCTCTACCTATACAGGACTTTAATCATTTAGTCAAAAGAAATTGTTTTCATGCATCTGCTGATGTGTGTTCAGACAGTTTTACACATTAATTTAAAGTTCATGATTTATTGTTGGGGTTCCATCAAGGTGTGTTAAATGTCCATTTTGAGTGTCTCATGTGGTGATTTGTATGTTTTTCTGAAACAGATGATGCTCATGAGGAGAAACTGAATCTGTGGATCACGTCTGATGTTGACAAAAAAAAAACAGCTCAGTCATGATTCAGTCATGACAGACTCTTACTGGCTCACCTCAACAAGCAAGTAAACACCTTTCAGGACCCATTCCAGTTTGCATATCGTAATGGACTTGGGGTTGAAGATGCCATCATATACCTGCTCCAGAGAGCACACTCTCATCTGGACCATTCAGGCAGCACTCTGAGGGTCATGTTCTTTCATTTCTCAGTGCTTTTATTACCATTCAGCCTGCTTTGTTATGTGAGAAGCTCCATAAATTCCAGGTGGATACCTCCACAACCACCTGGATCTATGACTACCTCACAAACAGACCCCAGTTTGTGAGACTGAAAGGTTGTGTGTCTGAGATGGAGGTCAGCAGCACTGGTGCACCACAAGGAACTGTACTCTGGCCATTCCTCTTCACTCTGTACACCTCAGACTTCCAGTACAACTCTGAGTCCTGTCATCTGCAGAAATACTCTGATGACTCTGCAGTTGTGGGGTGTATCAGGGATGGACAAGAAGCAGAGTACAGAGAACTGGTCAGTCAGTTTGTTAAATGGTGCGGTGACAATCATCTCATATTAAATAGCAGCAAAACAAAAGAGATGATTGTTGACTTCAGGAGGAAGAAGAATAAACAAAGCACTGTTTCCATCCTGGGAGAGGAGGTGGAGGTGGTGGAGGAATACAAGTATCTTGGAGTTCAGCTGGACAACAAACTGGACTGGAAATGCAACACTGACTACATCTACAAGAAAGGTCAGAGCAGACTGTACTTCTTAAGGAAGCTGAGATGGTTTCACGTCTGCACCAAGATGTTGCATATCTTCTAGAAGTCTGTTGTGGAGAGTGCAGTCAGCTTTGCAGCATCTGCTGGGGTAGTAGCATCAGAACCAGAGACTTGAAGAGAATCAACAAACTGATCCAGAAAGCTGCTTCTGTGCTTGGAGTAACTCTGGAGCCGCTGGAGCTGATTGTCCAAAGAAGAATGCTGCACAAGCTGATGAAGATGATGGAGGATTCTTCACACCCACAACACAGTGATGAAACAACAAAGTGTGTTCAGTGAGAGGCTTCTTCAGGTTCGATGTAAGACTGAAAGATACAGAAGATCATTCCTGCCAGCAGCCATCAGCCTCCAGAACAAGACCTCCTCTAGTTATTATTATATACTATAATATTGAATTTCCCTTTGGGGATTAATAAAGTATTTTTCATCTCATTTCATACATTCAACATGATCCATTGGCTGTTTTAGGCGAACAGTCTCTAGCTGAACCTGAGACTGCACACAGAGGAGGACATCCAGTAGCAGACTGGTGTCTCTGAACTGCTCCATGGACAGATTGAGGAAGTCTTCTGACCTGTCAGCAATAAGACTGTACAGTTCTCTAAAGGGGCAATGAGGAGGAGTGGGTGGGGGGTTATTAGGTAGTGTTAAACAGTAAAGTGGTACACATCTTTATAGTGAATAAAGTAAAGCAGACTGAATCTACATTTGTTACATTTTATTTTTCATGACATTGTTAATCTGTTTATGGGATCTACCCCTTTTTTGAGCCTTTATACATCCTTTCTTGTTTTATTTATTTACTTATTGTGTGAAGGCTTTATGGTGTGTCTGTGCAGCTGCTGCTCCCTATTTCCTTCTGGATCAATAAAGTTGATCTTGTCTTCAATATTCAATGGAGTGTATTTAAAAAATTTCAGAAAATGTTCAACAATATTTTATCAGAGAGACTGTATGCAGCTGAATCAGTGGAAAAACACACGAGAGCAGCATAGAAACCTGACCTGAGAGTTTCTAGGTTACAGGGTGGACTCTGCAGACCATCACACAGCCTCTTCACTCCTGAGTCCTGGACGCTAAAGTCCAGTTCCTTCAGTCTGGAGGACTGAGAGCTGAGAGCTGAGAACAGAGCTGAACATCCTTTACCTGAGAGGGAACAGCTGCTCAGTCTGAAGAGAAAATGGACAAGTACTAATCTGTAACATGATGTCATATAAAAGCATCTGAATGTTTCTACACATCCTGCTATATATGCACTTACAGAGCTTTGTTGGAGGCTTTCACCACTGGCAGCAATATTGTAAGAACCCACTCTGAAGGAGAGTACTTCTTCAGGTCAAACACATCCAGATCTTGTTCTGATGACAGTAGGATGAAGACCAGAGCTGACCACTGGGCAGGAGACAGTTTATCTGTAGAGAGACTTCCTGATTTCAGGAGCTGTTGGACCTTCTCCTCTAGAGAACCATCATTCAGTTCATTCAGACAGTGGAACAGATTGATGCTTCTCTCTGCAGACACATTCTCACTGATCTTCTTCTTGATGTACTGAACTGTTTCCTGATTGGTCTGTGAGTCACTTCCTGTTTGTGACATCAGGTCTTCTAGAAGTCTCTGGTTGCTCTGCAGTGAAAGACCCAGGAGGAAGCGGAGGAACAAGTCCAGGTGTCCATTGAAGCTAGATAAGACCTTATCCACAGCTATCTGATGGAACATGGTCTCAGATCTCTGGTAGGATGTTTCATTTTTTTTCCATCAGATTGACTCCAGTACTGATGAAGGTCAGATGGACATGAAGAGCAGCCAGAAACTCCTGAACACTCAGATGGACGAAGCTGAACACCTTCTCCTGGTACAGTCCCCTCTCCTCTCTAAAGATCTGGGTGAACACTCCTGAGTAAACTGAAGCTGCTGTGATGTCGATGCCACACTCTGTCAGGTCTGATTCATAGAAGATCAGGTTTCCTTTCTGCAGCTGATCAAAAGCCAGTTTTCCCAGAGACTCAATCATCCTTCTGCTCTCTGGACTCCAGACTGGATCTGTCTCAGCTCCTCCATCATACTTGACCTTCTTGACTTTGGTCTGAACCACCAGGAAGTGGATGTACATCTCAGTCAGGGTCTTGGGCAGCTCTCCTGCCTCTCTGGTTTTCAGAACTTCCTCCAGAACTGTAGCAGTGATCCAGCAGAAGACCGGGATGTGGCACATGATGTGGAGGCTTCGTGAGGTCTTGATGTGGGAGATGATCCTGCTGGTCTGTTTTTTTATCTCTGAACCTCTTCCTGAAGTACTCCTCCTTCTGTGGGTCAGTGAACCCTCTGATCTCTGTCGCCATGCCAACACAGTCAGGAGGGATCTGATTGGCTGCTGCAGGTCGTGTGGTTATCCAGATACAAGCAGATGGAAGCAGGTTCCCCCTGATGAGGTTTATCAGCAGTACATCCACTGAGGTGGACTTTCTAGGGTCAGTTAGGACTTCAGTTTTATGGAAGTCCAGAGGAAGTCGACACTCATCCAGACCATCAAAGATGAAGACAACCTGGAAGTCTTCAAAGCTGCAGATTTCTTTGGTTTCAGTAAAGAAGTGATGAACAAGTTCCACCAAGCTGAACTTTCTCTCTTCCAGCACATTCAGCTCTCTGAAAGTGAATGGAAATGTGAACTGGATGTCCTGGTTGGCTTTGTCTTCAGCCCAGTCCAGAGTGAACTTCTGTGTTAAGACAGTTTTCCCGATGCCAGCCACTCCCTTTGTCATCACTGTTCTGATTGGTTCATCTCTTCCAGGTGGGAGTTTAAAGATGTCTTCTAGTCTGATGGTTGTTTCTGGTCTGTCTGGATTCCTGAAGGTTGTTTCAATCTGTCTGACCTCATGTTCATCATTGACCCCCGCAGCCCCTCCCTCTGTGATGTAGAGCTCTGTGTAGATCTGATTCAGAACAGCTTTCTCTCTGGCTACTGCAATTCCTTCACAGAAACTCTCAAATCTCTTCTTCAGAGCAGATTTTAGTTGAGGCTGACACTTTTGCAAAGCCCCTGAAAAGCAAAGCAACAATTCAGAACATTTATTCTGTCATTGAGCATTTCAGAAACAAAACAACAACTTCACTGTTGTTGGTCAAATGCAGGTTTTTTTGTTACAATTGGGTGTGGATAGTTAATAAGAGGAAGTCTATCAAAGAAATCTGATGATTGACTGGAAATTGTAGACAAGGATTTTTCTAATATCTACATTTCAGATGTAGATGAGTCTGATCAGATATGAAAGACTGGGGTAACGGGTGAAATGTCTAAACGATGACCTTGGCATGAGCTGATTTTTTCAATTGAGTCATTATTTTGTTACCTTACTGAATGCTTATTTTTATAATCCTGCTTGCTTGTATGTAGTTCATATAATGTGTCAAAAAAGCTGAAAGTAAGTTAAAATTTTGTTATGCTTAAAAGAATGTCTGTAGGATGTTGCAAGATGTGTTGTTTGTGTCAAAGAAAGACGGGTCTCTTCGTCCTTGCATAGATTACCATAGGTTGAATGCCATAACCATTAAAAACAAGTATCCACTGCCTCTTTTGGAATCCGCCTTCAACTCCCTCCACGGTTCTGAGATGTTCACTAAACTGGACCTGCGCAAGGCTCATCTCATTCGGATAAAAGAGGGGGATGAGTGGATGACTGCCTTCAAGACACCTCTGGGACATATTGAATACTGGGTTATGCCTTTTGGGCTCTGTAAAGCCCCCGCTGTTTTCCAGGCGTTGGTGACAACGTACTAAGAGATTTTCTTAATTGCTTAATCTTCGTTTACCTAGATGACATCCTCATTTTCTCCCAATATCATTCAGAACATGTCCTACACATCCGTCAGATCCTTCAGAGACTACTGGAAAACCAGTTATTTAAACTGAGAAATGTGTGTGTGTGTGTGTGTGTGTTTTTTTCTTCCCCTCCACAAGGACACAATATCTTTTCTCGGTTATATCTTTGAGTGTTCAACCTAGTTCAAACTTGCACATGTTTTTGCAATCCCGCTGGATGTGAAAAAAAAAGACATTCCCATGCTAATTGAAAAAATGTCAACACTTTTTCCTACAGGCAATCAAGAGTGCAAGAGGTATGGTGAGTTAAGTCAGTGTGCTTCAATGCAGGTGTTCATGGGTTCAAATCCTAATTTGGGCCAACTGGTAAAAATGTCAGTTGTGCTTTTTCTTTTCTATTTCTTATACTTATGCAATTTTATTTCAGTCATTCAGTATAGTTCAATAAATGGGCATTTACATTTGCTATTATTTCAATCATAGCTGGTTCTAGTTATTATTATTATTCCGCCAATTTTTGCCGTACTACTACTCCTGCACTGTCAAGTGCACAAGTCACTTCAATCATTCAGATGTTAAATTGTGTCACGGTGCACAATGATACAGCAGTCTGCAGCTCATTATGCAATAAATCGACCAATTGAGTTGAATTTCTTGATTGACTTGATGTTACAAGGTTACACCCCCTTTTTTGAAGAAAACATTGCAAAAACTCTGAGCCGAAATGAACTATGCTAATTTTTATAGTAACAAACAGACCCTGCTAGTTGAAGAACACAGCTAGGAGCAATCATCTAACTTGACACATTATGAATGTAAACAGGTTCAATACAAGTAAAATTCCACCATGAATTTATGTAAAAGTTGTTGGATTTTAAGAAGTACAAGCAAGATTTACATTAAGAAACCTCTCTATGTGCACAGGACTGTTGTAAAACTCTGCCAAACCAGTTATAAAATGGAAGTTGTTAGTATTTATATGGCTGCCATGTACCGGCCACTGGAAACTCGTGCAGAGCTCTGAACCCTGTTGAAGCAATTTCCAGCTCATTATGCAAAAACTGACCATTAGCTGAGCTGCAATTTTTCAGTGTCCAATCCGCATTGGTTTGAAGGGCTTTCAGCCAATCAATAGCCTGAATTTATTTTTACAAAATGCTAAATATCTCAAAATCTACACAAGTTTGCCATGACAAAAGTCATAGCTTCATTCTCATGAATGTACCGAAGAGTTTAATATTTGATAGGCTGAAGTGGCACAAATGCGATGAATTGCATTCACACTGATTAAGTTGTTTCTAAAATGCTTCAAATAAAACACTTATCTTTCCTGCAAAATGTTTGAAATGCCACTCCTCCTATACCTTTTGCCTCACTTTAACCATTCAAATGTCAAACTCTTCAGCTCATTCAGGAGATATGTGATATGACTTTTGGTCTTTGAAACATGTAAAAGTTATCAGGTTTTTGTCAAATTTGCAAATCATTTCATGATTGGACAAATCAGAAAATGCAGCTCAGCGATTGGTCCGCTTTTAGCACTGGTACACAAGAACGCATTAGTGTACAAGGGATGGGGATATGCCAGACGGTGCACATAGAGTTCTGCATACTGTTCCATTAAAGTGCTTAGATTTCACTACAGGTATCGCAGTTGAAATGGGGATAGTCTGCACATGTTGCATAATGTGCAATGCCTGTTTTGAAGAGTTGTACAACTAAAACAATGCATTGCTTCAAGTTAAAGAAAAAACTCTGGGCAATTACAGTGACACAATAATTTTTTTTTTGTTAAAATGCTTAAAATGAAACAAAGTTGTTTTTCCTGCGAAATATTTGAAACGCTAAACCTTTAGTTTCACTTTAACCATTCAAACATCAAACTCTTCATCCAATTCAGGAGATTTGTGCTATGACTTTTGGTCTTTGTAACATTTGAACTTTTCCAAGTTATTCAAGTTTTTGTCAATTTTTAAAATCCATTCCTGTGCATTCCTCAGCAATTGGTCCATTTTCTACACTGGTACACAGGTACGCATTGGTATACATGGGACGGGTTCAAATCCAGTCTTGAACATTGCACACTGTAATGGTTTATCAGTTTTTCACACAGAGTGCTGTGGACTGATTTGATCAAAGATCTTTGACTTTGTTTATGGCTGAAATCTGTTCAATTAAAGTGTGGACTATCTGCACAAATATGATAAATCCTGTTCAATGTCTGTCCTCAAAAGTTGTGCAATTAATACATAGGGTCAGTTCAAGACAAAAAAAAAAAAAACAAAAAAAAAAAAAAAAAACCTGCAGAAGTGACAGTTAAATATTACAGTTTTGCTGTCAAAGTGCTTCAAATGAAACAATAAAGTCTTTAATTGATTACACAAGCAGTTCTAAATGATTTTCTGCAATGATTGATGTAGTTTAACTACTGACTTTAGAATTTTAGTTGTATTTATAAACTATTTAAAATAATCTTTGGCATCTTGACAGCAGTTCAACCTTCACATCTTTTTGCAATTCTGCTGATGACACACTGGTGGCAAAGGCAATCCCATACCAATGGCAAAAACAGTAGCGCACCTGCCAGGTTGTGCAGAACAACTGTGGTGGCATACTGGTAAAATGAATTGCCCCTCATTCAGAAGGTTGTGAGTTCAAATCCAGGAATGGAATTTCATAAATCATATCAGATGGTTGTACTTCTTGTCCGTATGCTGATCTATGTCTAACAGATCTTGTGTGCTACTTCAGACATTTAAATCGTAAGCTCTTTTTCTGATTACATGTTGCAGGAATTGTAAAAAAAAGAAAAAAAAACATTCCAATGATAAAAAATTTAGATGATTCTGCCAAGGCACCGTGGAGAGCTGTGTTGGTGTACTGGTTAAAGAAATGGGCTCTTGTTCATCGGTTCAAATCATGATGCATTACTGCGATAAATTAAGTGTCATAGTTGTGCTGCTTCTGCAAATAGTAATGCAATTGCATATCAATCATACAACATAGAAGGGCATTCACATTTGCGCTTCTTCAAGAAGAGAACTTTTCTAGTTATTATTATCATCATTATCATCATTATTAAATAAATTAATAAATAGATAATTGGCACAGACTTATAGAAAAGAACAGCATTATTGATAAATGACTCATTTTGTTCCAAATGGTAAAAATTCAGATCTGTAAATGATTTTGTTCCTGATCTAAATGGTGTAAACTATTCAGTTGCTCGTCAAATATAGTAATCTTTAAATACAGATCAATATAAAAACCATTACACTGCAGCAGTTTAAACAAAACTAGCAAGGAAACATTACAGAAATACATGGCCTTACCTTGCTGAGTAATTACTCTCGAGGACTCAAGCAGCTGAGCGTAAAGACTGCGGTCTATGTTTAGAAGATGAGTCAACATCTTTCTGCAGGCTTCATCCCCTTTACCTATCACATTGTTGATGACGGCACGGGCCTTATCTGCTGTGGGGTTCTTTTCCTCAAATATTGCACTTATCTCACCAGCATTGAAAACCTGGTCTTCTTGAAGACAAGAGCTGTTTCAGGATTTCTAATGAAACCCTCCCCACAAACTCACGCCGAATCTTCTTCACTTTCTTCTCTACAGGAAGAAGAAAAAAATAGAACATTTATCACTCAGACTTTCAATGTACATTTGCATAATTAGTTTAATTCACAACAGGACATGGCTCATATCTTTGTCCTTTCATTTCAACAGTCTTAGTCTTTGACACCTAAAATAGGATGAGCACATTTATTTGAGATCTTAAAAGTAGTTGCTACCTTGACAATATCTGCATTTTGTGTTTTAAAAATTCAGGATCCTGAATATGTCTGTAATCCAAATAACTCTACATTGTTTAAATTCTGCCTGGTTTGTGTAAAACAGCAGTCATAATGTTTTTTAAAAATGCTGAGTAAGGCTTTTAATAAACATTTAGTTAGCTTTCTAAAAGTAATGTAAATGTGTCTGTGATGGATGCATAAAAAGTAGTGGGCAAGGCTCTGAGAACTGTACAACAACAGCAGTCCAGGAGAGTAAAAGCAGTCTGGTTTGGACTGGTGTGATTGTGATTGTTATCTTTTATGCTGGTTCTGTAGAAACCCTGCTTGCCTGTCTTTGTCTCAGGCCTCCAGTGTGCCCTTCCTTTCCCATTCCAGGTGTCGCTGGTTGAAGGTCCTGTTTTGCTCAGAGCACAGCAGGATGATGGCGTGGAGTGATCTTCACCCACCACCAGCAGTCCGATCATGGGCTTGATTTTCTCTGCCTTGTCCACCCCACGTCTTTGCTTATACCTGTCAAGCTTGTCCCTCGGGATGTGGGGGGTTTGCAGTACTTTATAGTATCGCAAAACAATGCACAAGGCTACCCTTCTCTTCGTCACTTCTCATGCATCATTTTAATCTACTGTACTAAAAGCTCATCTCATCCTGCCAGCTATTTACTGATCACCTAAATATAATAATGACTTCTTAATATTTTCTGACTTTGTTCCCCCGTCACCAAACACACATCAGTCAGGGGATTTCAGAATTCAGATGGACAACAGTTTCACAACAGACCTCACATCCTGCCTTGGCAGATTTGGTTTTAATCAGTTTATTAGTTCTTCACCCATTCAAAGGACACATTCTGGACTCATCTGCTGCACTGGTGTAATATAACTGAACTATCAGTTTACCCTCTCAGACTGTAAGCTGGTATTCAGTGTAAACCTCAATAAAAAAAAAGAAAAGGTAATCACTATTATACGTACACAAATGTCTAGAACATCAGTCTGGAAACTGCTTTGACTGAAAAAACCCTCTCTCTGCTGCACCACAACTCAATCTCACCATAAACTAAATAACCTCCTGGTAACAGTAGCTCCACTGGAAAAACTGGTCCATTACTTTCACCTGCTCTGCCACCTGGGACACTCCAAAACTCCATATGTTCAAATCCAAAAAATGTCGAATGAAATGCCTTCCAAGGAAACCTGGACTCACTCACAAAAACTTGTACCACAACCATCAGCATTCATTAATAATTTCATTAATAAATTTTAGTGTTCAACTGAAATTTAAATGGGATGCTGTAAAATCTTTGGCCACAAGGAGCGCAAAACCTGTAAGTTCCCACATGCCACACAAAACTGTTGTGAAATTAAACAGCCTCCATCTGTGACAGCCCCCCCCCCCAAAAAAAAAAAAAACCCCAGAAAAAACCTGCTTGCATAAAGCAAAATCTTCCTCAAAAACTGGACTATAAATAATAGTTTTAAGTATCAAATGAAGTAGTAACTTTGGCACAATCTTGTCAGTTACTTATTGTTAGGAAAATGTCTGCATGAGCATTTAGCTTATGGGACATTTCAGTAATACTGCTTCCTTTCAAACAATGTATGACAACCATAAAACTAGACCCGGCGAGTTGCTAATCATCCTGTTCTGCTTTCATATTCACGTGATTTATAGGAAATACATTTATTGCCTGCAACCCAGCCCAACTTGTGCAAAATGTTTAAGGAGTCACATTAGCTTTGGTCCGTAGCTGATTAGGGCACTTGCTGTCACTGAATAAACACTGGCTGAAAGATGTGAAAAGATTTATCACAATTTGCTATGTTTGAACAACAGGCAAAGTACCGTGGCCCTGAAGTGTCAGAGCACAAAAATTGTGTTGTGGCTAGGGGCTCCAAAACAAAGTGAATCTCCATTGACTCCCATGTTAAAAAGACCAACTTCAGAGCAGAAATAAACATGTTTACAGCAGAAATAAACATGTTTACAGCAGGAATAAACATGTTTACAGCAGGAATAAACATGTTTACAGCAGAAATAAACATGTTTACAGCAGAAATAAACATGTTTACAGCAGGAATAAACATGTTTACAGCAGAAATAAACATGTTTACAGCAGGAATAAACAAGTTCACAGCCTGGTACAAAATTCCATTTTAGGTTTAATAGCACAGGTTCACTTTCATGACAACTGTGCGGGGAGAGAATTTTTTTTAACTCCTTTGTTTAGAAGTAATTTCATATTGAAGTCTGACATATTTAGGGGCGTGTCCTTTTAATTGACAGGTAACTGATATCCTGCTGGAAGAAGGAGGAATGTAGAACCGCAGTGTTTAGTCGGTTAATAACGTGATTTAGCTTTACCCCGCTTACCTCTGTTAGCTGGTTAGCTCCTGTAAGCTCCAGGTTAGCTCGGTTAGCTCTTAGCAACACGCAGGTCGGAGATCGCTCAGTGTCAATTATCCACCTCCACACTCACAACCCCCCTCTCAGCTCCACCTCTTTGCCCATTTTTGTATTTTCCAGGAAAGAAGACATGAGTGATGCTGTGCTCTTGTACCTGGTTTTTATGGGTGTTTTATCTATTTTCCTGTGATGATGGTGAGTTTGGATCAAGGGCGCAGCGGACTCAGGGGTACATCGGGAACATGTCCCTTGTGCTTCCTTCATCTCTGCCCGCTGTTCCCCACACTTTTTACATTACAACCACTTAATTCATTTTTACATGTTGAAACAGGTTTAGGCTAAAAAGGAACATGGTGTGTAAACAGAGAAGGGCTATCTTTGGTGTGATTCACATCTTCATGTTCAGCAAACCAACTAAGAGACAAATAGCTTTTGCCAGTTTCTTCCAAACAAACTGTGAGATGATTCATGCTGTTGAATGTAGATGCGGTTTAGCTAAAACAGATGTTCTATATTGTATATTATATATAATGTTGCCTGTGTGGACTTTAAAGTTTATATTTTGATAGTTTATCATTTTAAAGACCTAAAGTTGGACCCCCTGTGCTGTGCTGTTTGTGGTTATGTAGTTCTTTAGCTGGATAGGTGCATCTGCATGCGAGAGGATTATAAATAACTCTGTAGACCTCTAAGCAATTTGTCCCCCGAACTTCTAAAATGATGGCTACACCCCTGGTTTGGCTGTGCAACAGAACCTTTAGTAAAACATGCTTATTTGTTATGTGACCTGTAGGTGGGCTGTCCCTGCCCTACAAGGACTTTGATTGGTCAGGTAGGGCTTCATGTGGTCTGACTCCTACCTGGTGAAAGTTCTGGATCTGTCTGGATCAGAGGGTCTTCTGTCGATGTCTCCTTCTCTTTTCTGAAAATCATTATGAATTAGAGTCACATTACTCATGCAGAAAAGCTTACCAGTTCTCTTCTTCTTTAGTTCCAGTTTGGGATTCAGTGTATTTAGACTTAGACTTTATTGTCCCCAAAGGGAAATTCTTTTCCACGTACACAGCACATGTTTGACAACAAAAAGGACAATGACAACAGACCACAGAAACAACATACAAATACAATGAACAGAGTACACTCAGCGCCCCCTGCTGTTTAGAAATGTTATGACTGAGGGGATCAGGCTTTTTCCCAACCGAGCCTTTTTGCACCTGAGCGCCCTGTACCTCCGTCCTGAAGGAAGAGGGGTGAGTTGTCCATGAAGGGGGTGTGTGGCGTCCTGCTCCATGGAAAGTGCAAAGCGTCCAATGGCTCTGTTGTTAAGCTCTGTAAGGCTTGGTGTGGGGAGTCCTATGATTTTTGCTGCAGTGTTGGTTACCTTTATGAGTTTAGTCCGGTTCTTAACAGTCAACAAATTGAAAAAGCAAGTTGAACAGTACAGAATAACAGGCTGGATAATGGACTGATATAACCGTAGGAGTAGAGGTGGAGAAACATAGAGTCCTTTCAGTTTCCGGATTATTGATAGTCGTTGTTGGCTTCGTTTTTGAATGTCCATAATATGCTGATCAAATGTTAGTGAACTGTCTATTGTTACTCCAAGATATTTAAAACTGTCCACGATTTCAACTGTTTGATTGTCAATGGCAATGGGTTGCTGTGGTGAAGTAGAGCTGAATATGAGTTCCTTTGTTTTATTGACATTGAGGTACAGATGGTTGTCTGTGCACCATTTGGTGAAGTGTATGACAGTGTTGTTATAGTCCAAGTCCATGGTGGAGTTATTGTCCTTAAGTAATGCGAGAATGGCAGTATCATCTGAGTATTTAAAGTACTTGATGTGAGGTGAAGGACTGATGTTGTCATTTGTGTAAAGTGTGTAAAGGAAAGGACTAAGTACACACCCCTGCGGTGCTCCGGTGTTGATGGTGAGGGCAGATGATGTTGTAGAACCCAACCGTACGACCTGCTGCCTGTTGCTCAGGAAGTTATGAAGGAGATGAATCATTCTGGTGGGAATATTAAGGTGGTGCAACTTCTGGATCATCAGGTGCCTCTGGATGGAGTTAAAAGCTGAGCTGCAGGGCCTATGCTGTGATCTGAGCCTGTTCTGGCTTTATGGTGAGTGGGAGTCTTTCTGAAGCTTTGTTTTAAAACCTGACTGCAGCTTATTTGTGACTTTTAGAAGGTTTTGGACTCCAGATCTGAGAAAGGTCCTGTCCACAGCTCCTCAATCAACCAAACAATAAAACTTTATTTGTAGAGCACTTTCACATACCTCAAAGTAACCAAAGTGCTGTACAGGTAAAATAACATAAATCAACATTAAAAGCACTAAAATAAAGACAACATAATAGTTAAAAGACAAAATAAGACAGAAAAGACCTAGTGCTCCTGCTCTCCAGAGTTAAAAACCAACATAAAAAGATGAGTTTTCAAAAGAGATTTAAAACCACTTAAAGTCCCAGTTGACCCCACTGAAAGAGGGAGACGGTTCCAGAGTTTGGGGGCTCCTGGAGAAAAAGCTCTGTCTCCTCGAGTCACGAGTCGAGTCCTCGGGATGACTAGATAACTAACTAACTATCCAAAAAATCCAATTTTATTAGGCAACATTTACATAATTATTGGTCTAATTGTCTTCAGGTTGTTAACTGATGTTTTTTTATAAGCCCAGGGATCTGTCCATGACTTTACGCAACCCAGTCTCGCTCCAGGTTGTGTAATACCTTTCTGTTTGTCCACCTTACAAAACATAGCCGTTGCACAAAAAGGCTTCTGAAGCTGTAGCATGGCTATGTTTCATTTTCCTAGTAACTTTTACAGGCATGCTTTACGTCACATGACTTCAGAGTTTCTCCTGGTATAAATAAAAACACCACACACCATGTAAGTTTAGCAAGTAGAGAGACAGATTGTTGGTCAACTGTAACAGCATGGGGGTACTTCCGGTTGGCACAGGGTAATGTGAAGACGTATTCTGAGCATAGACTGTATATAAAAAGATGGACGGAGCCTCTGGTGGTTAAAAGTGAAGCTGTGAAGTGCATAAAACTGCAGTTCCCCCTTCATCCACCAGGGGCTGCAAAACAGAGCAAATCCCCATAGACTCCCATGTTAAAAAGACCAACTTCACAGCAGGAATAAACATGTTTGCAGCAGAAATAAACATGTTTACAGCAGAAATAAACATGTTTACAGCAGAAATCAACATGTTTACAGCAGAAATAAACACGTTTACAGCAGAAATAAACATGTTTGCAGCAGAAATAAACATGTTTACAGCAGAAATCAACATGTTTACAGCAGAAATAAACACGTTTACAGCAGGAATAAACCTGTTTACAGCAGAAATAAACATGTTTACAGCAGGAAGAAACATGTTTACAGCAGGAAGAAACATGTTTACAGCAGAAATAAACACGTTTACAGCAGAAATAAACATGTTTACAGCAGAAATAAACACGTTTACAGCAGAAATAAACACGTTTACAGCAGAAATAAACATGTTTACAGCAGGAAGAAACATGTTTACAGCAGGAAGAAACATGTTTACAGCAGGAAGAAACATGTTTACAGCAGGAATAAACATGTTCACAGCAGAAATAAACCTGTTTACAGCAGAAATAAACATGTTTACAGCAGGAATAAACATGTTTACAGCAGGAATAAACCTGTTTACAGCAGAAATAAACATGTTTACAGCAGGAAGAAACATGTTTACAGCAGGAATAAACATGTTCACAGCAGAAATAAACCTGTTTACAGCAGAAATAAACATGTTTACAGCAGGAAGAAACATGTTTACAGCAGGAATAAACATGTTTACAGCAGAAATAAACATGTTTACAGCAGGAAGAAACATGTTTACAGCAGGAATAAACCTGTTTACAGCAGAAATAAACATGTTTACAGCAGAAATAAACATGTTTACAGCAGGAAGAAACATGTTTACAGCAGGAATAAACATGTTCACAGCAGAAATAAACATGTTTACAGCAGGAAGAAACATGTTTACAGCAGGAAGAAACATGTTTACAGCAGGAATAAACATGTTTACAGCAGGAAGAAACATGTTCACAGCAGAAATAAACCTGTTTACAGCAGAAATAAACATGTTTACAGCAGGAAGAAACATGTTTACAGCAGGAATAAACATGTTTACAGCAGGAAGAAACATGTTTACAGCAGAAATAAACATGTTTACAGCAGGAATAAACATGTTTACAGCAGAAATAAACATGTTTACAGCAGGAAGAAACATGTTTACAGCAGAAATAAACATGTTTACAGCAGGAAGAAACATGTTTACAGCAGGAATAAACATGTTTACAGCAGGAATAAACATGTTCACAGCAGAAATAAACCTGTTTACAGCAGAAATAAACATGTTTACAGCAGGAAGAAACATGTTTACAGCAGGAATAAACATGTTTACAGCAGGAAGAAACATGTTTACAGCAGAAATAAACATGTTTACAGCAGGAATAAACATGTTTACAGCAGAAATAAACATGTTTACAGCAGGAAGAAACATGTTTACAGCAGAAATAAACATGTTTACAGCAGGAATAAACATGTTTACAGCCTGGTTCAAAAACCCATTTTAGGTATAACAGGTCAGGTTTACCTTCATGACAACTGTGGGACGAGTTAATTTTTTTTTTTTTTTTTAACTCGCCCGTTTAAAAGTAATTTAGGAACCGCCCACCGAGCTTCAGTTCAGCTCTTCAGAAACCTACGGGTGACGTCACTGAGGCTCCGCCCATCTTTTTTTTTTTATATAGTCTGTGATTCTAAACTATGCACCTTTGGGGACTTTGGAAAAAAATCCATTGACATTATAACTTAAGGGCAAGATGTACCCAAACTTGATCATTTGTTTTCCAGTTATGTGAGAAGGTAGTTATTTTTCAATGATCAACGTTAAAAACAAAATGCCTGAAAACCAAAGTGGATAGAGCACTAAGACCCAAGAAGCTAATGCTAATGCTAGTGCTCACCGGACAATATTGTCCGCAATACTTACACTTCAGAATGAGATCATGGACATAGTTGCAAACACGGCGTCTGCCCACCAAATTCGCAGTCTACAAGACATTGCAGAGAGAATGAAAATCTAGCCTAGAAACTAAGCTTCCTGAATTAGGTGTATTTTTCTTAAAATAATTTATTTTTACATATTTCATTATTGATTTTTATTTGTCCTGTGCTGTCGAACGTTTTGTCTGTCATATGTGCTTTGCCATTCTTTTGCTCTATTAGTTAAAGTTATGTGTGCATTTGATTTGATGAGGGGAGTAGGTCCCTCCTTACTCAGACAACGTATCAGCACAGATTGAGGGAGGGTAAGCAAGCGCATGCGGGCTGCGATGAAAAATGTTGTCTAGACTGAAATAGAATTTCCTTTTAACAGCTTTTGGTTCAGGTGGAGAAAAAGGAATGAATAATATGACCATGGGTTGTTAAAGCCCGGGTAGGTAATGTTTGGGAGCTAGCAAGATGTAAAAGTGGCGCCCTGTCTTGGCTCCTCCCCTCTGGTTTTGCTCCTTGTGTGATCCAAGGCTTTTTTCTTACTCCGCCAAGGAGCGTATGTTTTTACTGGTGTTTATCTGTTTGTGTTCAAGATAACTCAAAAAGTTATGGATGGATTTTAATCAAACTTTTTTTTGGAGTTGTTGGAAATGTGAAAAGTAAACAGATTTAATTTTGGTGGTGATCCGAACCACCGTTTGGATCCAGGAATTTTTGAAAAGCTGTGGTGGAGGTTTGCGCTCTCAGAGTTTTTTTTGGTTTACAGAGTTTTCCACCAACCATTTTCTCTTTCTTGGTTGTTTAGCGGGAGGAGGCAAATAAACCGAGCTGGGTCAGGAAATCCTTCCTGCAGTTTCTCAGCCGTGAAGAAGCTTACGGAATATAAGAAATGAACAACTTAAATTCGGCCTCAACGTTTGGATTGGTCAGAGTTTTTACAGATTCACAGTAAACTGAGGGGTCTAACTATATTTCTTATTGTTCATGATTACAGAATGTATAGACTACTATCAGGATGAAGAACCACTTCACCCAGAGTAAAAAAAAATGTCTCTGAGCAACATTACTTACCTTTAAGTCCTGAGTTTCTTGCAGCTGATTGTCTTGGTGAGGTAAGTTAAAAGCTTCTGTTTTCCTTGTCTGTTTTTGTCCTGGACCCCTGCCTCTTAATTTGATTCCCACTGGTACCAGGTTGCTGAGGAGGGAGTTGCGGTGAAGTGGACCTGGAAAGTATGCACTACATCCCAGGTCAGGTTTTTTGTCCTTTGTACTGTGGATAGGTGGCTATCACAGTAAGTGGTATTGTATTTGTGGACTCATATTTTGTGTGTTCTGAGCTACACCTAGGCCCAGTGTTATCTGCCACTCCTTAAAACTTTCACTAGCCTGAGCTCAGTGTGTGTCCCAGGCTTGGGCTGGGACATCACCCTGGTTTTTTTGCAGGCGTGGAACCTTTTGCTTTGGTTTGCTTAGGTTTCCTAATAAAGCTTATTTTTGTATTTTGACCACATTGTGCCTGCCTCCCCTTTTTGTTGCAGTCTTTTGAGCTGGGCTGTAACAATAGCTACTCTTGCATGATGAATGATGAGGCTGTAAACACAGCAGCAGGATTTGTAATGTTAATTGGCATTCTGTTAGCTTGCCGTTATCAGCACATTGTCTTTTATAAACAAATTGCATATTATAGCTTCTCTCATTCGTTCAAACGGGACTGTAGTGCTTAACACCTGTATCTTTAGCTAGAAAAACTTCAGCTAACTCCTACCTCAACACACATTAAGAGTAACTTAAGTTTAAGCGTAGGAGCAATCAGGAAGACTGGCAATCATAAATGTGTTGGTATGAAGTAGTAGTTAAGCATTGTGCAACAAATCCTGGTTAAAGCCAGACACTTACACTATCGTGGTTCA
This sequence comes from Telmatherina bonti, assembly GCF_933228915.1. Taxonomy (NCBI): domain Eukaryota; kingdom Metazoa; phylum Chordata; class Actinopteri; order Atheriniformes; family Telmatherinidae; genus Telmatherina; species Telmatherina bonti. The sequence goes on from NC_136633.1 coordinate 5,509,906, forward strand.
ACAACTCCGGCAGAGAGTGCTAAGATTTCTCCGTGTCTGAGTCCGGGATGGAGGGACGATAGATCACACCATTACAGTGGCCATGGGGGTGTTACAGTATCACTTTTTAAACCAGGTAGTGTATAGTTTCTACACTTTTTTTTAATAAAAACACCAAACACATACACTAAAAGAAAATAAAAATCTGATTTTAGGGTTGCTTTGCTTCAGTATAGGGGTGCTTCAGCACCCCCAAAACTGGGTCGAAAACAGCTATGAAGACGCAGCAGTCCAAGTTGCTGTAACAAAACGTGGACTTCAAAGTACATACTATTAAAACAGCTTTCAGAATTAATTTATGTAGTGTTTTTTTCCTCAACAATATTCTTTTTGACAATTTGTATTATTCTAAGTTATAAAAATGTGGTTTTCAAAGTTAAATTCAAAATTGTTGGCTTCGGATTATATAGTTTTGTAAGATTTTGGATAATCTTAATACAGTACATCAAAATTAAACATCACTCCAAAATCTCATGAGGTTGTACTGAATAAAACACCAAAGAAGGCGTGCTAAACCGTTTGAGGTGAAATATGACTCAAAAACAGCTGAATAATGGCCAGTTAATCCCTGGACTCAGGAGGGGACTGTGGTTCATTCAGATTTGAGTTTGAAATTAACATTGAACAGAGTTGATCACATTTGACCCCCAGTATCAACACTAACCGTTTTTTTTTTTTTTTTTAAATAACTCTATGGTAGTTGAAATGAATAAACAAGAGTTCAAATGACTAATGTTTACACCAAACCCCAACACTACAAACTTAACACTTTTGAGTTTCCAGTGTGGTCTCAGTCTGATCATCAGGAGGTCTGGAACACAAAAGACAGATGAGCCAAAATCCAGGGTGAGATGATAATGTGAAATTTTACCAGGAGATGGGGGATAGGCAGTCTCAGAGTGATCCTCCAGAGAGGGAAAAATAATATCCACAATCCAGAATCACAAGGTCCAAAAACAGTCCAGGAGCCACACCAAAAGACAGAGCAAGACGCAGGGTCAGGATCAGGCAAGGTCAAACAACAGGTCAATTATTCCACCAAGGACGATGGTAGGGGACAGGCAGGGTTAAGACCAGGTATTTTCTCAGAGTCAGTCACATGAAAACCAACTGACGGCTGTGGAAAGACAGACCATCTCCCACTGAGCAGATCTAGGACAGGTGTTTCAGTAGAGGGCAGCAGAGGTGAGGATAATCAGTAATCAGGCAGAGGACCAGTGCAGCTTGTTAAAGGGAGAGCAGAAATCATGACACTTGGAGCTAAAGGAATTGATCCTCCTGCTGTCAATGATATTAAGAAAAGACGTTTGGTGCATCCTACCTTGGAGGTTGTAAAGAAATGCTTGTCGTCGTAGAAGGAATTTGTCCCATTTAATTAAAAACACTGGATTTATGTCTTTAACAGTCTTCACATAATCTATCAGATTCCTTACTGATGATGTCAAGTCTTGTCACTGATCTTCAATAGTTATGAAATGTCAATAGCAAGCTGCAAGTTGAATGGCCTGGGCTCAAGGGACGGTACTTACCAAGCTGAAATCTGATTGGACACCATATGCACAATCTTGGATGATTGATGGGTAACTATAGGGCAATTGAAAAGTCTTTCCAGATAAGAATAAGTCACCAGTATTACTATGCCAGTTAGAAGTAAATTTTATTTGGGTTTAACCCTGTGGTGCATCGTGTCCACCACAGTGGACGTCTATTTACTAGCTGTTTTCTGGTATTT